>NC_082646.1:39352505-39660135 GCF_028023285.1 Balaenoptera ricei | reverse complement strand
CCAGCTTCTATTGCTAATTTTGAAAAGTCAAGATAACTTAAGTAGAGCCACTGCGGTGGATGTTGGACCTGGGCTGGTGGGATACCAGGAGGCAGGCTGTCAGTTTCCTATGCCTAAAGGGCACCAGGAGAAACATCTGCAATGTACTTTCCTTGGAATTTCATAGCCTTATGGGTTTAGAGAACTCCATTCACCTGCGCACCTTTTCTTTCACTCAATCGAGGGCACACCCGTTGTTCAGTATCCTTGCACTGAGCCCCTGTAATGTTAGTTCCCTGGTTCTTTTCCAGCCCAAGGCAGAGAAAATCCCATCCCAAGCCTTTCTGTAGGAATACCAGAGAGCCTGAGGCTCTATTGCATTCTCCATGCCCAAACTACCTACTGGCGCCAGACACTCAGGAGAGTTTAAATGTTCAGAGAGGCTGTTTACAATTCAAGCTGCCAGTATTCTAAAATCCTAGAATCCAGTACTGTTTAGAAGAATTGGAGGAAGACTTCAGGAAGGCCTTATGATTTGTGGAACTTCTTGTCAGCAGATAGGTGTTAATTCAGATCAAATATCAAATTCCTTCAGAGTGCTATTTCAGTGAACATGTCCCTCATTTCCAAATGGAACACATGGTTGTTGTTTTGTGTCGTGTGTGTGTGAGACTTTATTCTACAGAAGGATATTTTATGTTTCTGAGGTTTTATTGTACTTGCATATAAAACCTTTCAATGCTTTTCTTTAAGATAATGTAAAAATTATATTAATATCTATAAACTATTTGCTCAGGGGCAGTGTAAAAATGAGCTTTATGGTCATTCAGAACCAGCTCTTTATGTTGAATCTGTCTTTTATCAGTTGAGTGACATTAGGCAAATCTCATTTACTACATATCCTTATTTGTAAAATGGAAATAACAATAAGCTACCTTTTGTGAGGATTAAAAGAACAGACTGCCGGTTTCTAGTTCTGCTTGTAAGGAGCTTGGAAGTCACCATTTTGTCCTAACAACAAATGAAAAAGCTGACTGACTAAAAAATCAACAATTCTTCTTTTATCTATTGGAGAGGTGAGGACACAGGGCTAACCATGGCCCTCAAGATTGGAGACACAGATAAGAGAATACTGGGGATCCCAGCCCACCTGAGCAGAAACTTCTAAAGAACTAGTACAGGGATAGGAAAACCAGAACTGTAATTGACAAATTGCTGAAGGCTTAGTGTTGAGAAGTCTGAGAGTTAAAAACTCCAAGGGGATGCAATATGAGGGGGACCCCTATATTTTTGTGAGAAAATCAGGTTTTCATAGTAAATATCAGAGAAAAATCCCCTCATGCTTCTAGCAGAGGGAGGGAAAAAGGAACCATTTTGAAATGAAATATGCCAGACCACTATTTTCTTCTTAACAAGGCCTACCCTTAGGGGAAGTTAGTTACCTAGAGCCTAACCTGCTGGGGTATTACCAGAGCCTAACTGACCTGGGACAAGGGAAATACCCAAGTCCAGCCCACTCCAGCCATCCTCTTCGACCTAAGTGGGGGAGGAAAACAATGACAAAAACACCTGTGAAATTCACAGTGCAGAGGAGCAGGTTCACTAAAGGACTGAGACCTGATCATAGGACTATAGAATGCTTTACCTCCTATGCCTCAGCACCACATTATGAAAAGTATATTTACAGTAGTTCCTTTTACCCAGTACACCATGTCTTGCTATCAAGAAAAAATTACATGGAGACCAAAAGACAAAAAACACAATTTGAAGAGACAGAGCAAGCATCAGAACCAGACATGGCAGGGGTGTTGGAATGATCAGACCAAGAATGTAAAACAACTATGATTACTATGCTAAGGGCTTTCATGGATAAAGCAGACAGCATGCAAGAACAGATGGACAATGTAAGCAGAGAGATGCAAATCCTAAGTAAAATCTAAAAAGAAATGCTACAGATCAAGAACACTGTAACAGAAGTGAAGGGTACCGTTGATGATCTAATTGGTAGAGTGGACACAACTGAGGAAAGAATCTCTGTGCTCAAGGATATCTCAACAGAAACCACCAAAACCTTACCTAGAGAGGAACCAAAACAGAAATTACATCTGACTTATCTTCAGAAACCATGCAAGCAAGAAGAGAAAGGAGTGAAGTATTTAAAGTGCTGAGAGAAAATAACCACTGACCCAGAATTCTGTACGCTGTGAAATCATCCTTTAAAAATGCAGGAGAAATACTTTCCCAGACAAACAAAAATTGGTGGAATTTGTTGCTGACAGGGTTGCCTTGCAAAAATGTTAAAAGAAGTTCTTTAGAGAGGAGGAAAATAATATAGGTTAGTAACTTGGATCTGTATAAAGAAAGGAAGGACATTGAGTAATATTTCATTCATTCCTCCATTGGTGGGCACTTAGGTTGTTTCCATATCTTTGCCATTATGAATAATGCTATAATAAACACGGGTGTGCATAAGGAAGAACATCTCTTTGAGATCCTGTTTTCATTTCCTTGAGGTATATACCCAGAAGTGGAATTGGTGGATCATATGGTAGATATATGTTTAATTTTTTGAGGCATCTCCATATTGTTTTCCATAGTAACTGAACCAATTTACATTTCCATCAGCAGTGTACAAGTGTTCCCTTTTCTCAACATCTTTGTCAACACTTGTTATCTCTTGTTTATGTGAGGATAGCCATTCTAACAAGTGTGAGATGATAATTGCATTGTGGTTTTGATTTGTATTTCTCTGATTATTACTGATGATGAGCATCTTTTCAAGTACCTGTTGACTGCTTGGATGTCTCCTTTGGAAAAATTTGTCTATTTGGTTCTTCTGCCCATTTTTAAATTGAATTTTTTTCTTTGTTATTGAGTTGTTTGTGTTCTTTATATGTTTGGGATATTATTCCCTTATCTGATATATGGCTTGCAAAAATGTTCTCCCCTTCTGTGGTTTGGCTTTCTGGTTTATTGATGGTTCCCTTTGCTGTACAGAAGCTTTTAAGTTTGATGCAGTCCCATTTGTTGATTTGTCGTTTTTACTTTTGGTGTCATATCCAAAAAATCACTGCCAAGACTAATATCGATGAGCTTCTTCCTTAGATTTTTTTCAAGGAGTTTTATGATATCAGATCTTATGTTTAAGTCTTTCATTCATTTTGAATTAATTTTTGTGAGTGGTATAAGTAGGGGTACAATTTCATTGTTCAGCATGTGTTTATCCAGTTTTCCCAACCTCACTGTTGAAGACACTATGCTTTCCCAACTGGGTGTTCTTGCCTCTCTAGTCAAATACTGGTTGACTGTATATATGGGGGTTTAATTCTGAGTTTTCTATGCTCTTCCATTGGTTTATTTTTGTGCCAGTTCCATACTGTTTTTATTACTATAGTTTTGTAGTATAGTTTGAAATCAAGAGTGTGATATTTCTAGCTTTGTTCTTTTTCCTCAGGATTGCTTTGGCTATTCAGGTATTTTGTGGTTCCATAAAAATTTTAGGATTTTTTTTCTATTTCTGTGAAGAGTGACATTGGAGTTTTATGAAGCTTGTCTTGAATCTATAGATGGTTTTAGGAGTATGGACATTTTAACAATATTAGTACTTTTGATCCAAGAACACAGGATGTTTTTCCATTTTTTTTGTGTTTCCTTTGATTTCTTTCAGCAGTCTTGTAGTTTTTGTTAACTTCCTTGGTTAAAATTATTTCTAGGTATTTTATTGTTTTTGATGCTATTGTGATGGGATAGTTTTCTTTATTTCTTTTTCAGATGTTTCATCATTAGTGTATAGAAATGCAACTGATTTCTGTATGATAATTTTGTAATCTGCAAGTTTACTGAAATTGTTGATTAGTTCCAATAGTTTTTTGGTTTAGTCTTTGGGATTTTCTATATACAGAATCACATCACCTGCAAATAGTGACAATTTTACTTCTTCCTTTCAGATTTGTATGCCTTTTATTCCTTTGTCTTGCCTACTTGCTCTAACTAGGATTTCCAGTACTATATTGAATAAATGTGGTGAGAGTGGACATCCTTGTCTTATTCCTGATCTTACATGGAAATTTTTTGATTTTTCTCTATTGTGTATAATGTTTGTGGTTTTGTTACATATGGCCTTTATTAGGTTGAGGTATATTCCTTCTATACCTAATCTATCCAGGGTTTTTATCATGAAAGTATGGTATATTTTGTGAAATGCTTTTTCTGCATCTATTGAGATATAATCATGTGACTTTTATCTTTCATTTTATTAATGTGATGTATTACAATATATTGATTTGCATATGTTGAACCATTCTTGTGTCTGAGGATCAATTCCACTGGTCATGATGAAAAATCATTTTCATGTGTTCTTGAATTTGGTTTACTAATATTTTGTTGAGAATTTTTGCATTTTTATTCATCAGGGATATTGTTCTATACTTTTCTTGTGGTCTTTTCTGGCTTTACTGTTGGCATAATGCTAGCCTCATAGAATGAGCTTGGAAGTGTTCCTTTCTCCTCTATTTTTTGGAAGAGTTTGAGAAGGATTGTTGTTAATTCTTTAAATGTTTGGTAGAATTCACCAGTGAATCTCCCTGCTTCTGGGGTTTTCTGTGTTGGGAGGTTTTTGATTACTGATTCAATCTCTTTACCCATTATTTGTTCAGATTTTCTATTTCTTTCTGTTTCAGTTGTGTATTTTGAGGAATTTATAAGCTTATTCTAGGTCATCTAATTTGTTGGCATATAATGATTCTATGTATTTCTGTAGTATCACTTATAATTACTCCTCTTCCACTTCTAATTTTATTTACTTGAGTCTTGTCTTTTTTTTCCTTAGGCACTCTGGCTAAAGAGTTGTTGATTTTGTTTATTCTTTGAAAGAACAAGCTCAGTTTCATCAATCTTTTCTACTATTTTTATGGTCTCTATTTCATTGATTTCTGCTCTAATCTTTATGGTTTCCTTCCTTTTGTAATTTTGGGCTTGGTTTGTTCTTTTTTCAGTTCCTTGAGGTGTAAAGTTAGGTTGTTTACTTGAGATATTTCTAATTTCTTAATGTATGCATTCATCACTCTAAACTTTCCTCTCAGAACTGATTTTGCTGTACCCTGTTAAGTTTTGATATATTTCCATTTTCATTTATTTCAAGATAAATTTTTATTTCTCCTTTGATCTTGTTTGATCCATTGGTTGTTCAGAAGTGTGTTGTGTAGTTTCCACATATTTGTAGATTTTCTAGCTTTCCTATTGTTGATGTCTAGTTTCATACCATGGTCAGGAAAGACAGTTGGTATGATTTTAGTCTTCTTAAATTTGCTAAGATTTCTTTTGTTTCCTATTGTATGATCTATTCTTAAGAATGTTCCATTGCACTTGAGAAAAATGTGTATTCTGTTGTTGTTTGATAGCATGTTCTATATATACCTGTGAAATCCATTTGGTCTAAAGTATGGTTCAAATCCAAAGTTTCCTCGTTGATTTTCTGTGTGGATGATCTGTCCATTGCTGAGAGTGGGGTATTGGAGTCCTCCACTACTGTTGTATTGT
Organism: Balaenoptera ricei; assembly: GCF_028023285.1. Taxonomy (NCBI): domain Eukaryota; kingdom Metazoa; phylum Chordata; class Mammalia; order Artiodactyla; family Balaenopteridae; genus Balaenoptera; species Balaenoptera ricei. The sequence continues at coordinate 39,654,618 of NC_082646.1, read as the reverse complement.
TGTCTATTTTTCCCTTTAGACTTCTTAGTATTTCCTTATTATATTTCAGTGCTCTGATGTTGGGTCCACATATATTTACAATTGTTATATCTTCTTGATGTATTGACCCCTTTATCATTATCTAATGACCTTCTTTGTCTCTTGTTACCATTTTTGGTTTGAAGTTTATTTTGTCTGATGTAAGTATGGCTATCCCCACTTTCTTTTGGTTTCTACTTGCGTGGAATATTATCTTCCATCCTTTCACTTTGAGCCTACGTGTGTCTTTAGAGCTGAAATGAGTCTCTGTAGGCAGCATACAGTTGGGTCTTTTTTAAAAAAAATCTATCCAGCCACTCTGTGCTTTTTGACTGGTGAACTCATTCAGTTTGCATTTAGAGTGATTATTGATATGTAAGGACTTACTATTGTCATCTTATCATTTGCCTTCTGGTGGTTTTGTATCTCCGTTGTTTCTTTTTCCCTCTGTTTCTGTCTACCTTTGTAAATTGGTGATTTTCCGAGGTGATATGCTCAGTATTCTCTCAGCTGTGGAATGTCTTTTGGTTCTTTTTTTTCTTTTTGTAATTTCAATCTCTTTTGTGAAGAACTCCTTCTACTCATTAATTTTATTCCTGAGTTCAATGAATTGCCTTTCTGAGTTTTCTTGCAGCTTGTTGAATTTTTTTCTTTTGTAATAGGTATTTTTAATTCTTTATCAGTTAGGTCACAATATTCCATGCCTTTGAGTTTGGTTGCTGGGTGTCCTGGTGTAAAGTGCAGAGGCACTTTTCTTCTGTTATAAATGTCCAATTAGTTGTAAGTCAAAGGGGGGAGAAAAAAGAAATGACTTAAGCCATCATGATGCTGATGTCACTCCTCAATAATCACTTTGAAGGTCAGTGGTCTAAATGCACTAGTTAAAAGACAGAGACTGTCAGAGTGGATTAAAAAACAAGACCCAATGATATGTTGCCTAGAAGAAACTCACTTTAAATATAAATACAGACATAGAGTAAAAGTTAATGAATGGAGAAACATACAGTTATCCCCTGCTTTCTGAAAGTGCTTACATCACTTCGCTTTTATGAAAGACCTACATTAGTATGGTGATAGCTTTTTTTGTAAAAGTGAATATCCTCTCTGGATTTCTTTCAGTTAGCAAAAAACAGGTACTAACGTAGGTTTTTTTGTAAAAGTGAAGTGGCAAACTTTCAGAAAGCAGAGGATACTCTCCGCTATAAGTAAATTTGGCTTAGGAAAGATTTCACAGGAATGCTCTATTTTAGAATAGAGGGGGAACCTGTACTATGCTAAAACTAATCAAAAGAAAACAGGCTTTGTTATTTTAATTTCAGACATAGTAGATTTCAAATAAGGGAAGTTATCAGGGATAAAGAGCATTGCATAATGATAAAGTGGGCAATTCTCCAAAAATACAAAACAATCCTTAACAGGTATGCACCTATCGACAGAGTGCCAAACCACACGAGGCACAAACTGATAGAACTTCAAAGAGAAATAGATGAATCCACTATTACTTGGAGACTTCAACACCCCTGTATCAAAAATGGACATACCAAGCAGGCAAAATATCAGTAAGGACATAGCTGAATTCAACAAAATCAGCAATCACCTGGATATAATGGGCATCTATAGACTACTTTATCCAACAGCATAATACACATTCTTCTCAAGCTCACACAGAATATTCACCAAGATTCATCACATTTTAGGCCACAAAACATACTTTAACAAATTTAAAAAAGTGGAAATTGTAAAATTTCTACTTTCAGACCACAATGGAATTAAATCAGAACAGAAAGATAACTGGAAAATCTCAAAACATATGGAGATTAAACAACACATTTCCAAATAATACATGTATTAAAGACGAAATCTTAAAAGAAATTAAAAAAAATTTGAACTAAACAAAAACACAACTTGTCAAAATTTGTGAGATGCAGTGAAAGCAATGATTGGAGGGAAATGTATAGTATTTAATGCATGTATTAGAAAAGATTAAAAGAACACAGCACATGTATTATTCTCTTCTAGTAGGTTGTGAGTGACTTCTTGATATTTATATAGCTTTAGCCTCCAGTATATATCTGGCAATAGTTGATGCTCAGTGAATGAACGAGTGAAAAAAATGTTGCATAAACACGAGTAATAATGCAAAGCAGTAAATAAGTTACTATCAAAAGAGTCAGACAGATATTGCTGCAATATCATACAGATATTGATTACATCCAAGGTAATGGTAGATCAGTGGTGGTTGGAACAGATGGGAGGTCTGTGAGGAGGTGAAATATGATTTTAAGGGTCACTAAGATTTGGATAAGAGCATGAAAGAAGTGTAAATTTTAGAAATTAACACAGTATGAGCATAATGAGGTGTGATCTTGGAGGTTTAGGAACTAGACCGTGGAGAGATAGGACATTATTTTGTACATAGGAGAGACATTGAAACTTTTGAATGGTATACAGGCTTATGTTTTAAAAGTTAATTTGAAGATATCTGTGGAATTTATTGTAAAGAGAAAAAAGTGGAAGTAAGAAGAACATAATAAGCCTATTGATGTAGTCTAGGAATTATGCAAAAGAAGCTTGGGCTAAGGTGGTGGTAGATAGGATAGATAAGCTCTCTATTTATAAAGGACTTTTTACATCCTAAAGTAAGGAATTTTATTATTATTATTTTATTTATTTATTTATTTACTTATGGCTGTGTTGGGTCTTCGTTTCTGTGTGAGGGCTTTCTCCAGTTGCAGCGAGCAGGGGCCACTCTACATCGCGGTGCGCGGGCATCTCACTATAGCGGCCTCTCTTGTTGCGGGGCACAGGCTCCAGACGCGCAGGCTCAGTAGTTGTGGCTCACGGGCCTAGTTGCTCCGTGGCATGTGGGATCTTCCCAGACCAGGGCTCGAACCCACGTCCCCTGCATTGGCAGGCAGATTCTCAACCACTGCGCCACCAGGGAAGCCCAAAGTAAGGAATTTTAAAGGAAGACTAGAAATTACTGTACACATGCTTTGGACTGGATTGTTTCTAGAATTTCCTCTTATAGATGTGATGAAATACTCATAAACTTGAAGCTATTTCATCACCAAATATTTATAGTAAGTCCTCTACATACAAACGAGTTCCTTTCCAAGAGCGCATTTGTAGGTCCAACTTGTTTGTAAGTGCAACAAAGTTGGCCTAGGTATGCAACTAACACAATCAGCTATATAGTGTTGCACTGTAATAGTTTAATAATACTTTTCACACAAATAATACATAAAAAACAAAAAAATAAAAAAATAAAGAAAACATTTTTAATCTTACAGTGCAGTACCTTGAAATGTACAGTAGTACAGTACAACAGCTGGCATACTGGGGCTGAACAGGCAAGAAGAGTTACTGATTGGAGGAGGGAGAGGAGGTGGGAGATGGTAGAGCTGAAGGATCATCAGCAATAAGAGACAGAGGGCAAGCTGCAATTTCACTCACGCCTGACATTGATGGAACACATGTTTGCATCTTTGAAACTTCATATGTAGGGGAACTTTATTGCACACCTTGTATGCTTCAGAGTATTTTAGGCACCAGAGATGAAGCTATGAATTAGACAGACAATATTCCTGTTGTCACTGATATTGTATTAGTTTGGGATATACAGAAGTAGTCAGGAAAGCCCAAAACCAAAACTGTAAAAATTGATAAAATAAATTCAGTGTTAAGAAAGGACAATATTTGATAAAGGGATCTTTAAATCCTCTTTGAGAAAGTTGCATATTAACTGAGATCTGAAATCATTAGAGGTGTCACTATGCAGGGAAACAGAATTGCAGGGAGAAGAAAAAGCAAGTGTAAAGATCCTGAGGTGGAAATAAACTTGATATGTTTGAGGAGCTGAAAGGAGATTGGTGAGGCTGGAGAATAATGAGCAAGGGAGAGAGAGGTAAGAAATTAAGTTGTAGGGAATTCCCTCGTGGTCCAGTGGTTAAGACTCCGTGCTTCCACTGCAAGGGGCCTGGGTTTGATCCCTGGTTGGGAACTAAGATCCAACAAGATGCACAGAATGGCCAAAAAAACCAAAAAACAAAAATTAAGTTGTAGAATTATGTAGTGGTTATGTTATATAGGGTTTTATTACTTATGGTAAGAAATTTGGATTTCAGTTTTAGTGCAATGGGAGAAAAATCAGTATTTTCAGTTCATGGTGACATGGTCATATCTATCTTGTTAAAGTATCACTTTGGTTAGCTGGGGAAAATGTATTATGAGAGGGCAAGAATGAAGACAGGGAGACTAGTTGTCCTGCAGTTAGCTGTTCAGGTGAGAACAGTGGGAATTTCTGCTATGGCAGCAGTTGTGGAGATGGAGAAAAGCAAGTTTGGGGATATGTTTCAGTGGCAAAGTTTACAGGGCTTGCTGATAGATTAGATTGGGGATTTGAGTGAAAGAGAAGATTCCAGAATGACTATTAGGTTTTTGATGTGAATACCTGGATTATTGGTGGTGCTATTTATTGAGATGGAGAGTATGGTAGTGAGATGGGTTTGCAAAAGAAAAGTCAAGAATTTTATCTTGTACTTTCAAGTTGCAGAAGTCTGATAGATGTCAAGTGAACATATTTGTGAATGAGCTTGGAAAGCAGGGGTGGGAGCAGAGTTGCAAATATTTTGAATTTTCAGCATATAGATGATAATTAAAGCCAATGGGGAGAGGAAGATGAGATTACCTAGGACAAGAAAATAGAGAAGTGGAACATTCCAAAGAAATTGGCAGTGGAGTAGGAACTAGCAAGTAAAACTGAGAAGGAATGACCAGAAAGGTTGGGGGGAGATGGAAGAGTTTAGCACCAAAGAAGATGCTTCATGCAGGGTACTTGAGGGAGAAGAGGGCAGAGTTGTGACCATTGGATTGGTAACAAAGAGATTGTATTTGACTTTAGAAAAAAACTTTTGTATGAAATAGAAGGACTGGGAGCCTGAGAGATGAAAAGATTGTTATAAATTGGAGTTGGTGAGTATAAGCAACAGTTCATAAGTTTTACTCTCAGTGGGGGTGTAAAGGGAAATGGGACTTGAAGTCATGGGAAGATTTCTTGGTTTTCTTTTTTTATTTAAGATGGGAAATGCAGTTATTGGAGACAGTAGGTTTTTAAGAAAGTGAAAGGACATGCGATGTAAAGGACCATTGGGGGGATTCTTCTTTGATAGGAATGAAGGGTTGTCATCCACTGAAACAGAAGCGGAGGCTGAGAGCGAGGGAACAGATGCGGTAGCTTGGTAGATTTGATGGGAGGTTAGGAGGTTCCCATAGGATTTTTTTCAGGGAAGTGTGAGTCAAGTTTGAAGGGGAAAAGGAGGATGTAGGGGTTAAACTTTGAGGAGAGAAGAGATAGGGAAAAATATGAAATTATCTCAGAGAGTAGAAGAGCAAACTTACTAGTGAGAAGTAGGACTGCTAGGCAGTGCTGAGAATCTATGAGGTTATGGTGATAAATTTAATGTGAAACTAATCAGCACAGTCTTATGATTCAGTTAAAGAGCACTTTAGCCTTAACAAAAATTCTATTTGCAAATAAATTCATAACAACTAACAAGATGCTAGGAAGGAATGAGATTTGGAATCAGCAGACCTGCTTTCCAGTCCCTGCTATGTCACTAAACTGTGTGACCTTGGAAAAGATTGCTTAATTTGTCTGAATTGTCACTTCTCTTTCAATGAAAGGGGAATAATATTAACATGTAACTCATGAGATTGTTGTGATCATTAAGTGAAATGACATGTATGGAAAATGGTCTGCAAGTCATACAATCCCATCTAAGTATTAGTTGTGAAAATGGTTATCAGTATGTTAAATATTATTATTATATCAAGAATGCAGAGTGCAGCTAAAAATAAACTGTTTTCTTCTACCCAGTGGAGTGAACATCATTTCGAAAACTTTTAACAGAGTTAATAAATGATTTTTTCACAAGTCCCCTAAGTATATTGAAGAAAAAGACAAATTCTAAAAAGCCAAAAGCTAAATAAACATTCATTCAAGGTGTATATATTATGCAAAATTTGCAAGTAAAACACAGACATCTAAACTATTGATATTATTTATTTTTACCATACTTAATAATATATTAAATATACCAAAACTAAAGAAAATTATTCTTCTATTAGCCATATGTATTTTAAAACATAATTTATTTGAATTCTGCCAACCTAGCTAGAAATAGCCCTTATTCAATGCCTTGAAAATGAAAGTAAAATGATTTTCATACTTTAGTCAAATTATTCTAAATCCAATTAATATTATTTAAAATTGGACAAATTTTATCAGATCTTCAAAAGAGGGTATCTTAAGTCCCACAAAAAAGTTTTTATTTATTTATTTTATCTTCCTTTGTGTGATACAGCCTAGGTTTATGAAGGGTAAAGTCTGGCAGCTCAGCAAAGTGAAATTATCCTATTTATCTGCTGACTAGCTCCAGTGTAGGCTTCTTTATGCTGCTTGCATTTGCTAAACCAGGACCTGAGGAGATCTGCCTCTTGAATAACAAGGAGAGAAGAGGGGTCTAGTGGCTAGAGTATTATTCTGACATCAGCACTTCAGGGATTCTGTCTTCAGTTAGCTGTTTCATTTAATCATTTAACTGTTCTCATTCTGCAGTTTGTGTATAAAAAGAAAATATTTTTTCCCATGCCTTATAAATGTTCTAGGGCTTAATTATTGCTTGCAAACTTCCCTGAGCTTTCTGAAAAAGAGTAGACATAATTATTCAGTCTTACAGATATACTTTGCTTAGGGGTTTTTCTGAATGCAGAATGGAAGATTATCCAAATTCATCCTGGTGATGTGTGAGAAGTTTTGTAATGCTGATTACATATCACTGGGGATCAAATTAAGCCCATCAAATGCCTTGCATATCAATCTCAAATCACACTGTACTTGAACCAGGGGCCTGGTGTTCTATACTAGATGATCACTTTCCTCTCCAAACGAATTAGCTTTTCTGCAATGTGTGGACTGAGAGTGGGAGTTTAACAGGCCTGAGACTGTGTGCTTCTTGACAAAAGAAGGCTTGTTGATGCCTACCTTTTGTGGAGGTATTTTAAAACTGTCAAATAAAATATCAGCATGCAATATTGATTATTCGTTATTCTGAAAGAACAGGTTAAGTGCAGGATTGTATATTCAGATTTATAAGGGATCATGGAAACATTCTGATGCATTTGAAACATTACTCTTTGGAACATATTAATGTCTATGATTTTTATGAAATAGAAGATTGGGGGAAGAGATAAATCTACAAATACATATTTTCATGGCTATCAAATCTCTTTGTAGTTTTTAAAATATAATGTCAGCAAGATAAAATGGATAACAGAAAGACAAATAACTCATAGGTAAAGGCTATAAAGAGCCAATTCAGAGAAAAGTCATCCAAATGATCAGTAAATATATAATAGAGGCTAAAGTTTTATAGTGGTCAGGATAATGTAAATTAAAGTTAACAATGAGCTATTACTTTAATTTTTGCCACTCAATAGAATGGCAATGGAATAATGAATGATTACATCTACTGCTGGAGCAAATACGGTGGGGGAAGAGAGCCCTGCCACATACCACACTAGTGGAAATGTGGAATATTACAACACACTTGGGAAAGCAATGTGACCACATTTATTAAATCATACTTCCATTCCTTGGAGTCCTTGTAAATAAAACACTAGTAAGTAAGGATAAATAAGAAATAAATTAAAGACCCGTCATTTGGGGTAAGGTTGAAGACATTTTGGTAAGTCCATATTGAGGCTGAAAGTGCAAGTTGTCCACCAAAGTTTATTCTCTCTTTCTATAGAAATCAAGTCACAGCTGAGATGGATGTGGCTGCCAGGCCAGGGTCTTCCAAGGTCTCCTTGCAGCTAGGTGTGGCCTTGTAAATCATTTCTCGTCAACGGAATGTGACTTCAAGTGACCTGTGCAATTCCCAGGCTGACCCATACACCTCCCACATGTGTTCCTTCATGCTTGTTTCTCCACTCAGGGTGGAAATAGAAATGACTAGAGCAACCTTGGAAGCTAGATGTCGAGGATAGGAGAACCGCCATCAACCTGGACCCCTGAACAACTGTATGAAACAAAGCATCCCGGGCGTGGACAGGGAGCAACTGGCTGGAACTATTAGATGAAAGAGAAACTTTATGGGTTTTTTGTTTTGTTTTGTTTTGTTTTTGTCATTGATGTTTTAAAATCTCTTCATTTTCACAGTTTAGTCATTTACTCTAATGAATAACATACCATTAAACATTATGTAACCATTGGTAAGGATGAGTTAGATCTACACCAGCTGAGTAGGGGGGATTTTATTATAAAGGAAACAGTTTACATATGAGCCAATTTTTGTAAAATAAATGCAAAAGCATATAACTCAGTAGGACACACAGAGAAGGCTGAATATTGAAGTATCAAATAACCAACTAACAAACCAAGTGAAAGTCATCAAGGCAGGAATTACATGGGTACTGTATAATGTAGAATTTGAAAATAACCATAGAAAGATTACATGGTAATTTTTTCTTTTCAAATTTTATGACTTCAATTTTTACTTGACTTCTGAACCCATTATGTTCTTTTATGCTGTGTTTCTCAATGTCTACTTAGTATCATCACTTGGATGTCCTGCAGGTACTTCATATGCAAAAAGAAGTTGATTCTCTTCTTGGGAATCAACAAATGATAAACATGTGCTAAGCAAGTATTTTTGAGCACCTACAAAGTGTCAGATCTTGTGATACATGCTGGGTGATACAGAAACTAAAAACAGCCCCTGCCTTAACAAGAATACATAGAAAAAGGAACCATAAAGAGATAATTCCGATAAAATTTAGTAAAATCATTGATATACATAGGCCAGAGAAATGTAGGAGATTTAAAGAAGGGTCCCTTAACTCCATTTTAGATGCTAGGTTAATTTTCAGGGATAAGTTGTGCTTATCCCTGAAGCACAGGGATATCTGTGAATCTTTGTGCTTTGGTGACACATTGTTAGTAACTTACGAACATTTATCATGTGTTATTACTGTTACTTACATGTTGGGAGGTAAATATCTATTATGTTCACTACTCCATTTCCAGGCAAAGCACCAGGCATACATTGTTCTAAGATATGAGGGAAAGTGATGAAATAAGCATGATTCTTATCTTCAAGGAACTCAAAGTCCTGTGGGAAGTAGAGACATATAAAAGAAGGTGTGAAAAAGTGTTCAAATAAATGGAAGTTCAGAGACTATTCTTTTCTATTGCAACAAATATTTATCAGGACTAAGACATAGTTCTTCTGGCTCTTAGTCGAGGGCTGCACTTTAATGTTCCATGTAGTACAACTGGGCCTCTGGGCTTCCCTGATCAACACAGATTCTGTGTATTTGGGTTTATCTTGAGCTTACAGGAGCTTCAATATCTGGAGGGCAGGGGCCAGGCCCTGGATGGCAGATGACTAAGAATTGTGAGAGAAATCAACTTTGTAGTATACTAATTCTTTTATAATATGCATAGCTCAAAGGCATGGGACAAAACCAACCACAAAATTATTATAAAGTCATCGACTTTCTTATTTACCCTTTTAGTCTGATTTCTTTAGTACTGAGGGCAAGAATTGCAACTTTTCACTTTCAAATGTTTTGGAGGCTATTCTAAAGGAGACAATACTTGGTGAATGGTTTCCTTAAGTGTTTAGTGAAACTTTGCTGGAACTGATACACCATCTTTCTCTTGTGAATAATGATTCCAGGGAGAAATAATCTTAGAACCACAGAGCTATAAACATTCGAAGTTGGAGGTATTTAAATGTCATCCAGGTTAACCACTCACTCGATGCTTTAGGTCAAGTTTCTGTGATGACATTTCAGGTCTTCCACAGACTGGCCCCAACAAACTCTCCATCCAGGTCTCATATTGTTTATACTTGCTTGTAGGAAAGTCAGAGAATTAAATGTCCATTTAAAAGTAATTTCTGGCATGTTTATGTGCTCATGCAAGTTACCATCTTATCTCATCAGCATACCAATATCGGTAAGGGAACAAAGAACTTCATTTGGATTTTTATCATCTGAAAATTTCACTTTCAAATATAAGTAAGCATATATCTATAATGAAATGCAAAAATCTCCCTTATGCTTTATATCTTAAAATTTCCATGAGTGACTTGGGAGTATAAGTGTAAATTTATTACTGCAACAGAGAAATGTTGTAAAAATTATTGACTGTGAAAGCTGCTAATTTTTTGTGCAAATATTGACTATTAAGGATATTAAAATAATATGATATAAATGGATTGATTATTATGGAAAATCTAAAAGAATAGATTAGCTAATTTTAGGAAGAACATTATACCCTTTTTGTTCCCCAAACGTGTATTGAAATGAAGTTATAAGGCAGAAAAATGGAAAATAGATTGTGATGCAATTCTACTCTTAATTGAAATATTTGACACTAAACAAAATAACTTTTAAAAATTGTATTTATTGCTGAGCCTGCGCGTCTGGAGCCTGTGCTCCGCAACAAGAGAGGCCGCGATGGTGAGAGGCCCGCGCACCGCGATGAAGAGTGGCCCCCGCTTGCCACAACTAGAGAAAGCCCTCGCACAGAAACGAAGACCCAACACAGCCATAAATAAATAAATAAATAAATTTAAAAAAAAAAAAAAAAAAAAAATTGTATTTAATTTTAAGTTATTTAATATTATTTAGGTTTCAAGGACTTATCTAAATCTAGTGGTCAATTCAGTTCTCATATTACTTGGAGCATTAGAATTTGATACAATTGATTACTACTTCTTGAAATATTTTCTTCACTTGGATTTCAGGACACCACACATTCTCTTGTTGATAGATACCACCCCTACCTTTTGTTATTATAAATAAAGCAGCAATTAAGATGTTTATGGATCTAAGTTTTCAATTTTTTGGTAAATAACTAATACTGGAATTGCTAGATCATAGGTGTATTTGAAAACCTACTATCGTTTTCCAAAGTGATTGTATCATTAGATCCATTAGATCTAATTGCTTCACATCCTTTTGTTCTAGTCATTTTAATGGTAACCATTCTAGTGGGTGTGTAGTTGTATCTCATGGTTTTAATTTATATTTCACTTGTGACCTATGACATGAAACGTTTTTATTTGAATATCATATTTTATTTGTATGTCTAGTTTTTTTTTAAGTACCTGTCCGAATTCTTTTGCCCATTTCTAATTGATTTGTCAGTCTTTTTTGTTATTGATTTGTAAAAGTTATGTTGTTGAATGTGTATATTGTGGATATTTTCTCCCAATATTTCTTTTCTTTTCTTTTTTCTTAACAATGTCTGTTGATGAACAGAAGCTTTTAATTTTCCCAAAGTACAGTTGTGATTTTTCTTTTATGTTTAGTGCTATTTAGGTTTGATTTAAAATATGATTTCCTACCTTTCCCACGTACTTCTGGATTCTATTCTGTTCTATTCTATTTTCCTACCTTTATGTCTGTATGATACCATCTTAATTCCTGTAGTTTTGTAGTAACTATTAGAATCAAGCAGTGTATTTTCTTCAACTTTGTTCTTTTTTCTCAAGATTGCTTTGCTTACTCTAGGTTCTTTGTATATCTATATAAATTTTAGTATTGGTTTGCCAGTTTCTACATAAAACCTGTTAGGATTTTGACTGGAATTGTGTTGAATCTATAGATCAATATTAGGACAAAAATATCTTTATAATAGTGAGTCTTCTAACCTATTGCTATGGTATACCTTCTTATTTATTTAAGGTTTCTGCAATTTCTTTCAGAATATTCGGTAATGTTCTATGGTTTTCTATATAGTGATCTTCTATGTCTTTTGTTAAGTTTATTGCCAGCTGTTTTGGATTTTTTCCTGCTATTACAAAATGTACTGATTTAAAAATATTTCAATATCCATTGTTTGTTGTTGGCATAAACAAATATAATTTGCATGTTAACCTTGTACCTAAGACTTGGTAGAATTCATGTATGAGATCTAGTACTTTTTTGATAGACTCCTATGAATTTTTTAGGTGTAATTTATTTAATTTGCAAATAATGACAGTTCTACTTTTTCTTTTGCAATTTTCATTACTTTTATTTAAGTTTGTTCCCTTACTATATCAGCTAGAACTCCAGTACAGTGGGAAAAGAAGTGGTGAGAGCAGACATACTTGCTGGTTTTTGTGTGTGTGTGTGAACTTAGTGACAGTGTTTAATATTTTAATGCTGTGAAGTTTGCTGTAGATTTTTTGTATAAGTCTTCTATCAAATTGAGAATATTTCCTTTTATTTCTAGTTTTCTGAGTTTTTTTTTTTTTTAAAGATTCAATGCTGGGTTTAGACTAATTCTTCTATTGCATTTATTAAGATTATGTAGTTCTTCCCTTTGTATTATTGGAATTAATCCCCCTTTTCTTATTTTACTATACTTTTAACATACTGTTGGTTTGATTTGCTAATATTTTAAGTATTTTCACAGTTATGTTTATGAAAGATATTTGATGGTCATGTTCTTTCCCTGTAATGTCATTGTCAAGTTTTGATTTTAGAGTATTGTTGGTTTCAAAACAGGTTGAAAAGTGTTTCCTTTTCCTCTGTTTTCTGAAAGTGTGTGGGTGGTATTGGTATTTGTTTCCTTTAATGTTTGATAGAATTCATAGAAACCATCTGGGCAGGAGTTTTCTTTTCAGGAAGTTTTAAAATGATTGATTGCATTTCTTTATCAAAGAAAATGCTATATAGGCAGTCTACTTCTTCTTGTTTTAATTTTGATAAGTTGTGTATGTCAACGAACTTGTCCATTTAATCTACTTCATCAAATACATTGGCCTAAAGGTGTTAATTATATATCCTTATTATCTTTTTAATGGCTATAAGATCTGTGTTGATGTACCAGTTTTTATTCTTGATATTGGTAGTTTGTGTTTCTCTCTCTCTTTTTTTAAACTTGATCAAAATTGCTAGGGATTTGTCAATTTTACAGTCTTTTCAAAGAGCCAAATTTTGTTGATTCTTTCTTTTTTGTTTTCTATTTTATTTTATTTTATTTCTTTTATTATTATTTTTTTAATCAGTCATCAATTTTATATACATCACTGTATACATGTCAATACCAATCTCCCAATTCAGCACACCACCATCCCTACCCCACCGCAGTTTTCCCCCCTTGGTGTCCAAACGTTTGTTCTCTACATCTGTGTCTCAACTTCTACCCTGCAAACCGGTTCATCTGTACCATTTTTCTAGGTTCCACATACATGCGTTAATATATGATATTTGATTTTCTCTTTCTGATTTACTTCACTCTGTATGACAGTCTTTAGATCCATCCACGTCTCAACAAATGACTCAATTTCGTTCCTTTTTATGGCTGAGTAATATTCCATTGTATATATGTACCACATCTTCTTTAGCCATTCGTCTGTCGATGGGCATTTAGGTTGCTTCCATGACCTGGCTATTGTAAATAGTGCTGCAATGAACGTTGGGAGTGCATGTATCTTTTTGAATTACGGTTTTCTCTGGGTATATGCCCAGTAGTGGGATTGCTGGGTCATATGGTAGTTCTATTTTTAGTTTTTTAAGGAACCTCCATACTGTTCTCCATAGTGGCTGTATCAATTTACATTCCCACCAACAGTGCAAGAGGGTTCCCTTTTCTCCACACACTCTCCAGCATTTACTGTTTGTAGATTTTCTGATGATGCCCATTCTAACAGGAGTGAGGTGATACCTCACTGTAGTTTTGATTTGCATTTCTCTAATAATTAGTGATGTTGAGCATCTTTTCATGTGCTTCTTGGCCATCTGTATGTCTTCTTTGGAGAAATGTCTATTTAGGTCTTCTGACCATTTTTGGATTAGGTTGTTTGTTTCTTTAATATTGAGCTGAATGAGCTGTTTATATATTTTGGAGATTAATCCTTTGTCTGTTGAATCATTTGCAAATATTTTCTCCCATTCTGCGGGTTGTCTTTTCGTCTTGTTTATGGTTTCCTTTGCTGTGCAAAAGCTTTGAAGTTTCATTAGGTCCTATTTGTTTATTTTTGTTTTTATTTCCATTACTCTAGGAGGTGGATCAAAAAAGATCTTGCTGTGATTTATGTCAAAGAGTGTTCTTCCTATGTTTTCCTCTAAGAGTTTTATAGTGTCCAGTCTTATATTTAGGTCTCTAATCCATTTTGAGTTTATTTTTGTGTATGGTGTTAGGGAGTATTCTAATTTCATTCTTTTAAATGTAGCTGTCCAGTCTTCCCAGCACCACTTATTGAAGAGACTGTCTTTTCTCCATTGTATATCTTTGCCTCCCTTGTCATAGATTAGTTGACCATAGGTGCGTGGGTTTATCTCTGGACTTTCTATCTTGTTCCATTGATCTATGTTTCTGTTTTTGTGCCAGTACCATATTGTCTTGATTACTGTAGCTTTGTAGTATAGTCTGAAGTATGGGAGTCTTATTCCGCCAGCTCTGTTTTTTTCCCCTCAAGAGTGCTTTGGCTATTCGGGGTCTTTTGTGTCTCCATACAAATTTTAAGATGATTTGCTCTAGTTCTATAAAAAATGCCATTGGTAATTTGATAGGGATTGCATTGAATCTGTAAATTGCTTTGGGGAGTATATTCATTTTCACAGTATTGATTCTTGAAATCCAAGAACATGGTATATCTCTCCACCTGTTGGTATCATCTTTAATTTCTTTCATCAGTGTCTTATAGTTTTCTGCATACAGGTCTTTTGTCTCCCTAGGTAGGTTTATTCCTAGGTATTTTATTCTTTTTGTTGCAATGGTAAATGGGAGTGTTTCCTTAATTTCTCTTTCAGATTTTTCATCATTAGTGTATAGGAATGCAAGAGATTTTTGTGCATTAATTTTGTATCCTGCAACTTTACCAAATTCATTGATTAGCTCTAGTAGTTTTCTGGTGGCATCTTTAGGATTCTCTATGTATAGTATCATGTCATCTGCAAACAGTGACAGTTTTACTTCTTCTTTTCCAATTTGTATTCATTTTATTTCTATTTCTTCTCTGATTGCTGTGGCTAGGACTTCCAAAACTATGTTGAATAATAGTGGTGAGAGTGGACATCCTTGTCTCGTTCCTGATCTTAGAGGAAATGCTTTCAGTTTTTAACCATTGAGAATGATGTTTGCTGTGGGTTTGTCATATATGGCCTTTATTATGTTGAGGTAGGTTCCCTCTATGCCCATTTTCTGGAGAGTTTTTATCATAAATGGGTGTTGAATTTTGTCAAAAGCTTTTTCTGCATCTATTGAGAAGATCATACGGTTTTTATTCTTCAATTTGTTACTAAGGTGTATCACATTGATTGATTTGCATATATTGAAGAATCCTTGCATCCCTGGGATAAATCCCACTTCATTGTGGTGTATGATCCTTTTAATGTGTTGTTGGATTCTGTTTGCTAGTATTTTCTGAGGATTTTTGTATCTATATTCATCAGTAATATTGGTCTGTAGTTTTCTTTTTTTGTAGTATCTTTGTCTGGTTTTGGTATCAGAGTGATGGTGGCCTCATAGAATGAGTTTGGGAGTGTTCCTTCCCCTGCAACTTTTTGGAAGAGTTGGAGAAGGATGGGTGTTAGCTCTTCTCTAAATGTTTGATAGAATTCGCCTGTGAAGCCATCTGGTCCTGGACTTTTGTTTGTTGGAAGATTTTTAATCACAGTTTCAATTTCATTACTTGTGATTGGTCTGTTCATATTTTCTGTTTCTTTGGGTTCAGTCTTGGAAGGTTATACCTTTCTAAGAATTTGTCCATTTCTTCCAGGTTGTCCATTTTATTGGCATAAAGTTGCTTGTAGTAGTCTCTTAGGATGCTTTGTATTTCTGTAGTGTCTGTTGTAACTTCTCCTTTTTCATTTCTAATGTTATTGATTTGAGTCCTCTCCCTCTTTTTCTTGATAAGTCTGGCTAATGGCTTATCAATTTTGTTTATCTTCTCAAAGAACCAGCTTTTAGTTTTATTGATCTTTGCTATTGTTTTCTTTGTTTCTATTTCATTTATTTCCGCTCTGATCTTTATGATTCCTTTCCTTCTGCTAACTTTGGGTTTTGTTTGTTCTTCTTTCTCTAGTTCCTTTAGGTGTAAGGTTAGATTGCTTACTTGAGATTTTTCTTGTTTCTTTAGGTAGGCTTGTATAGCTGTAAACTTCCCTCTTAGAACTGCTTTTGCTGCATCCCATAGGTTTTGGATCGTCGTGTTTTCATCGTCATTTTTTTGATTTCTTCAGTGATCTCTTGGTTATTTAGTAACGTATTGTTTAGCCTCCATGTATTTGTGTTTTTTACGTTTTTTTCCCTGTAATTCATTTCTAATCTCATAGTGCTGTGATCAGAAAAGATGCTTGATATGATTTCAATTTTCTTAAATTTACTGAGGCTTGATTTGTGACCCAAGATGTGATCTACCCTGGAGAATGTTCCATGCACACTTGAGAAGAAAGAGTAATCTGCTGTTTTTGGATGGAATGTCCTATAAATATCAATTAATTCTATCTGCTCTATTGTGTCATTTAAAGCTTCTGTTTCCTTACTTATTTTCATTTTGGATGATCTGTCCATTGGTGTAAGTGAGGTGTTAAAGTCCCCCACTATGACTGTGTTACTGTCGATTTCCTCTTTTATAGCTGTTAACAGTTGCCTTATGTATTGAGGTGCTCCTATGTTGGGTGCATATATATTTATAATTGTTGTATCTTCTTCTTGGATTGATCCCTTGATCATTATGTAGTGTCCTTCCTTGTCTCTTGTAACATTCTTTATTTTAAAGTCTATTTTATCTGATATGAGTATAGCTACTCCAGCTTTCTTTTGGTTTCCATTTGCATGGAATATCTTTTTCCATCCTTTCACTTTCAGTGTGTATGTGTCCCTAGGTCTGAAGTGGGTCTCTTGTAGACAGCATATATATTGGTCTTGTTTTTGTATCCCTTCAGCAAGCCTGTGTCTTTTGGTTGGAGCATTTAATCCATTCACGTTTAAGGTAATTATCGATATGGATGTTCCTATGACCATTTTCTTAATTGTTTTGGGTTTGTTTTTGTAGGTCCTTTTCTTCTCCTGTGTTTCCCCCTTAGAGAAGTTTCTTTAGCATTTGTTGTAGAGCTGGCTTGGTGGTGCTGAATTATCTTAGCTTTTGCTTGTCTGTAAAGCTTTTGATTTCTCCATCAAATCTAAATGAGATCCTTGCCAGGTAGAGTAATCTTGGTTGTAGGTTCTTCCCTTTCATGACTTTAAGTATATCATGCCACTCCCTTCTGGCTTGTAGAGTTTCTGCTGAGAAATCAGCTGTTAACCTTATGGGAGTTCCCTTGTATGTTATTTGTCATTTTTCCCTTGCTGCTTTCAATAATTTTTCTTTGTCTTTAATTTTTGCCAGTTTGATTACTATGTGTCTCGGTGTGTTTCTCCTTGGATTTATCCTGTATGGGACTCTCTGTGCGTCCTGGACTTGGGTGGCTGTTTCCTTTCCCATGTTAGGGAAATTTTCGACTATAGTCTCTTCAAATATTTTCTCTGGTCCTTTCTCTCTGTCTTCTCCTTCTGGGACCCCTATAATGCGAATGTTGTTGCATTTAATGTTGTCCCAGAGGTCTTTAGGTTGTCTTCATTTCTTTTTATTCTTTTTTCTTTATTCTGTTCCACAGCAGTGAATTCCACCATTCTGTCTTCCAGGCTACTTATCCGTTCTTCTGCCTCATTTATTCTGCTATTGATTCCTTCTAGTGTATTTTTCATTTCAGTTATTGTATTGTTCATCTCTGTTTGTTTGTTCTTTAATTCTTCTAGGTCTTTGTTAAACATTTCTTGCATCTTCTCAACCTTTGCCTCCATTCTTTTTCCGAGGTCCTGGATCATCTTCACTATCATTATTCTGAATTCTTTTTCTGGTAGGTTGCCTATCTCCACTTCATTTAGTTGTTTTTCTGGGGTTTTATCTTGTTCCTTCATCTGGTACATAGCCCTCTGCTTTTTCATCTTGTCTATCTTTCTGTAAGTGTGTTTTTTTTTGCACAGTGTGAAGAATTGTTGTTTTTCTTGCTTCTGCTGTCTGCCCTCTGGTGGATGAGGCTATCTAAGAGGCTTGTGCAAGTTTGCTGCTGGGAGGGTCTGGTGGTGGGTAGAGCTGGCTGTTGCTCTGGTGGGCAGAGCTCAGTAAAACTTTAATCCACTTGACTGCTGATAGGTGGGACTGGGTTCCCTCCCTGTTGGTTGTTTGGCCTGAGGCGACCCAACACTGGAGCCTACCCGGGTTCTTTGGTGGGGCTAATGGCGGATTCTGGGAGGTCTCACACTAAGGATTACTTCCCAGAACTTCTGCTGCCAGTGTTCTTGTCCTCACGGTGAGACAGAGCCACCCCTCACTTCTGCAGGAGACCTTCCAACACTATCAGGTAGGTCTGGTTCAGTTTCCTCTGGGATCACTGCTCCTTCCCCTGGGTCCTGATGCACACCCTACTTTGTGTGTGCCCTCCAAGAGTGGAGTCTCTGTTTCCCCCAGTCCTGTCGAAGTCCTGCAATCAAATCCCGCTAGCCCTCAAAGTCTGATTCTCTAGGAAAGCCTCCGCCCATTGCCAGACCCCCAGGTTCAGAAGCCTGATGTGGGGCTAAGAACATTACTCCAGTGGGTGGACATCTGTGGTATAAGTGTTCTCCAGTTTGTGAGTCACCCACCCAGCAGTTATGGGATTTGATTTTATTGTGATTGCACCCCTCCTACCATCTCATGTGGCTTCTCCTTTGTCTTTGGATGTGGAATATCTGTTTTGGTGAGTTCCAGTGTCTTCCTGTCAATGACTGTTCAGCAGTTAGTTGTGATTCCAGTGTTCTCACAAGAGGGAGTGAGAGCACATTCTTCTACTCTGCCATCTTGAAAAAAATATATTCTTTGTTTTAAAGTCTCCTCTGCCTGTATTAATTGAATCATACCAGTTTTCTTTTGAAGAGTGTTTTAATAGTATATGTATTTCCATTTTTTCTTTTAACCCATTTGTGTCTTTATACTTAAGATATGTTTCTTGTAAACAGTATGTAGTGGGTTTTTAAAAAATCCATTCTGAAAATCTGTTCCTTCTAATTGAAGTGTTTATTGTATTCAAATTTAGTATACTTATGGATCTGTATGGATTTAAGTCCATCACTTTGTTTTAGTTTCCTACTTGTTATTCTTTTTCCCCCCTCATATTCAGGTTTTTATTTATTTTCACCAGTCATCCCTCTGAGACTTCCAGTTTTAGAACTATGTTTTATATGTTCCAAGCTCTTGGCCCCTGTTGTTATTATGCATATCACAGAACAGTCACTGAACCACTGGGCAACTAAGCACAGGTTCTTGGTAGGCATTTTTCCTCTTATATTTCTATCAAAATGTAACTTGTATCTACATTTTGTTCTGTGACAATGGTCAGTTTTTATGGTCCTCTTTTACCAGTCGGGTAGCTTTATACTGGACCCCTATTTTTTAAAAAATATCTTTATTGGAGTATAATTGCTTTACAATGTTGTTAGTTTCTGCTGTACAACAAACAAAGTGAATCAGCTCTATGTATACATACATCCCCATATCCCCTTCCTCTTGAGCCTCCCTCCCACCCTCCCTATCCCACCCCTCTAGGTGGTCACAAAGCACCAAGCTGATCTCCCTGTGCTATGCAGCAGCTTCCCACTAGCTGTCTATTTTACATTTGGTAGTGTATATATGTCAATGCTACTCTCTCACTTTGTCCCAGCTTCCCCTTACCCATCTGTGTCCTCAAGTCCATTCTCCATCTGCATCTTAATTCCTGCCCTGCCACTAGGTTCATCAGTACCGTTTTTTAGATTCCATATATGGGCATTAGCATATGGTATTTCTCTTTCTGTCTTACTTCACTCTGTATGACAGACTCTATGTCCATCCACCTCATTACAAATAACTAAATGTCATTCCTTTATATGGCAGAGTAATATTCCATTATGTATGTGTGTCACATCTTCTTTACCTATTCATCTGTCAATGGGCATTTAGGTTGCTTCTATGCCCTGACTATTGTAAATAGTGCTGCAATGAACATTGTGGTACATGTATCTTTTTGAATTATGTTTTTTTCAGGGTATATGCCCAGTAGTGGGATTGCTGGGTCGTATGATAGTTCTATTTTTAGATTTTTAAGGAACCTCCATACTGTTCTCCATAGTGGCTGTATCAATTTACATTCCCACCAACCGTGCAGGAGGGTTCCCTTTTATCCACACCATCTCCAGCATTTATTGTTTGTAGATTTTTTGATGATGGCCATTCTGACTGGTGTGAGGTGATACCTGATTGTAGTTTTGATTTTCATTTCTCTAATGATTAGTGATTTTGTGCATCTTTTCATGTGTCTCTTGGCCATCTGTATGTCTTCTTTGGAGAAATGTCTATTTAGGTCTTCCACCCATTTTTGGATAAGATTGTTTGTTTTTTAGATATTGAGCTGCATGAGCTGCTTGTAGATTTTGGAGATTAATCCTTTGTCAGTTGCTTCATTTGCAAATATTTTCTCCCGTTCTGAGGGTTGTCTTTTCATCTTGTTTATGGTTTCCCTTGCTGTGCAAAAGATTTTAAGTTTCATTAGGTCCCATTTGTTTATTTTTGATTTTATTTCCATTACTCTAGGAGGTAGGTCAAAAAAGATCTTGCTGTGATTTATGTCAAAGAGTGTTCTGCCTATGTTTTCCTGTAAAAGTTTTATAGTGTCTAACCTTACATTTAGGTCTTTAATCCATTTTGAGTTTATTTTTGTGTATGGTGTTAGGAAGTGTTCTAATTTCATTCTCTTACATGTAGCTGTCCAGTTTTCTCAGCACCACTTATTGAAGAGCTGTCTTTTCTCCATTGTATATTCTTGCCTCCTTTGTCCAAGGTAAGGTGACCATATGTGTGTGGCTTTATCTCTGGGCTTTCTATCCTGTTCTTTTGATCTATATTTCTGTTTTTGTGCCAGTACCATACTGTCTTGATTACTGTAGCTTTGTAGTATAGTCAGAGGTCAGGGAGCTTGATTCCTCCAGCTCCGTTTTTCTTTCTCAAGATTGCTTTGGCAGTTTGGGGCCTTTTGTATTTCCAAATAAATTGTAAATTTTTTTGTTCTAGTTCTGTGAAAAATGTCATTGGTAATTTGATATGGATT
Source organism: Balaenoptera ricei (assembly GCF_028023285.1). NCBI lineage: Eukaryota > Metazoa > Chordata > Mammalia > Artiodactyla > Balaenopteridae > Balaenoptera > Balaenoptera ricei. The sequence goes on along the minus strand of NC_082646.1, from coordinate 39,633,432 downwards.
GCATTGAATCTGTAGTTGCTTTGACTAGTATAGTCTTTTTCACAATGTTGACTCTTCTAGTCCAAGAACATGGTATATCTTTCCATCTATTTGTTTCGTCTTTGGTTTCTTTCATCAGTGTCTTATAGTTTTCTGCATACAGGTCTTTTGTCTCCTTAGGTAGGTTTATTCCTAGGTATTTTATTCTTTTAGTTGCAATGGTAAATTGGAGTGTTCCTTTAATTTCTCTTTCTGATTTTTCATTGTTAGTGTATAGAAATGAAAGAAATTTCTGTGCATTAATTTTGTATCCTGCTAGTTTTCCAAATTCATTGGTTAGCTCTAGCAGTTTTCTGATGGCATCTTTAGGATTTTCTATGTATAGCCTCATGTCATCTGCAGACAGTGGCAGTTTTACTTCTTCTTTTCCAGTTTGTATTCTTTTTATTTCTTTTTCTTCTCTGATTGCCGAGGCTAAAATTTCCAAAACTATGTTGAATAATAGTGGTGAGAGTGGGCACCCTTTTCTTGTTCCCAATCCTAGAGCAAATGTTTTCTCTTTTTCACCATTGAGAATGATGTTGGCTGTGGGTTTGTCATATATGGCTTTTTTTATGTTGAGGTAGGTTCCCTCTATGCCCACTTCTGGAGAGTTTTTATCATAAATGGGTACTGAATTTTGTCAAAAGCTTTTTCTGCATCTATTGAGATGATCATATGGATTTTGTCCTTCAGTTTGTTAATATGGTGTATCACATTGATTAATTTGCATAGTTTGATGAATCCTTGCATTCCTGGGATAAATCACACTTGATCAGAGTGTATGACCCTTTTAATGTGTTGTTGGATTCTGTTTTCTAGTATTTTGTTGAGGATTTTTACGTCTATATTCATCAGGGATATTGGCCTGTAATTTTCTTTTTTTGTGACATCTTTGTCTCGTTTTGGTGTCAGGCTGGTGGAGGCCTCATAGAATGAGTTTGGGAGTTTTCCTCCCTCTGCTATATTTTGGAAGAGTTGGAGAAGGATGGGTGTTAGCTCTTCTCTAAATGTTTGATAGAATTCACCTGTGACGCCATCTGGTCCTGGACTTTTGTTTGTTGGAAGATTTTTAAACACAATGTCAATTTCAGTGCTTGTGTTTGGTCTGTTCATGTTTTCTATTTCTTCCTCATTCAGTCTTGGGAGGTTGTCCTTATCTAAGAATTTGTGCATTTCTTCCATGTTGTCCATTTTATTGGCATATAATTCCTTGTAGTAGTCTCTCATGATCCTCTGTATTTCTGCAGTGTAAGTTCTTACTTCTCCTCTTTCATTTCTAATTCTGCTTATTAGAGTCTTCTCCTTTTTTTTGTTGATTACTCTCACTAATGGTTTATTAATTTTGTTTATCTTCTCAAAGAATGGACCCCTATTTTAAGTAATGAATTTGGCTGTGGAACCCCACCATGTTTGGGAGTAATTTTAGTTCCAATCCCCTTCAGGAGTTAAATTCCATTGCCTACTTTCAGATGTGGAACCCAGGAAGTTGTCTTTACCTCTACCTACTGCTTTTCATTTTTGTTACTTTCCAGGTATATAAAGGTATTAATTTTGTATTTTAGAAAGGTTACATCTTTATAATGTTTCTTTTTAAATTTTATCAGCTCTTTTTGGAATATCAGTGGCAGCTAGTTGAATATGTGTATGTTTGCTGCACGTGTATGTGCATGAATGTGTGTCTATGTGCATGTGTGTAGGTGTGCGTGTGTGTGTGAGTGTATGTAACTCATAGAGAATTTACCATGCAATCTTGACTGGAAGTCTTGTTTCTTTATAGGGATAATAATATTTCACTTATAAGTTCATTGCAAGCTTTAAATGATGTAAGGCATGTAGCATGCTTGGCAAGATGCCTGGCATATAAAAAGACTCAGTAAATATTATGGAGCATTTTACTATGAAATAGAGTTACTCAGTTATTGTAAATGGTAGATGAGAGCATGAGTAGATAAAAATTGCATCAGGTTCTGAAAAGTCCTTTTGAATATATGTTTTTAGACAACCTCTTTCTGAGGGTAGAAAGTGTGGTGGGGGGTTCTTGCTTTGGTCTATGAATATTTTTGGAAGAGAATTAATCTCCTGGACATCCATTAGTGAAAGGCAGTTTTGGGAGACAGTTCTCCATGATATTTTGTGTTTCTACTCGTTTGCAAAGTTAGTCACTGGATGCCCTTTACTTTGATATTTTCAAGGATGTTTGTCCAGCATGCAGTGAACAGCTCTACAAACTGCTATCTATTATCAGCTCAATTTCGATAGAGAGTATCTGCATTCTCCTTGATTAATTTTTCATGTACTTCACCCTCAAAAGGGAACTCTAATATTCCAGGCCTTCACAGGTCCCATCAAATGGTAGAAATAAAACAGTATCCTTAGGGACTGTCAGTATTAAGCTCAAAGGCATTTGCTACCTGGCCTGGGCAGCAGAATTCTTGCCAGTATTACCCATCTAAGCACTATGGTCTCTTTTGAGCATGCTCTTCAGTGGAAGTAAATCTTTAGGGGACATCAAAACATATTATTTCCCCAAAGTAGGCATCCTGTTTCTCTAAGATTTCTCTCGTAGTTCCCTTTACTTCCCCAAATTCCTATACATCTGCAGATGATCTGTAAATATAGGGTTGTAGTGGACATTAGGATTCTCTCACCAACATCCATTTCATGCTTCCTCAAAACTGTGGAACTGCCATGTGGTTTGGTTGGGATTACACTAAGCTGCTTCTCACCCTGTAACCTTGGTCTTCTCCTAAATACTCCATATACATTTCTGAGTTAGAGAAGAAGGGTAATGAATTTTCAGAACAACGTATATGTTAAAATTGTTCTTGGTAAATCTTGGGCAATGTCAAATTGCTTTTTCTGCTTTAGTCACAGCTTTTCAGATCTCTTTGATTTGATCCCTCTAGAAGTTCAGAATTCTAAGAAACACTCTCTTCTTTTTTAATACATTTTATTGTGACAAAAGCTCTCAGAGCTGTCTCTTGTGTGCAGATGTCTACTATTTGAAACATTTGCTTGATAGTATTTTTATACCTCTGTTTCAGCAATAATTTCAACATTAGTTGTCAATTCTCCATTCTCACTCTCTTTGACAACCCCTCCCTCCAGCATTGACTCCTTGACGGTGAGAAGTACTATGAAGAGCCACTGGCAGACAGTTGATGGATTATTTCTTTTTTGCTCTCACCTTACAGTGATCATTGAACTTGTTTTCCTAGATGAAAGTGGAGCTGCCTCTGCAAGCAATTAAGTTGTCTTAAGCAAACAGATGTAGAGAGTGGAATTTCCACGTGGCACAGTGTTTCACACTTACTGCATCTGGGGTTTGAGAAAAATCACACGTTAAAGCAATATGAAATGAGTTTTACAGAACTGGTAGGAATTTAGTATTGTATAGAAAATCAAGTAGAGTAAACTACTGAGAAATCAAAAGTAAGTAAGTGTAAGAAAAAATTATATGGTGGAATAGGGAGGAGAAATGAAAATAAGAAGCAAATAAGGCCTTTTAGAAGTGATAAAAAAGGAGAAAATATCAAGATAACAACTGTGTTTTATAAACACAGATTCTTCTTAGGACCTCCATTTGGACAGTGAGAACAGTCAGAATTCTGCTTTCCAATTATAAAATGTATTTTATTTTTATTTCTCTAGAGCACTTTTTGTTCCTTTACAATAATATTTTAGAAACATAATTTTAGAAGGAATTTCCTTCTAAAATTGTGATGAACACCCTGAAAGATGTTAACGCATTGCTGCTGTTATTGAGCCTGAAAGTGTGTCTCTCAAAGTTGATAGGTTACACTTAGGAAACAGATGATACAAAGAAGCTGGCACACAACAGTAGAAGATAAATCAACGTAACCACTATACATTTTCTGACCCAGATACTAAATGATAACTTGTTTACTTAAGAGACAACTCTCTAGTCATTTTTGTCAATTTTCTGAATGATGACACACACATAAATTATACCTGTTCTTATTTATTGAAACTGGCAGAAGAATAAATGTCAGTTTGTACAAAATAAATGTCCAAACAAGTCCCCCCTTTCTGATGATCTTTTTACATAGTGATTACAAATACATATTTCAAGTTTGATGACCTTGAAGGAATTCTTGGTAAGATTAGCAAGGCGGAGGAAGGTTGCCAAAACAAATAGACATTATGAGGAGATTTATAGGCACCTAGGGAAGAAAATTCTTGGCACTTTTAGTCAAACAGTTATACAGAACCAAGAAACAACAAAACTGTCAGTAGTAAATAGTGTGTTCAAAATTTAACATTCCAAAAAGGAGCAAAAGGACCTTGTGAATGGAGGAGAAAGATTGAAGGAAAATTAAATTGTAATAGAATATGAACGGATTTTGAGAATGTTGGCCTGCAATTTCCATTCTTATCCATTATGAAGTTAACATTTTATGGCAATAGAGCTAATTTTATTTTTTAAAAAGATGTTTCCTCTCTTCTGAAAGTAAATATTTATTTTGTAAAATTAGAATTTGAAACACTGGTAAAATAACAATAAAATCTGAGCCTTAACAATATCTGATGATGTGGGAATCCTGAGTTGACCCTAGGGGAGAATTAACCCCTGAGAAATAGCAATAACTAGGAAGATCAGGAAGATCTGCAAGCCAGTGTAGGATAGGGCTGCAGAATAATGGAGTAGGACCAGGAAAGGGACTTTGAGCCAGAGTATTCAGGTTGGAGTGAAAACTCTGTTAATTACTCAGTATATATACTTACTTTAGAAAAGTCCATTAACATACCTGAGTCTCAGGTTCATCATGCATGAATGTGATTATTATATTGCCTTTCCCACTTGTGAGGATTATGGATAAAGTTAATTTTTAATTTCCATCAGGGACTACAGTTCATTGCTCCTAGGCCTTTTTAACCATCCCTCATATATTGATGTCCTTTCTTCCTTATTCAGAAAAATTCTGTGACCTGTCATTATAATGACTCCCTTTCACATGCTCTCAACTCCTTTCCACCTTTTGCTCCTTCCAGTGTGTTTGGCAAAACCACCAGCCTGGTTAAATTTAACTCTAGACATGCTTTTTGTACCTGCATTCGTGCAACTGAATGTAGCTGGGGAAACACAAAATCATGAGGGGTGATTTCACTTTAACTTCATGTCCACTAATTTCAAGTAAGCTTTTAGTGTTTCTATGATAATCATACTGGATTTTAATTTTATTTCCAGTTAGATTTTGGAACTATAATTATGTTAATGTCATAAAATTTTAACTTCATAAAAGGAATGTTTTTTTCATTTTTTATTGTCTTTAAGAGTTTCTCTATGATGGGAATTATTTGTTCTTTAATGTTTGGTAGAATTCATCTGTGAAACTGTCTGGGCTTTGTGTGTGTGTGTGTGTGTAGGTTTTGAACTATCATTTTATATTTTAAAATGATTAGAGATCTTTTAAAGTTTTTTATTTCTTCTTACATTCAGTTTTATAAGTACCATTTTTCTAGGAGGTGGTGAATTTCAGTTGCGTGTTCAATTTGGATAGCATAAAATTGTGCATAGTATTCATATTTGTTTGAATACCTACTCTATCTATAATATGTCCCTTTTCCCTTTCTAATATTATTTAATTTTACCTTCTGTCCTATTTTTTGTGATCAATTTTGCCAGATTGAGTATTTTATGTGTCTTCAAATATTCAATATTAACATTGGTCTCCCATGTTTCAAACAATATTTCTTTAAAATATTAATTTTTACTTTTATCTCTCCTATTTCCTTAAGTTTTTCTGTGTTTTTTTATAACTTAAGGTTAGTGTTTTGTTGTTTAATTTTTCATTTCCATTTTCTAATAGATGTAATTAAGGTTATAATTTTTACTCTAAGTACCGCTTTGGCTATATACCACTATATAGGGTATGTATCATATTTGGTACCATTTAATTATAAGTGTTTTCTAATTGTATTGTGATTTCATCTTTAACCCCTGAGTTTTTAAGGAATGCATTAATTTCTCTACATATATATATATTTTAAAAGTGATTTCTTTTTAAAATTAATTTCCAACTTAATTGCATCTATCAGAGAACATGGACTATGTATACTAATTCTTTGATATATATTGAGATGAATTTGATGGCTCAACCTGTTTCATTTTCTGAAATATTCCAGTGCTTGAGAGAAAATGATTCATCTCTTGGGAACAGAGTTCGGCATATTATCCGTGGATCCAGTTTACTAATTGTGTTGCTTATTTTTTTGTCAGCTTATTGTATCAACTACTGAGAAAATATGTGGAAATTTCCCACTTTGAAGGTGGACTTATCAATATTTTCATGTTTTTGTGTTAACAGAGCTTTATATATTTTGAACCTATGTTATTAAATGCATTTTTATTAATTGCACTTATTATCATTATGCCAAGTCCTCCTTGTCCTAAAGAATGTTTTCTGTTTTACAGTCCATTTTTTTCGGATTAATATAGATTTATTTTTAAAGATATTTTGCTATAATATTTTTCTATTACTTTAAATTTTTTCTGTGTATTTTAGGTTTATCTCTTATAAAGTAGACTCTAAAAATGAAACCAGTTCATTTGCAAATTGTGGATATATTTTAAAATTTATTTCTATAGTTTCATTTATGTTTTCTATTGTCCTATTTTCTCTTTTATTATTTATTTCCTTTTTCCCCAATTAATTCAGGAGTTAAAAGAATTTCACTTTTCTCATATCTAATACCTTATATTTGTCCTCTGGATCATTAAAGCTCAGACTCTGCTGTCCTAGATACCTGTCAATGACTTCAGGAAAACTGAAACTTTATTCTAGTTTAAACCCCTCATTCTATTTCATTTTTATTGCTTAGGCATCTCTCTCTCTCCCTCTCTGTATCATCTATTTATTTTGGTGTTTGTGAATTTCCTTTATGGTTTTGCTACTTCAGCTCTATATTTATAAGTTTTTAAAAAATCATATTTTATTCTGAATTTATAAGTTTTTAGTACTGAGATTTTTTTTTAGGAAATATAGTTCTCAATATTACCCCAAGTAGAAATATTTCTTAAAGAGTTAATTTTTGTTTTTGTAACATTTTTTTCATACATAGCAATTATTTCTATGTTTCATCTCATGAAATACCTTTCATGTCTATCATTTGTGTTTGATTGCCTTTCTTCCCTTTTCCATGATCCTTTTGTGTGAGTTGCTGAATCCCATTATCCATCTTACTTATTACCTTTCTACAGTGATTTTTCAGATTCCTTTCTTTGTCTCTTTCAGCTTATCTTTGCTGTGTTGCCCATTTGCCTTTCCCTCAAACTCTTGTATGTAATCTCATCATGTCTCTCTCCCTCCCTCTCTCTCTCTCTCTTTCACTCTTAATGGAATCTGCATTTTCTTTTATGTTGTTGTTGCTGAAAAATAATTGCAGGTTGATTCTCTTTGAGTACCATCACTCTTTCCTTGGGAATCTTTTGAATCTTTTCTTTGGAACCCAAGTAGTAAGGTAGGTTTATATTAGCCATTTGGTCATCTTTGGCAAGTGGAGATGAAGAGGATAGGAAGCTGGCAGCACAAGTCATTGCTGTAATAGAACTCTGCTTTTGCAGGCTTATATTTGTGTTTATTAATTCATTTATTTTTACCCTGCCTCTGGGCACATGTTCTGCTAAAGTGGAGGAATATTCTATTCCATTGAGGGAATACATTTCATCATTGTTCTCCTAAGTCATAGTGTCTCAGTTATTTTAGAAAAATTCTGATTAGGAAATACATTCAATATACAGACTTTCTCTTTGGTGAACATGGGAGACACTGCTAGTTACTTACTCAGTATTTGTTTAGCCATTCATTCATTAACAGAACTTTGATTCTGTTCAGAGGGGCAATAGGTCCAGATAAACGCCCTTTCTCCCAGTCTCTCTTGCAGCTAGTGGTTGCCATATGCCACATTAGGTTGAATCATATGCTATATTTATTTTGTATGTAAGCATAATTGATTATGAACAATAATTATGTGACCAAACCTAATATTTTTTTATATCTGTTTTGGAATATAATTGCTTTACAATGTTGTGTTAGTTTCTGCTGTACAATAAAGTGAATTAGCTATATGTATACATATATCCCCATATACCCTCCTTCTTGAGCCTCCTTCCCACCCTACCTATCCCACTCCCCTAGGTCATCACAAAGCATTGAGCTGATCTCCCTGTGCTATGCAGCAGATTCCCATTAGCCATCCATTTTACATTTGGTAGTGTATATATGTCAATGCTACTATCTCACTTCGTCCGAGCTTCCCCTTCCCACTCTGTTCTCAAGTCCATTCTCTATGTCTGCATCTTTATTCCTGCCTTGCCACTAGGTTCATCAATACCACTATTTTAAATTCCATGTATATGTGTTAGCATATGTATTTGTTTTTCTCTTTCTGACTTACTTCACTCTGTATGACAGTCTCTAGGTCCATCCACCTCATTACTAACAACTCAATTTCATTCCTTTTTATGGCTGAGTAATATTCCATTGTATATATGTGTCACATCTTCTTTATCCATTCACCTGTAGATGGACCTTTAGGTTGCTTCCATGTCCTGGCTATTGTAAATAGTGGTTCAATGAACATTGTGGTACATGACTCTTTTTGAATTATGGTTTTCTCAGGGTATATACCCAGTAGTGGGATTGCTGGGTCATATGGTAGTTCTATTTTTAGTTTTCTAAGGAATCTCCATACTGTTCTCCATAGTGGCTGTATCAATTTACATTCCCACCAACAGTGCAGGAGGGTTCCCTTTTAGGAGATATGTTGTGCTTGCTTGTTTTTTCAACCTTCTGTCCTCTGCCATTTTCCCTCACTTATTCTTCTGTGGTCTTTAACCCAATAATTGGCATTGCAGTTGCACAAAGCCTGGACTGCATACCTCTGGATGTTGTTACATTAGAAAAATAAGCTTCTGTTTAGTTAGTCTAGCCCCTCTCCTGCCCTAATCATTGCTCTTGCTGATGATGACTCATAGCTAAGAAAATGGCTCCAAATAAATTTGGCTGGTTTCCTGTCTATAGGCACTCTCTCTTAACTCTAGTCTTCAGCTCTCCAGATTGAGGGGTGGGGGGATTCATTCTTGGATTGAAATGAACTTGTGATACTATTAGAAAGGCACATGCTCAGAGAACAACAAAGAAAGACTGTTCTTTTTGTTTCTCTATCCAGACACAGGAGAGGCTTTTGCATGCAGTGATTTATATGGAGGGAAAGACCCCCAACTACACCTGCCAATGTCCCAAACCATTGGCCATTTAAATCAGAAGATAGAAGAAATGATTCAGATTTATTTCATTTACTTCCAGAGACACTTCACTGCTGCCTTTGAGAGAAGAGCTCCTGTTGGATCCTATGTATCAAGCCTAATCTGGAATATGACAGATATATTTGGGGATTAATGGACTGTAGTATGCATGCAGCTGGCTCTGCTCCTGAATTAAGGGCTAAGAGCATGGTAATAGCTACCCTTAATTAAGTTCCTACCTTGTGCCAGATACTGTGCTAAGCAGCTGATATGTATTAACTCTTTTAGTTCCTATAACAATAGCTAGGTTGTATTACTAAGAGCCTCATTTCTCAGATGAAGCAACTGAGACAGTGAGAGATTAAATAATTTGCCTAATGTCACCTGGTTAGAATGAGGCTGAGTTGGGATGGAACTTTGGTAGCTGGACTCCATAGGCTGTGCTATCATTCATGACCTCTTGGCTGCTTCTTCTGACCCTTGTATAGAGTTGTCTCCTTGGAATTTTGAACCATGCAAGGAAAGAAGCTGTGATGAGAGAGAGAGAAGAGAAACAAAGAAAAGGAAACAAACACGAGCTGTTGGAGAGGAAAAGATATTATTGAAGAAGGTACCAGGACACAAATACAAGACTCTCCCCACCCTGATGCTCTGATTTTATCCTAGAGTGGACTATACCCAGAAAAAATTATCCACTTTTACTTCTCTGAGATTTTTCAGTTTCAGGCAGGGATGTGTAACTTTTTTCTCCTACTGCCATCTTTCCATCAAAAATCTGAGACCTTTCTCTGAGGCTTGGTCCTACTTTGGTTTCTGTGAAGCAGCATGGTGCCATAGAAAGCTTGGTTCTCTGAAGTCAAACAGGCTTGGATTTGTACCCTTTTCAGCTACTTACTAAATTGTCTGATCTCTGTGACCTGGGTAAATTACTTAATTGCTCTCAGCCTTTGTCTCCTTCTTCATCTCCTGGGAATATTAATTGTTAGAACATGGCCTTATTCATTCAGTCAACAAATCTGTATTGATTGCCTGTTTTGTGCTGGTCACTGTAGGTAATGTTTTGTCACAAGTAGATATTAAATAATATCTTATCCTCAGTGAATTTACAATCTAGTGATGAAGACAGATAAGTAAACAACCACCACTCCTGTGGGCAGTGCTAAGACTGGTGTGAATACAGGCTGCTGTGGTGAGGATTACGGAGCACCTAGCTTGTGAAAGACTCTCAGCAAATGTAGGTGCTCCTTCATTTCTCCCATTTCTGCCCTTATTATGCTGCCAACCCTTCTGTATACATGTATGGGTTTATTTCAGACAGCCTAGGATGTCTTTTTACCTTTAATGTGTGATGTGGCTCTGAGGTGATGCTGTTTAATGATCTTTAAATGCCAAATGAGGTAATTTGTGTCATGTGCAGTTTGCACCTTGGGCACCTATTCTTCTCATCACTCTTCATGTGTTATTTAATACATTAACCTTAAATTTTCTCTAAAAGAAAAAAATCTGAAAATTCAAGAGAAAGCTATAACAAGAAAATCTTAAAATTTTTTGTGAGTATGAAATCAAATAAGTTTGGGGTTGTTTTGCATTCTTGTTGCTTTCCTATTATACTTACAGAATTACTTACTATGGTTTTTATGGGCTGCCTCCCAGTCACCCCACTTCAAGTTTTAAATGTGAAAAATGTGGGAATTTGAGATTAGTTTCTTCCAGAATTGACATTAGATTTAGACACTTCTGGGTCCTTGTGTTTTGTTGCCAAAACAGACTCCCCAGTATTACAGGTAAATATATATGTGCTTTTTGGCCATCTGTCTGTCTTCTTTGGAGAAATGTCTATTTAGATTAATGTTTATGAAGGGGGAGAGCTAAATTCTTTTAGCTTAGAAAATAAAAGGAGGTGAATATTATAGGAAAAATTAAGTGTATAGGTGGACTAGGGGAAGATGAAGGAAATGTTGAGGGTCACATTAATTTGTAAATGACTTCATCCAAAATGATCTGTAGACTGTTTAGCAGGGTGACTGCAAAACTTCTTACTTCCAAATTGACAAGTACTACTTCAGATCAGTTTATATTAGTAGTTATCTTTAAAAGTATTAGCTATAGAAGCATTTTATATGAGAACATCTACATTTACCTGCTACCAACACTGAAACCACGAGAGATGATATTCATAAATTTTTCCTTGAAAGCCAGTAGTAGCTCAGAATATAGAAACCCATAAAGTGGTGGAATTGGGGGTCAATGTTAGGGAGATGGGGAGGAAGGGTCTGCAATGGGTCTTCCAAACTCACTATGCAAAATACACAGCTTCTTGTTACTTAGGAATATTTCATCATAATCAGAATAATTTAATCTTGAATTTTCAATACTGATAGCCTATCTAGAAGATGGCATAGCAATGGCACAAGCTACTTCCACAGTTCAGTTTGTGAAATATCTTTAAGCAAATATCCTATTAATACTCTGTAGATCAGTGATAGCATAGTCAAAGAATTTCACTCTGAAATAAAACCTTTATCAAGATTTAATTACCATGAAAGCAGAAAGACAGGGGGAGTTGGGATCTTTACCTTAAATCATAATTAAAACCCATGTGAGGTTACCTACAAATATTTAGGATTTTATTTAATTAAACACAAGATAAAAAACAAACCTAATAAATGGCAAAGTTCATTATGCAACTTCTAATTGATATAACACTCTAATGATTGCTCAGAAAACTAAGGAAGATTTAAATATATAGAAATACATATATATAATATATACATGTCTGCATTATTCTGTTTTCTCATATAAGATATGTACATATAATTGTATGTGTTTGTGTATGTGTGTGTGTGTATTTGTGTGACACATTATGTTATTTTCATGGCCAGATTCATTCCTAGAGAAATAGAAATGCTTTTTCAGTGAAGATTACATCCTACTTCTTTGACGTGGCTTATGGAATTTCATATTCTGCCCTTCCGTGAATTCCATTTTGTGCTTTAGAGTCCAAAAAGAGGAATATAATAAAAAAGCATTAAGCCTCCTTGCTTGACTTTTAGAAAATTGCAGAGTGATATTCCCAGTACTCAATCCCATAAAGTATGACTTATTTTATGAGCAAAGATGTCCAAATAACTTAAATGTAACCTCTGAATTTCCATGGAAAATTGTGAAGCCTGACTTGATACCTCATGCTATCTTCCACTGCACATGCTTGATAGTGAAGATGAAGTAAACTAACAAATATTAGCCCAGAAGATGCACAAAATAAAGCAAAGGTGTTGAATGCTCTGAGACTGAACACTGAACACTGAACATGTAACTACATCAGGTACAAGGAGAATGAGCTGGAGACTAAGGATCATTAAGGAGCCTGGTGCTTTCTCCACCTGTCTCCTACAACCTCTCCAAGAGAAGGAGATTGCAGGCTCTCTGCTGTTCAGAATATGTTTTAAAACCATTTACAAGGGTGTGAAATGACCTTTGTTCTTCCTAAATAGACTATGGATCTCATCATTTATAATGCTGAAAATAGAAGCTTGAGTACAAGTATAGATGTAGACGCAACGAAGTTAAATTGAATAAACTTAGAATGCAAATACATAAAGCCTTGAAGAAAAATTCAGAGTACACACAGATGTTGGAGAGTGCTAATCATGCACAATTCAAATGTTGCTGTCAGCTATTAATATCCTTTGCACGTTAGCTCAGTGTTTCTTACACTTATATAATGGGCAGACCTCCCTTAAACAAAAGTAAATTTTAGAGTATCCTCAGTGTTGACAAATAATATTTATTTTGGTGTTATTTAATTATGCATATATAGAAACTAGCTATAAACTTGTTCCTATGGCTCATATTTAACTTTGAAAATCAAAAGTATAACAAATTAAATAAAATACAACTACTGAACAATAAAATTCAGAGGAGACCTTCAAGATTGCAGAGGAGAAAGACATGGAAATCATCTTCCTCCTCACAAATACATCAAAAATACATCTACATGTGGAACAACTCCTACAGAACACCTACTGAATGCTGGCAGAAGACTTCAGACTTCCCAAAAGGCAAGAAACTCCCTGCATACCTGGGTAGGGCAAAAGAAAAAAGGAAAAACAGAAACAAAAGAATAGGGATGGGACATGCACATCTGGGAGGGAGCTGTGAAGGAGGGGGAAAAGTTTCCACACACTAGGAAGCCCCTTCACTGACGGAGACGGGGGCTGGACGGAGGGGAAGCTTTGGAGCCATGGAGGACAGCACAGCAACAGGGGTGCAGAGGACAAAGTGGAGAGATTTCCGCACAGAGGACCGTTGCCGGCCAGCACTCACCAGCCTGAGAGTCTTGTCTACTCACCTGTCAGGGCGGGTGGTGGCTGGGAGCTGAGGCTCGGGCATTTGAGGTCAGATCCCAGGGAGAGGACTGGGGTAGGCTGCTTGACCACAGCCTGAAGGGGGCTAGTGTGCCACAGCTAGCCTGGAGGGAGTCCGGGAAAAAGTCTGGAACTGCCTAAGAAGCAAGAGACAATTGCTTCAGGGTGCACGAGGAGAGGGGATTCAGAGCACTGTCTACACGAGTTCCAGAGATGAGCGTGAGCCACAGCTATCAGAACAGACACCAGAGACAGGCATGAAATGCTAAGGCTGCTGCTGCAGCCACCAAGAAGCCTGTGTGCGAGCACAGGTCACTCTCCACACCTTCCCTCCTGGGAGCCTGTGTAGCAGCCACTGCCAGGGTCCTGTGATCCAGGGACAACTTCCCCGGGAGAACACACGGCGCGCCTCAGGCTGTTGCAATGTCATGCTGGCTTCTGCTGCCGCAGGCTCGAAACGCATTCCATACCCCTCCTTCCCCCCCCCCCCCCACCCCCGGCCTGAGTGAGCCAGAGGCGAATAATCAGCTGATATTTCAACTCCGTCTTGTCGGGTTGGGGAAGAGATGCCCTCAGGTGACCTACACACAGAGACGTGGCCAAATCCAAAGCTGAAACCCAGAGGCTGTGCAAACAAAGAATACAAAGGGAAATTTCTCCCAGCAGCTTCAGGAACAGCAGATTAAATCTCCACAATCAACTTGATGTACGCTGCATCTGTGGAATACCTGAATAGACAATGAATCATCCCAAAATTGAGACAGTGGACTTCGGGAGCAACAGTAGACTTCGGGTTTGCCTTCAGAATCTAATTTGTTTCTGGTTTTATGTTTATCTTAGTTTACTATTTAGAGCTTATTATCATTGGTAGATTTCCTTATTGATTTGATTGTTCTCTCCCTATTTTTTTATATGTATATATTTCTTTGCCTTTTTCTCTTTATGTGAGGGTGTAAGTGTATGCTTCTTTGTGAGATTTTGTCTGTGTAGCTTTGCTTTTACCATATGTCCTAGGGTTCTCTCTGTTTTTTATTTTTTATATATATAGTATTTGGCACTTGTTACCATTGGTGGATTTGTTTATTGGTTTGGTTGCACTCTTCTTTCTTTCCTTCTTCCTTTTATTAAAAAATTATTTTTTTTTAATAACTACATTATTTTATTTTACCTTTTAAATTTTATTTTATTCTTTCTTTTTTTCTCCCTTTTATTCTGAGCTGTGTGGCTGCCAGGGTCTTGTTGCCCCAGCTGGGTGTCAGGCCTGAGCCTCTTAGGTGGGAGAGCCGAGTTCAGGACATTGGTCCACCAGAGAGCTCCTGGCCCCATATAATATCAAATGACGAAAGCTCTCCCAGAGATTTACATCTCAAAGCTAAGACCCAGCTCCACTCAAAGACCAGCAAGTTCCAGTGCTGGAAACCCCATGCCAAACAACTAGCAAGGCAGGAACACAATCCCACCCATTAGCAGAGAGGCTGCCTAAAATCATGATAAGGTCACAGACACCCCAAAACACACCACCAGATGTGGCCTTGCACACCAGAAAGACAAGAGTCAGCTTCATCCACTTGAACACAGGCACCAGTCCCTCCACCAGGAAGCCTACACAACCAAATGAACCAACCTTACCCACTGGGGGCAGACACCAAAAACAGTGGGAACTACAAACCTGAAGCCTGTGAAGAGGAGAGCCCAAACACAGTAAGTTAAGCAAAATGAGAAGAGAGAGAAATACACAGCATATGAAGGAGCAAAGTAAAAACCTACCTGATAAAACAAATGAAAAGGAAATAGGCAGTCTACCTGAAAAAGAATTCAGTGAAATGATAGTAAAGATGATCCAAAATCTTGGAAATAGAAAGGATAAAATACAAGAAACGTTTAACAAAGACCTAGAAGAACTAAAGAGGAAGCAAACAATAATGAACAGCACAAAAAATGAAATTAAAAATTCTCTAGAAGGAATCAATAGCAGAATAACTGAGGCAGAAGAGCGGGTAAGTGACCTACAAGATAAAAGAGTGGAAATAACTACCATAGGGCAGAATAAAGAAAAAAGAATGAAAAGAATTGAGGACAGTCTTAGAGACCTCTGGGACAACATTAAATGCACCAGCATTCAAATTATAGGGGTCCCAGAAGAAGACGAGAAAAATAAAAGGACTGAGAAAATATTTGAAGAGCTTATAGTTGAAAACTTCATTAATATGGGAAAGCAAATGGTCAATCAAGTCCAGGGAGTGCAGAGAGTCCCATACAGGATAAATCCAAGGAGAAACAGGCCAAGACGTATTAATCAAATTGTCAAAAGTTAAATACAAAGAAAAAATATTAAAAGCAGCAAGGGAAAAACAACAAATAACATACAAGGGAATCCCCATAAGGTTAACAGCTGATCTTTCAGCAGAAACTCTGCAAGCCGGAAGGGAGGTGCAGGACATATTTAAAGTGATGAATGGGAAAAACCTACAAGAAAGATTACTCTACCCAGCAAGGATCTCATTCAGATTTGACAGAGAAATTAAAACCTTTATAGACAAGCAAAAGTTAAGAGAATTCACCACTACCAAACCAGCTTTAAAACAAATGCTAAAGGAACTTCTCTAGGCAGGAAACACAAGAGAAAGAAAAGACCTACAATAACAAACCCAAAACAATTACAGAAATGGTAATAGGAACATACATATCGATAATTACCTTAAATGTAAATGGATTAAATGCTCCAACTGAAAGACAAAGACTAGTTGAATGGATACAGAAACAAGACCCATATATATGCTGTCTACAAGAGACCCACTTCAGACCTAGGGACACATACAGACAGAAAAACGAGGCGATGGAAAAAGATAGTCCATGCAAATGGAAATCAAAAGAAAGCTGGAGTAGCAATTCTCATATCAGGCAAAATGGACGTTAAAATAAAGACTATTACAAGACACAAAGAAGGACACTACATAATGATCAAGGGATCAATCCAAGAAGAAGATATAACAATTGTAAATATTTATGCACCCAATATAGGAGCACGTCAATACATAAGGCAAATGCGAACAGCCATAAAAGGGGAAAGCGACAGTAACACAACCATAGTAGGGGACTTTAACACTCCACTTTCACCAATGGACAGATCATCCAAAATGAAAATAAATAAGGAAAGACAAGCTTTAAATGATACACTAAACAGGATGGACTTAATTGATATTTATAGGACATTCCATCCAAAAAAAACAGAATACAATTTCTTCTTAAGTGCTCATGGAGTATTCTCCAGGATACATCATATCTTGGGTCACAAATCAAACCTTGGTAAATATAAGAAAACTGAAAGCATATCAAATATCTCTTCTGCCCAAAACACTACGAGACTAGATATCAATTACAGGGAAATATCTGTAAAAAATACAAACACATGGAGGCTAAACAATACACTACTAAATAACAAAGAGATCACTGAAGAAATTGAAGAGGAAATCAAAAAACACCTAGAAACAAATGACAATGAAAACACGACCATCCGAAAGCTATGGGATGCAGCAAAAGCAGTTCTAAGAGGGAAGTTTATAGCAATACAATCCTACTTCAAGAAACATCTCAAATAAACAACCTAACCTTACACCTAAAGCAATTACAGAAAGAAGAACAAAAAACCCCCAAAGTTAGCAGAAGGAAAGAAATCATAAAGATCAGGTCGGAAATAAATGAAAAAGAAATGAAGGAAACCATAGCAAAGATCAATAAAACTAAAAGATGGTTTTTTGAGAAGATAAACAACATTGATAAACCATTAGCCAGACTCATCAAGAAAGAAAGGGAGAAGACTCAAATCAATAGAATTAGAAATGAAAAAGGAGAAGTAACAACTGACCCTGCAGAAATACAAAAGATCATGAGAGATTACTACAAGCAACTCTATGCCAATAAAATGGACAACCTCGAAGAAATGGACAAATCCTTAGAAAAGAACAACCTTCTGACACTGAACCAGGAAGAAATAGAAAATATAAACAGACCAATCACAAGCACTGAAACTGTGATTGAAAATCTTCCAACAAACAAAAGCCCAGGACCAGATGGTTTCACAGGTGAATTCTAGCAAACATTTAGAGAAGAGCTAGAACCTATCCAACTCAAACTCTTCCAAAATGTAGCAGAGTGTGGAACACTCCCAAACTCATTCTACGAGGCCATCATCACTCTGATACCAAAACCAAAGGTGTCACAAAAAAAGAAAACTACAGGCCAATATCACTGATGAACATACAGGCAAAAATCCTCAACAAAATACTAGCAAACAGAATCCAACAGCACATTAAGAGGATCATACACCATGACCAAGTGGCGTTTATCCCAGGAATGCAAGGATTCTTCAATATACGCAAAACAATCCATGTGATACACCATATTAACAAGCTGAAGGATAAAAACCATATGATCATCTCAATAGATGCAGAAATAGCTTTTAACAAAATTCAACACCGATTTATGATAAAAACCCTCCAGAAAGTAGGCATAGAGGGAACTTAACCTCAACATAATCAAGGCCATATATGACAAACCCACAGCCAACATTGTTCTCAATGGTGAAAAACTGAAACCATTTCCACTAAGATCAGGAACAAGACCAGGTTGTCTACTCTCACCACTATTATTCAACATAGTTATGGAAGTTTTAGCCACAGCAATCAGAGAAGAAAAAGAAATAAAAGGAATACAAATTGGAAAAGAAGAAGTAAAGCTGTCACTGTTTGCAGATGACATGATAATATACGTAGAGAATCCTAAAGATGCTACCAGAAAACTACTAGAGCTAATCAATGAATTTGGTAAAGTAGCATGATACAAAATTAATGCACAGAAATCTCTTTCATTCCTATAAACTAGTGATGAAAAATCTGAAAGAGAATCTCAGGAAACACTCCCATCTACCATTGCAACAAAAAGAATAAAATACCTAGGAATAAACATACCTAAGGAGACAAACGAACTGTATGTAGAAAACTATAAGACACTGATGAAAGAAATTAAATATGATACAAGCAGATGGAGAGATATACCCTGTTCTTCGACTGGAAGAATCAACATTGTGAAAATGACTATACTACCCAAAGAAATCTACAGATTCAATGCAATCCCTATCAAATTACCAATGACATTTTTTACAGAACTAGAACAAAAAATCTTAAAATTTGTATAGAGACACAAAAGACCCCGAATAGCCATAGCAGTCTTGAGGGAAAAAAAACAGAGCCAGAGGAATCAGACTCCCTGACTTCAGACTATACTACAAAGCTACAGTAATCAAGACAATATGGTACTGGCACAAAAACAGAAATATAGATCAATGGAACAGGATAGAAAGCCCAGAGACAAACCCATGCACCTATGGTCAACTAACCTATGACAAAAGAGGCAAGGATATACAATGGAGAAGACAGTCTCTTCAATAAGTGGTGCTGGGAAAACTGGACAGCTGCATGTAAACAATGAAATTAGAACACTCCCTAACACCATGCACAAAAATAAACTCAAAATGGTTTAGGGACCTAAATGTAAGACCGGACCCTATAGAACTTTTAGAAGAAAACACACGAAGAACACTCTTTGACATAAATCACAGCAAGATCTTTTTTGATCCACCTTCTAGAGTAATGAAATAAAAAAAAAAAAACAAACCAAATGGGACCTAATGAAACTTAAAAGCTTTTGCACAGCAAAGGAAACCTTAAACAAGACAAAAAGACAACCCTCAGAATGGGAGAAAATATTTGCAAACTAATCAACGGACAAAGGATTTCTCTCTAAAATATACAAACAGCTCATTCAGCTCAATATTAATAAAACAAACAACCCTATCCAAAAATGGGCAGAAGACCTATATACACACTTCTCCAAAGAAGACATACACATGGCCAAGAAGCACATGAAAAGCTGCTCATCATCACTAATTATTAGAGAAATGCAAATCAAAGCTACAATGAGGTATCACCTCACACCAGTTAGAATGGGCACCATCTTAAAATCTACAAACAACAAATGCTGGAGAGGGTGTGGAGCAAAGGGAACCCTCTTGCACTTTTGGTGGGAATGTAAATTGATACAGCCACTGTGGAGAAGAGTATGGAGGTTCCTTAAAAAACTAAAAATAGAACTACCATATGACCCAGCAGTCCCACTACTGGGCATATACCCTGAGAAAACCATAATTCAAAAGAAGTCATGTACCACAATGTTCATTTCAACACTATTTACAATAGCCAGGACATGGAAGCAACTTACATGTCCATCGACAGATGAATGGATAAAGAAGATGTGGCATATATATACAATAGAATATTACTCAGCTATAAGAAGAAACGAAATTGAGTTATTTGTTGTGAGGAGGATGTATCTAGAGACTGTCATACAGAGTGAAGTAAGTCAGAAAGAAAAACAAATACCATATGCTAACACATATATATGGAATCTTAAAAAAAACAAAAAAGGTCATGAAGAACCTAGGGGCAAGATGGGACTAAAGACACAGACCTACTAGAGAATGGACTTGAGGATCCTGAGAGGGGTGAGGGTAAGCTGGGACAAAGTGAGAGGGTGGCATGGACTTATATACACTACCAAATGTAAAACCGATAGCTAATGGCAAGAAACCTCATAGCACAGGGAGATCAGCTCGGTGCTTTGTGACCACCTAGAGGGGTGGAATAGGGAGTGTAGGAGGGAGGGAGACGCAAGAGGGAAGAGATATGCGGATATATGCATATGTATAGCTGATTCACTTTGTTATAAAGCAGAAACTAACACACCATTGTAAAGCAATAATACTCCAATAAAGATGGCAAAAAAACAAAACAAAACATAGAGCAGCAATGGATAAATATCTCATTCCCAACCAAACATGGCAGGCCTGAATTTGCCATCCTGTGGTCAAGATCCTGGCAGCTGCCTTTGGCTTTATACCCCATCCGTTCTATGGATCCTTGTTGTAGTATACACTTACAGGTTAGACCATTTCAGAAGGACATCCCTTGAGTCCTTCAACTACTAAGCCTTATTATATTGCCTACAGAAAGATCTTAAGAGCACGTTAAAGCAATTTATGTTTAAAAAATGATTATCTATATTAAAATCTGCCTCAAACGTCTGTCTCTAGTACTCATACATAAAGTTCAGAAGAAATGTGCGATGAGTAGGAAGCAATTAGAAGAAAAGGTTTGGGGTGGGAAGGAGTTAAAACAATCATGGTAGAGATGAATCTTCTCAAACCCCTACTGAAGAAAATTTCAGTTCCTAGTTCAGAGCAGAGAATTTAAAAGAAAATTTTGTGTTGAGCCAAGTGCCATGTGCCTGCATCATCCATGGAGGGGTCCTACGCAGATCTCCTTCAAGGAGTGATGTTGACTGACAGGTTCTAACTACTACACCTGTAAGTCTATCACAGCATTCACACCAGGCAGTGTTTCCTCATGCTTGCTCCCAGCTAATGACTGAGCACAGTGAGGGCTAGAACAGGACATTGGTGCCCAATGCAGGATGAAATTCTGGCTCAGAAACTTCTCATAGACCTGGCTCGACCTTTCTCAGTATTGAGCTTCAGTCTGAGTCTCTTCCTACCCAATCCTTCCTTCTCTCTATCCTTTTTCACGTGTCAGACTTATTTCAGTCTGAAGGTTCTTTTTGTCTACTTTTGACATCTCCTCTCTCATCTTTCACAGGTATTTCCTCCAATAAATCTCTTGCATGTCTAATCTCATTGTAGGTGTCTACTTCTCGTAAGACTTGAATTGTCAAGGTGTGATGATATTAAAAATAGAGAATTATGCATAGTTCCTGCTCAGATGGCTTGCATTGGAATGCATGCATTAACTTATTCATTTTTAGCATTGCTGCTAATATTTTAAGTCTCTCTTCTGTTGCATTCTTTGAAGATTTGAATTATCAAAACATTCAG
Organism: Balaenoptera ricei; assembly: GCF_028023285.1. Classification (NCBI taxonomy): domain Eukaryota; kingdom Metazoa; phylum Chordata; class Mammalia; order Artiodactyla; family Balaenopteridae; genus Balaenoptera; species Balaenoptera ricei. The sequence continues at coordinate 39,611,831 of NC_082646.1, read as the reverse complement.
CCCAGAAGATGCTCAATTCTCCTCCACTTCATTTTTCTCAATAGGCAGAATATGTTTAGTCTTTGTTTTCAAGGTCCCTTATCATAGATTTTTCATTACTTCCAAGAGATTTTATGACCCCAAAACATAAGCTGGTCAATAGCTATTTGGGTACATTCAGGATGTCAGATCTATCAAGGGAAGCAGAGGGGTCCTGGCACTGCTAAAGACCACTCTATAGAGAGCAAGTAGCTCACCTTCCCACGGGCGATTGTGTGGGGCCATGGTTAAAGGCACACCACACACTTATGGCCAGAATGTATCATAGTTTTGGCAACTTCTTTGAGTTGCTCTCTTGAATATTTTATAGGCCTTTTGTACTAAACACTGTGGGTCTAACAATATCAAAAATCATATTTCAATAGGAAATATTATTCTTTTCTCAGTGTGAGCATTCAGACTATTGATTTACAGACCATTAATTTACAATGAAAGCACATTTTTTTCTTTTTTATTCTGTCTCTATGATTATTATCCTTTGTTCCCTCCAGATATGTTCGATTTCTATACATGTATTACCACCTTGATACAAACAGATAAGAAAAAATATTTCTCCATCACCTGAAAGCATGCTTATGGTGCATACATTTGTAGAAACTCTCAGCTTTCTTTTGTGTTCAATTTTATCACAGACTTTTATTTCCTGATGTTTCTCCTAATTCTTTTACTCCTTAAACTAAAAATTCCCTGGGTTCTATTCCTTCACATCTCATCACAATTTACTGGCTGTGTATAAATGCTTAATCTTGTGTCAGTCACCTCAAAAACAATTTAAAAGGACACGAACACTGATATATAGGATTAAATAATATTTAAGATAAGTCTTCTAAGTGTATGAGACATGAGTATAAGAAGCTTACCTAGCATTTCCAGACTACCCAAATTTCTCTCTCTTCTGAACTGCAATCATCTTATCACAAACTTGGATCTAGGTATATGATTTTTTGAATCTTTAATTACAAGAGATTGTTTACAACTTATCTCCCTACTAAATTATAAATCTTTTTGAGATGTTACCTTGTGTACTACTGTGTAATATCCACTGTATCTTGTGTATGTTAAGCCCTCAATAAAGCGTTACCTAGTACACCTAGACAGGAATCACCCTTGTTAAGTCTCTATCTGAATTCCCTCCATCTCTCCCAATATAGACTGACTAAAGTGGCCTGACCTGGAAGTTGGCCATGGACTTCCTTCAGGAGCTGTATATTCCCTAGTACCAAAAAAAAGTGACTTAAATAATGCTCTAATGTACAGCATGGTACATATAGTTAACATACTATATTGTACACTTGAAAGTTGCTGAAATCTCAATATTACCATTACAAAAAAGAAATGGTAATTATGTGAGATGGTGATTGGGTGTATTAACTAACTTTATTGTGGTAATCATTTCACAATATATGCATGTATCAAATCATAACTTTGTATATATTATGTGCCAAATATATCTCAATAAAGCTGGAAAAAAGTGCTCTAAGCCATTTCCAAATAACACACATTTTACTTTTTAACGCTTTTACTCTCATAGTACAGACCACACTGCTTTATCACTGCCTGGTTCTGCCTATGCTATTCAGAGATGCAGCAATTTTTCCAGGTTTCTCTGCTTACATATCTTTTCCTTGAAAACTCCAGTTACCATTGTTCTGGTGATTCCTTTTAAATACACCAGGTTCATACTTGAATCAAAGTTTCCAAACACTCGTAAGTTCAAAAATTATGAGGTTGAGAGAATATACACAGCTAGGCACATTGATACCCAGAATGATCAAATCATCACCCACAGCAGTTGATTTTCAAATTACAGTCAGTGTATTCTAATGTGTCCAAAACTTCTTTATGAGATTATAACATTGCATTTTTCATTTTGATGATAATTTTAAAAAATTAACATCAATATATTCTAGGTAGGCACTAACCACTGTGGTAGCCACTCATCAGGATTATTTAAATTTAAATGTAAATTCCTGTGTTAAATAAAACTAAAATTCAGTTCCTCAGTCACATTAGTCATATTTTAAATGCTTGTTAGCCACTTGTAGCCAGAGGCTACCACATTAGAAAGTACAGATATAGGACATATCCATTGTTGCAGAAAGTTCTATTGGACAGTGCTGTTCTGTATCATTTAAATAACATTTTAATAACCACGTACACACACAGTTTTGGTTTCTATACTCACATGTATTTAGCAATATGTTCTGCTACTATAATTACCGCAACCTAATGGAAAAAAACTGAAGCAAATGAATGCGTAAAAAAAATATATTCATGGCAAATGAAGAATAAATGACACTGAGAGCTCTAGAGTAAAGCACTGGGAGAAGATGATACTCACATGTGGAAATCAGAAGGATCTTCTCCAGAATATTTTACCTTGCCATTTACATTCGGAAAATCAATGTAATCCAACAAATTTAATATTTTAATTGTATTATTATTATTATTTTTACATCTTTTTTTTGGAGTATAACGGCTTTACAATGGTGTGTTAGTCTCTGCTGTATAACAAAGTGAATCAGCTATATGTATACATATATCCCCATATCCCCTCCCACTTGCATCTCCCTCCCCCTCCCTATCCCACCCCTCTAGGTGGACGCAAAGCACTGAGCTGATCTCCCTGTGCTATGTGGCTGCTTCCCACTAGCTATCTGTTGTACATTTGGTAGTGTATATATGTCCATGCCACTCTCTCACTTCGTACCAGCTTACCCTTCCCTCTCCCTGTGTCCTCAAGTCCATTTTCTATGTCTGCATCTTTATTCCTGTCCTGCCCCTAGGTTCTTCAGAACCATTTTTTTTTTTAGATTCCATATATATATATATATGTGTTAGCATATGGTATTTGTTTTTCTCTTTCTGATTTACTTCACTCTGTATGACAGATTCTATGTCCATCAACCTCACTACAAATGACTCAATTTCATTTCTTTTTATGGCTGAGCAATATTCCATTGCATAAATGTGCCACATCTTCTTTATCCATTCGTCTGTCGATGGACACTTCGGTTGCTTCCATGTCCTGGCTATTGTAAATAGAGCTGCAATGAACATTGTGGTAAATGATTCTTTTTGAATTATGGGTTCCTCAGGGTATATGCCCAGTAGTGGGATTGCTGGGTCGTTTGGTAGTTCTACTTTTAGTTTTTTAAGGAACCCCCATACTGTTCTCCATAGTGGATGAATCAATTTACATTCCCACCAACAGTGCAAGAGGGTATCTCTTTCTCCAAACCCTCTCCAGCATTTATTGTTTGTAGATTTTTTGATGGTGGCCATTCTGATTGGAGTGAGGTGATATCTCATTGTAGTTTTGATTTGCATTTCTCTACTGATTAGTGATGTTGAGCATCCTTTCATGTGTTTGTTGGCAGTCTGTATATCTTCTTTGGAGAAATGTTATTTAGGTCTTCTGTCCATTTTTGGATTGGGTTGTTTGTTTTTTTGATGTGGAACTGCATGAGTTGCTTATATATTTTGGAGGTTAATCCTTTGTCAGTTGCTTCATTTGCACATATTTTCTCCCATTCTGAGGGTTGTCTTTTCATCTTGTTTGTGGTTTCCTTTGCTGTGCAAAAACTTTTAAGTTTCATTAGGTCCCATTTGTTTATTTTTGTTATTATTTCCATTATTCTGGGAGATGGGTCAGAAAGGATATTTCTGTGATTTATGTCATAGAGTGTTCTGCCTATGCTTTCCTCTCAGAGTTTTATTGTGTCTGGCCTTACATTTAGGTCTTTCATGCATTATGAGTTTATTTCTATGTATCGTGTTAGGAACTGTTCTAATTTCATTCTTTTACATGTAGATGTCCAGTTTTCCCAGCACCACTTATTGAAGAGGCTGTCTTTTGTCCATTGTATATTCTTGCCTCCTTTATGAAAGATAAGGTGACCATATGTGTGTGGCTTTATCTCTGGGCTTTCTGTCCTGTTCCATTCATCTATATTTCTGTTTTTGTGCCAGTACCATACTGTCTTGATTACTGTAGCTTTGTAGTATAGTCTAAAGTCTGGACACCTGATTCCTCCAGCTCCGTTTTTCTTTCTCAAGATTGCTTTGCCTGTTCGGGGTCTTTTGTGTTTCCATACAAAATGTGAAATTTTTTGTTCTAGTTCTGGGAAAAATGCCATTGGTATTTTCATAGGGATTGCATTGACTCTGTAGATTGCTTTGGGTAGTAGAGTCGTTTTCACAATGTTGAGTCTTCCAGTCCAAGAACATGGTGTATCTCTCCATCTGTTTGTATCATCTTTAATTTCTTTCATCAGTGTCTTATAGTCTTCTGCATACAGATCTTTTGTCTCCTTAGGTAGGTTTACTCCTAGGTATTTTATTCTTTTTGTTGCAGTGGTAGATGGGAGTGTTTCCTTAATTTCTCTTTCAGATTTTTCATCATTAGTGTATAGGAATGCAAGAGATTTTTGTGCATTAATTTTGTATCGTGCTAGTTTACCAAATTCATTGATTAGCTCTAGTAGTTTTCTGGTAGCATCTTTAGGATTCTCTACATATAGTATCATGTCATCTGCAAACAGTGACAGCTTTACTTCTTCTTTTCCAATTTGTATTCCTTTTATTTCTTTTTCTTCTCTGATTGCTGTGGCTAAAACTTCCATAACTATGTTGAATAATAGTGATGAGAGTGGAAAACCTGGTCTTGTTCCTGATCTTAGTGGAAATGGTTTCAGTTTTTCACCATTGAGAACGACGTTGGCTGTGGGTTTGTCATATATGGCCTTTATTATGTTCAGGTAAGTTCCTTCTATGCCTACTTTCTGGAGGGTTTTTATCATTGACGGGTGTTGAATTTTGTTAAAAGTTATTTCTGCATCTATTGAGATGATCATATGGTTTTTATCCTTCAGCTTGTTAATATGGTGTATCACATGGATTGTTTTGCGTATATTGAAGAATCCTTGCATTCCTGGGATAAACGCCACTTGATCATGGTGTATGATCCTTTTAATGGGCTGCTGGATTCTGTTTGCTAGTATATTGTTGAGGATTTTTGCATCTATGTTCATCAGTGATATTGGCTTGTGGTTTTCTTTCTTTTGTGACATCTTTTTCTGGTTTTGGTATCAGGGTGATGGTGGCCTCATAGAATGAGTTTGGTAGTGTTCCTCCCTCTGCTCTATTTTGGAAGAGTTTGAGAAGGATAGGTTCTAGCTTTTCTATAAATGTTTGATAGAATTCGCCTGTGAAACCATCTGGTCCTGGGCTTTTGTTTGTTGGAAGATTTTTAGTCACAGTTTCAATTTCAATGCTTGTGATTGGTCTGTTTTTATTTTCTATTTCTTCCTGGTTCAGTCTCAGAAGATTGTGCTTTTCTAAGAATTTGTCCATTTCTTCGAGGTTGTCCATTTTATTGGCATAGTGTTGCTTGTAGTAATCTCTCATGATCTTTTGTATTTCTGCAGTGTCCGTTGTTACTTCTCCTTTTACATTTCAAATTCTGTTGATTTGAGTCTTCTCCCTTTTTTTCTGATGAGTCTGGCTAATGGTTTATCAATGTTGTTTATTCTTCTCAAAGAACCAGCTTTTAGTTTTATTGACCTTTGCTATCATTTCCTTCATTTCTTTTTCATTTATTTCTGATATGATCTTTATGATTTCTTTCCTTCTCCTAACTTTGGGTTTTTTTTTGTTCTTCTCTCTCTAATTGCTTTAGGTGTAAGTTTAGGTTGTTTATTTGAGATGTTTCTTGTTTCTTGAGGTAGGATTCTATTGCTATCAACTTCCCTCTTAGAACTGCTTTTGCTGTATCCCATAGCTTTCGGGTAGTCGTGTTTTCATTGCCATTTGTTTCTAGGTGTTTTTTGATTTCCTCTTCGATTTCTTCAGTGATCTCTTGGTTATTTAGTAGTGTATTGTTTAGCCTCCATGTGCTTGTATTTTTTACTGATATTTCCCTGTAATCGATATCTAGTCTCATAGTGTTGTGGGCAGAAAAGATATTTGATATGATTTCAATATTCTTAAATTTAACAAGGCTTGATTTGTGACCCAAGATATGATCTATCCTGGAGCATGTTCCATAAGCACTTGAGAAGAAAGTGTATTCCTGTGTTTTTGGATGGAATGTCCTATAGATATCAATTAAGTCCATCTTGTTTAATGTATTATTTGAAGCTTGTCTTTCCTTATTTATTTTCATTTTGGATGATCTGTCCATTGGTGAAAGTGAAGTGTTAAAGTCCCCTACTATGATTGTGTTACTGTCAATTTCCCCTTTTATGGCTGTTAGCATTTGCATTATGTATTGACGTGCTCCTATGTTGGGTGCATAAATATTTACAATTGTTATACCTTCTTCTTGGACTGATCCCTTGATCATTATGTAGTGTCCTTCTTTGTGTCTTGTAATAGTCTATATTTTAAAGTCTATTTTGTGTGATATGAGAATTGCTACTCCAGCTTTCTTTTGATTTCCATTTGCATGGAATATATTTTTCCACCCCCTCACTTTCAGTCTGTATGTGTTCCTACTCTGAAGTGGGTCTCTCATAGAGAGCATATAATTGGGTCTTGTTTTTGTATCCATTCAGCTAGTCTATGTCTTTTGGTTGGAGCATTTAATCCATTTACATTTAAGGTTTCTATTGATATGTATGTTCCTATTACCATTTTCTTAATTGTTTTGGGTTTGTTATTGTAGGTCTTTTCTTTCTCTTGTGTTTCCTGCTTAGAGAATTTCCTTTAGCATTTTTGTAACGCTGGATTGGTGATGTTGTATTCTCTTAGCTTTTGCTTGTCTGTAAAAGTTTTAATTTCTCCATCAAATCTGAATGAAATCTTTGCTGGGTAGAGTTATCTTGGTTGTAGGTTTTTCACTTTCATCACTTTAAACATGTCCTGCCACTCCCTTCTGGTTTGCAGAGTTTCTGCTGAAAGATCAGCTGTTAACCTTATGGGGATTCCCTTGTAGTTTTTTGTTGCTTTTCCTTTGGTGCTTTTAATGTTTTTTCTTTGTATTTAATTTTTGATAGTTTGAGTAATATGTGTCTTGGCGTGTTTCTCCTTGGATTTATCCTGTATGGGACTCTCTGCACTTCCTGGACTTGACTGAGTAGTTCCTTTCCCCTTTTAGGGAAATTTTCAACTCTAATCTCTTCCAATATTTTCTCAGTCCCTTTCTTTATCTCTTCTTCTTCTGGGACCCCTATAATTCGAATACTGGGGCATTTAATGTTGTCCCAGAGGTCTCTAAGACTGTCTTCAATTCTTTTCATTCTTTTTTCTTTATTCTGCCCTGTGGTAGTTATTTCCACTGTTTTATCTTCCAGGTTACTCCTCTGTTCTTCTGCCTCTGTTATTCTGCTATTGATTCCTTCCAGAGGATGTTGAATTTAATTTATTGTGTTGTTCATGATTGTTTGTTTGCTCTCTAGTTCTTCTAGGTCCTTGTTAAATGTTTCTTGTATTTTCTCCATTCTATTTCCAAGATTTTGGATCATCTTTACTCTCATTACTCTGAATTCTTTTTCAGGTAGACTGCTTATTTCCTCTCCATTTGTTTGGTCTGGTAGATTTTTACCTTGCTCCTTCATCTGCTGTGTATTTCTCTGTCTTCTCATTTTGCTTAACTTACTGTGTTTGTGGTCTCCTTTTCACAGGCTTCAGGTTCGTAGCTCCCATTGTTTTTGGTGTCCTCCCCTAGTGGGTGTGATTGATTCAGTGGGTTGTGTAGGTTTCCTGGTGGAGGGGACTGGTGCCTGTGTTTTGGTGGATGAGCCTAGATCTTGTCATTCTGGTGGGCAGGACTGCATCTGGTGGTGTGTTTTGGTGGGTCTGTGACCTTATTATGATTTTAGGCAGCCTCTCTGCTAATGGGTGGGGTTGTGCTCCTGTCTTGCTAGTTGTTTGGCATAGGGTGTCCAGCACTGGAGCTTGTTGGTCTTTGAGTGGAACTGGGTCTTAGCGCTGAGATGGAGATCTCTGGGAGAGCTTTCAGCATTTGATATTACATGGAACTGGGACATCTCTGGTGGACCAATGACCTGAACTCTGCTCTCCCACCTCAGAGGCTCAGGCCTGACACCCGGCTGGAGCACCAAGACCCTGTCAGCCACACGGCTGATGGTAGCCAGCAGGTATGTCTGCAGCTGCAGTGTGTTTATTCGAATGGATGTCTTTGAAATAGATGCCTCAACAAAGGTCATTGACAGGTGCTTATACTCAGACCCTGAGTTGAATAAAAGGGTCGTCAACTTGGGCTGCTAGTGACTTTGCTGTGAGGAAGACTCACCACACGTGCATGACTGCAGTGTGAATCCTGAATTAACTTCATGTAGCTGGGATTCCATGTCAGATTTTATTTTAGAAGAGTTGCACTGCTCCTTCAACAACTGACGTGGAGCTGCCGCAAACCGCCTCTCCCATGTCCCAAGGGCAGAACCTCCTGTGTTGTTTTTTGCATGGCATTTACTATTTGGTACAAGAGGATGCAGCAATGATCCTAACTCATTCTCAGAGGAATGGTTTTAGAAAGAATTTAGTAGAATAAAAATGTTTGGATACAATGTTCTTCTTCATTCCAAAGGCATTTATTCATTAATTAACTGTTGTTGAGGAAATATTATGTTCCAGAATGTATGGAAGATGTACAATCAAAGATAAATAAGATGTGTCCATGCCTTTGAGAAACACAACTTGGAGACAATTTTTTCAGACAACTAACAATCAACTAGGGTGGAAGTGTTCTTTTCTATTTCCTGCAGTGAATCCTGACTGATACAGAGTCCAAGGTGATTGTATCTCACTACTGCTTAAAATTCTTATCTCTGCATAGTTTTTAGAAAAAGTTTCTTTGCCTAGAAATGTTAGCTAACATTTACTGAATGCATACCACGTTAAGGATACTATTCTAAGTGTATGTAGATTAATTCACTTTAACATCACAAAATCCTGATGTATGTACTTTACAGGTGAAGAAAATGAGGGATAGAGAGATTAAATATCTTTCCCAATATAAAACAGTTAGAAATGGTGGTGTTAGAATACAATCTAAGCAGTTTAGCTCCAAAACTGTAACTGAACCCATTATTCTATGCTGCAAAATGGTTACAGTTCTTGTCAAGAATTAGAATTAGAATCATCTCTATCCTGTTACCCACTGTATATTCCTTTAGACATACCAACTTCCTATCAAGTTGTTTCACACGTTAGTGCTTTTGCACAAACTGTCCCTTCCCTCAACTTTAATCAAACAATGATTTACTTAGCTCTTGCTTTATGCCATGACAATTCAAGATACTGGGGATTATTACACCTGTTAAAATGACAGATGCTATCTTTCCCTTTATGTAGGTTGCAGACTACAGGGACTTGAAAGGAAATAAAGAGAAGCTATAGTATAGAACGATAGGTGAAAGGAAATAAAGAGTAAATTACAATTATAGTGTTATTATGAGAATTGAAAAGTGTCCAGGAAGCACATGTGTGGGGGGCACAATTTGAAATTGAAGTATTAGAGGAAGCTGGAGGTCTGCACAGATATCTGAATTCCTGGCATTTTCAACACCTGCCCTACTTGGCTAATTCCTACACATTGATCAAGGCTCAATTTCTTCCTTGAGAATCAAGCCTTTTCCCCAATCTGATTAAGATGCCTTTTATTAAGTCCCCTTAGTAATATGAACAGAAAGCACTTTATTATCTTGCACTGTTATTGTTAGTTATTGCCTGTTTTTTTCTCCCAGTAAACTGAATGCTTCTCGAGAGTCATAATCATTACTTGCTTATTTTTGTGTCCACTTAATCTACTACAGTGCTTGCTTAGCATATGCCTTCTATAAATATTTGTTAATGAATGAGGAAATGGTTGAGGACAAAGCAAGTAATAAAAATGCCATCAATTCAAGATGGGTCTTCTATATCCTGCTAATGCTCAAATTTTTTCCCAGATGATCAGAGATCATTAGACTTGACAATAAAAATGATTGTGTGTCATTTATATTATGTTAGGATTTGCATCCTTGATTCAAACTGGTTTGCTAAGTTGGTTAAAACATCACAATGATGAGGTTAAAGTGATAAGTTTCATCTTGGTATGGACCAGTTTGCTTCATTTATATCTGTATTCAGAGGTTGCCCCATGCACCTTGGCCACTTGACCTGCAGAAGTATGACTTTGGTTATAAACAGAACCAAATGAGAAAGCATGTGTGGATCATCCCAAGTCAATTTCCATTCATGGGACAACAGCTGTAACGTATTACAACCTAGCATTGTCAAAACAATAACTTCAACTTCACATCTTCAGGGCAGCATATTATATGTCTAAATTCAGGTATTATTTCATATATTTGAAAATAAAGTGTAGACAAGCCTTCAGGGTTAACATAATGTGACAACACACATCAATTTCAACGTAGACTTAGAAAAGTTACTTAAAGTAATGTACAGTAGCCCATGAACTGTCAGAAGAATTTTGTGCTTTACATGTGTTTTGGTAAAATGATTTTCCTTGATTGTCCCCACTTACATTATTAGTTACATTGAGTTGCAAAAAGCTTCTTTTTTATTGGATTCTTAATAATTCAACAGATCATTCCATTTACCTTCCATAAACTCAGGCTAGGGCCACAAAACTGTTTTCTTCTGGAAACAATTGATCTTGAGGTACTTATAGATTCAAAATATTTAGATAAATTATACTCTGTACTATATTTGTAGCAGATATAGTTTTAAAATCAGAAAATTTGGATACTTTCAATTATAAAATTTGGCAAGAATAACAAAATAAGGTTAATTCCTTGGGAAAAAAACCCCACCCACCATGACTATGATTAAAATGATCTTATGGATTCTTTGTAGAAAAACGTCAGTAAAATTAGGACTAAAAGCTGAAGACTTTGCATCTGGCAAGTGTTAAAATATCATGGGTGTTATTTTAGGAGGAACTTCTGGGGAACTAGGTTTTCCCTAGAAATATTGTACTTTAGATTTTAAAGAACAGAGTGTGAGCTTTCTCTGTCAAGTGCAGCCTAATCATTTATTGGACATTCTTAGTTCATTAGGTTACAGTGTTCCTGAGGCTATTTTTGGTGACACACATAAGGTGTATAAAGATAAGTTTATCCCTGTGCTGTATGTCTGATAAGGAGGTTGAAAAGATTCAATCAGAGATGTTACATATGGTGATAGACAGAGCATTGATTTTCACTCAGTGCACGAAACACAGTTGAGTCTGAGGATCCTGTGAATAGGTGCTTTAAATTGCCCACCAAGGACTTCCCTGATGACGCAGTGGTTAGAAATCCGCCTGCCAGTGCAGGGGACACAGGTTCTATCCCTGGTCCAGGAAGATCCCACATGCCACAGAGCAACTAAGCCTGTGTGTCACTACTACTGCTCTGGAGCCCACGAGCCACAACTACTAAGCCTGCATGCCACAACTACTGAAGCCTGCACACCTAGAGCCCATGTTCCGCAACAAGAGGAGCCAATGCAGTGAGAAGCCCGTGCACTTCAACGAAGAGTAGCCCGCTCTCACCGCAACTAGAGAAAGCCCCCCGCTCAGCAATGAAGACCCAACGCAGCCAAAAATAAATGAATAAATAAATAAACGTATTAAAAAAAAATTGCCCACTAAGTAGATATGACTCATGGTCACAGATATTCGAGCATACTTATCCTAAAATAAACATCATTCTGAATTTAAGTTGATTTTAATATTGATGGGGGATGAAAGAAGAAAATAAAAGCCAAATAGACTTTATTGAGCATCACTGTCTTTGTTCACTGTTTTAGCGCTCCAAAGAATAACAGCATGTGAAGAGCTTCCAGCCCTCCTGAAACTTATAATTTATTTGGGAAAAGACATTAATAAGCAATATATGATTCACACATACTTAATGCTCATCTAACTTTGGTCCCTCATTTGCCAGATGCAGCATACACATTTTCTTCAATTAGGAGAAAAAGGAAGGGAAAAATCTCCCTCATGAGATATAATCAGCCTGAGAATAAAAGATCTTTAAACGTGTAAAAATAGTAGAACCTTTAAATTTTCCTCTTAAATGATATATTAATGATGAACTTCAAAGTAAAAGGGGAGAAAGAATAGTGAATCTAGGTGAAGCAGAGAGAAAGTAGAGGGTCGAGTGTCCCAGCATTCCAGACTCAAGGGACATGTTCTCACCCATTTCAGGGGACACTGAGGGCCTGCCATGGAGACCTAGGGATTAGAGAACCAATTTGGAGTCACCTGTCTTAGATCATTGCTAAGAAAAAAAAAATTTTTTTCCCTAACATATGAGAAGATACAGTACCAGATGTTTAAAAGCACCTAGGGAGAGGGGTGTTATGTTTGTTGGTGGGTAGTAGTGCTTGTTAGTGAGTGTGCTTTGGGGAAGAAGTCAGTGATGAAGGAGTCTGACTGATAGAAAATTTCCAATAACAGGTGGAGGAAAACTCCCTGAATTATGAGTGTCCAATGAAATGAAACCATGCCGTATCTAATCTGGGCTGTGTGTGCCATTGACCCATACAGTCTCTACTCTCTCAGACATGGAGCCTATAAAGTAATAAACAATAGAGATATATTTGTCCCCATGAGAGTTTTTTTAGTTGAAACACACTAAGTTGTGTACCACGTGAAGTGAAAAATATTTGGCATGGGGTCACATAAGTTAAGTCCTTTGTGATTATTATTTGACATTACCTTTAAAAATTATTTTATTAATGTTTGACTACCAAAAATCCATTTAAATATCTGCATTTTAGGTAAATTATAAAGAAGTAAGTAAAACATTGTGACAGTATGCATTTACTTTGAATAATTTTGTTATAGTTCTTAAAATTTGTTTTTATTTATAGAAATATTCTTTTTCTTAGTTTCTTTCAAGTTAAATATCCTTGCAGCACTGCATTTGGTATTTTCTGTTGTCTAATTAATTGAGAAGACAGTTGTTTTCATATGCCAAATGTTATTGGAGAATCTGATGCAATGAGGGGAAGACGCTCAGATTTCCACCGTTAGATGCTTTAAAAGATCATAAAATTATGATAAAATCAATCACGTCACTTTAAAAAATACATCTGCACATTCTTATGAGAAAAATTTAGCTTATGGACTTTGTTTCTATTTATAAAATATTAATGTGCCCTGACATTGAAAAATGAAATGAGATTAAATAACTGTTGTGTCTGGGGTAACAGTACTCCAGACGTTAAAGCTGAGCTGGGAAGATGATGACCGGGAGATAAGTTCACCTATGGCAGCAAGAAAGGTTTCTCATATTTCAGAGACATTTCTATCCCTACAAACCTCCCTTAATAATACAATAAAGCTCGAACTAATGGGATACCTTAGATTTCCTATAATTAAACAAATCAGCTGAGTGCAAGACTAAATTTCCAGCTCTTTGCAGAAATCTCTCCTTTGTAATTCAAAGGACATATTATCCTCTCCGTGAACTTGACAAGGTGTATGTACTACCATTTATTTTCTCCTTAGTCACCCCTCACTACCTCAAGTTCACCAGGAACCCTTACATTCTAACCATTCTAGAAGCCTAGGTTATGACTCTTCAGGCTTGGGCTCTTGCTCTGTGGATAATTTCTTTTGGCCTTCCTGTTGCTGCCAAGGAAGCAGGAGAGGATAACGTTGCTAGGGCAGTGAAAGTCTTTTCTCTTTCAGCAATTATATCTGGCCAGAGAGAGGGAGATAGTTCATGGCTGACTGGTTTGCAGTGCCAGGAGGTGGGAGCCCTACAATTGGAACAGGCTCTGGGATGAATCTACATCACTGTGAATTCTGACAGAATGCATTGTAGTTGGAATCTGTATCGTTCCTCTATCCTTTTGATATTAATAGTTAATACGATTCATGAATTAAAGAGAGAATATTTCTTGAAATTTTTTACTTATTAATGCATTCATTTGATACTTTTCAAATGATGAAATACACTTTGGCTAATTTATTCTACTTCTTTGAGAAGGTGTCCTGTGCTATTTGTGTGAGATACAGTGACAGTATGGCCCATGGCCTCTAGATCAGGAATTTGGTTTTCTATCACCTAACACACTGCTCACAACATCCTCAGACCCACTTTAGAGCACACTAGCCGCTCTCAATAATTTCTTGTTGGCTGATTGACCTACCAAATAGGCAGTCTATAAATAGACATATATATAGATTAGCCTTAAATGCTAACAAAAACAGATGCTTGAACAGCTACAGAGAGTAACCTGAAACCCTGGAACTCCGATGACTCTCTGTAGGATTACTGCTGTCCTGTCATGGTTACGGCTCCTTACCTTCCTCAATCCATGAAGCTGTCTTAAATTAGTCCAAGATAAAATAACTGCCTCTTCACACAGTCACTCTGTTTGCTTTTCATTGTCCTTTAATCCGAATCATAAATCTGTTGGGTCTATGTATAATAGTTACATAAAATCATCCATTTGCGGGATCCATAGTTACCTTACTTGCTGGCTTTGTTGGTTAACTCTGAAAATAAAGTTGGCATTAATGAAGGTAAAGTAAAGCAATTAAAAACAAAAAGCAAGAATATAGAAAACTACGGCTAGCTTAAGACAACACAGATAATATACTGTTAATAAAGTATTTCCCCAAATCACAAGTTTTTCTAATTACTTCTCTGTGTGTGTTCTGAAAGGAAGTCTGCAGCCAGACTTCTTAGTAGAATATTAACTCCAGTTCTTCGGTAAAACCTACTACACAATGCTTTAATTTAAAAGTATCAAATTTTAATATCTTGCTTAGTGGACTACAAGTAAACCATTTTTTTTGTATGTAAAAAAACTGAAAGTCTCTATATAATTGTTTATCAATTGTTCAAAAAACTGACTAATACATTTTGGATAAATTTGTAGTCCATCACTAGGCCTCTCATATGTCAGATGGGACTGTCAATCATTTTTGAGTATTAAACATGTATCTTATGTTTATATCTTATATCTTATCTTTATATCTTTTAGGTATTAAACATATATTTTATTAAACATATCTGTCTATGTCCTTGTCTATGTCTGTGCTTATGTCTACATTATATCTTAAACAGCCTCCAGGAAATACTAGGATTACAAACTTCTTAAGAATCTGAGCTTTGACTCTCTATACGCTGGTGTTAAAAAGGAAACAATAAAATACAAAAGGAACGTATGATGATAGAGTTGGAAAATGCCCTCCAGATGAAGAAAGGAGAGGGAAATATTTCGCTGAGCAAGTTGACTTTAAACTTCTGTCAGGTAATGGAATAAATATCACAACACTTTCTTCTTATTCTATATAAGAATTTTTAAGACTCCTTCATTTTCCCTCTGAGAGGTCTCTCCTACTCTATTTCTGCTATTGAGGTCATCACTTCTAGGCTCTTAGAGATGCCTCATCTCTTCTTCCTGTTCTTCGTTTTGTCACTGCACGTGCTGTTGATGCACATGGCTGCACTTTTAATTGTATTACATGGTAATAATTCCTTAACAATGCTATTCTCTACTGATGTAGGTACACTCCTAGAAGCACACATCAGATACCGAAGTATATGATTACTGCATAAATCACTGAATCTCATCCCATGGAAAACACCCCTGTTTTAGTCAAATTCTGCTCAGGAAAAAAGAAACTATGCAAAGTCTTTCAAGAAGTGAGTCTTTCAGGAAACTGGTTATGCAGGTGTTGAAAACCTGGAAGAGCTAAAAAAATAAAAAAAGAGAGAGAAAGAGAGAGATTAGTAACTGCAGGAAGCTGCCGGTATCTAAGTCTGAAAAAACAACAGGGAGGAGATGTTGTTAATCACAACTTAGAAGCAAGGAGGGGTCCCTTCCTCAAAAACTCCAACTGCCTAAGAAAATACCATCACTTCAGGAGCTGCCACTATCTCAGGAGCTAAGACAGTGGATGAGAGACCATAGTTTCAGAGACTGGGTCCATGAGGAGGTATCTGATATCTTAATGGGTGTCAGGCAGCTGCTGCTGGGATGTTTAAGGGACCATTGAAGACATGCCATGTGGTTTGTTCTGGGAGTGCTGGCTTCCTGAATGGAGGGAATGTTCCAGGGAATTTCACTTGGCTTTTTCTACCATAACAGCTCTTACTCCATTTCATTTGGCAAGTTGCCAAACATGCCTATTGAATTCATACATTCAGCAACTGGAGAAATGATGCACAATGGTTTTGTAGAATGACTTTGCTCATTGTGAGACTTGGGCCAAAACTTTTATATCACCTGGCCACAATAATCCTTCCCTTTGCTGGTGGACCTCTAATGTTTTAGGTACTCATAAATTAGTATCAACTCGGGCCAGTATTTATTAATCCCAGAAAGATTTCTTTTCCTATGGAGAGTCACCCTGAATAATAGCTTTAGGTCCCTTTACTCCTAGGCAAGCTTGGAGTAATATTTACGGTATACTCTTGGGCAGCGTTGTAAGATTCTTCCTTAAGGGGATCCCATTAAGTTGGGTCACTGAGCAAGAAGCTGTGAGGCTATATTATAATGCCAACTAGAACTAGACTTTGTTAAGTTATCTAGATCAAGTAATACTTTAGTAAGATTCTCACCAGTTTTCTTTCCAGAGATGAGGTGATCAGTTAACCATTACCAAACATCTAAGGACCATAGGTCAAACCTTCTGATTGCTGCTCTTGTTCTATTTCATATTATGCTAATTTGCCTATCTTAGCACTGGAGTTAAGTACTGACAATTGGCTTCCTGCGTTCTGACATTCCACTATTCCCATTCCCATCAGGAATCTGGTTACAATGGTAGCACCTCCCACCATCATTCTAGCTTTCAGAGGACAGGTGCCACAGAGCTTTCTAACTGACACAGTACTTTCTTTACTAAGGCATTTCCCAATGCCTAGTTAAGGGAGTATCCTATGGTCCTTCTGTGGGAGACATAGTGAGAGGTGCATTTTCAGGTTGTGCATACTAATACTACTCCAACATTGTGATCTTCCTAAACATTTTATTTCTTCTTTTATATTAACTCAGGGAGCAGTGACTCAAATTCATTGAAAGTAGCTCACTGCTGAGTCTATATTTCCATCAAATAATTAAGTAAACTATTAGAGATACTCCTCAACTTCTTGGAGTAGTACGTTAAGTCCAGAATCCCTGGAAAGGAGAATATATACATATATATGATGTATATACATATATATGTGTATAAAAATTGCCTCAACAAAATATTTTATAAATACATGTGTATAATTGTATTCTAAGGGTGTTAAACCAAGGGGGATGGAATATGACATTGGAGCAGATTGCTAAATATGTTCAGTCATTCCAGCACTACCTGTTGAAAAGACTAATTTGTTGCGGCATATTTTTAAAGCCTTTCAAAGTTTAGGAGTATAAGCTATATTTTTTCAGGTCAGACTCTGCATTTATCTTCCTGGGGTATGTTGATATCTGATTACAGTTATAGGATTGGAAGCAATGAATGAAGGTTTATGGGTGGGTCTTTGAGGAATTTCTTGGTAAGCTAATTCATCTCATGTGGGGTCATTGCAGTGTCTTCAAGAATGGGAAAACTAGTTTTTTCATACAGAAGAAGACCTGCTTATACTGGCAAGGATACAGTAAATATCATTTTAAATTCAATATTAAAATATCAGAGAAATTTTAATATTCAAATTTCTTAACTTTATTGGGTTTGATGTTCAGCCATGTTTGTCTTGTAGTTATAATAAATGAGTTTGTTTTTCATAGTTTGAGATTTTTAAAATTCCTGAACTTATCATTTATTTTTTCTAAGCTCTCCAGAACAGTTGGAAATAATCAGGCAGCCTTCCAGTTCTTGTGGCCATCATTCCTATTAAGTGCAGTAGCCACCTGGGCTTCCAAAGTTTTGCTTTCAGGAGATACTTCATTCTAAGCAAAAACATGATGTCATTGCATGTTACTGGTTACTAGTGTCCAAATTCAATTTGATGAGGAGGTTATCACTGCATTCAAGCTCAAAAAGTAAGCAATCTAATCCAAGAATCTCAGCTTGTTACTAAGTACATGTTAATCAGAGACTAGTGAGGGAAAGAGAAATCACACTACCTGTTTCAGAAGAGAGGATTTAATACAGGGAATTTATTACACAGGTATTGGCTGGCTAGAAAAGCAAAAAGGAGAAGATAAAACTAATAAGTGAAACTAGTAAATTCTCTAGACCTAGAGAAATGAAAGGGAGGGAAGAGGTGGGCTTATGAGAGGAAGGGCTGTTACTGCAGTAACTGGAACCATGGTTGTAGAGGCCACAGCTTCAGGAGCTGGGACCATGACAGAGGTGCTGCCATGTGGCAAAATTGGGATTTGAGGTGTTTCCCTCTTCTCTCTTTCCTAATATCCCAATTGGCAGAAGCCAACTGGAAGCCAGATGGAAAAGGTGTTTAGCATATGCAATTTGCAGACTCTAAGCTCTAATACTTCAGAGCATAGTATAATATAGAGTTGATATATTGCTGAGACACAATAGGCAAATAACTAGCCCAGACACTTATGCTTTCTGGCTGTCAATTTCCTCATATAGCCAGCCAGCTATGATTCATTCTTCAAAACTCAACTTACTCAAACATTCATTTCTATTTCATCCTGTTTCTTCGGTTGGGAGTAAGTAGCCCTCCTTTTCGCTCCCACTGAAACTGGTACTGACTATTCTTATATTTCTTATCCCAGTGATACCACTTGCAAAATTTTTGCTTCCTCTTCCCATGATTTTATGCTCTGCTTGCCTTGAGGTTTAAGTTCCAAAGGGAGGGACACATCCACCAAGAGACACAACAATGATTTCATTGGTCTGAAAGTTGACTGCCACCTGGTCACTTTTGTTTCCTCAGGCATCTGAATCAATAGGCAAAGAAGGGAATTACTATGCTGGCTATGATGATTGATACTGACTACCAGGGGAAATTGGACTACTACTCCACATTGAAATTAAAAAAGAGTATGCCTGGAATACAGGAGATACCTTAGGGAATCTCTAATCATTACCATATCCTGAGATTAAGGTCAATAGAAAACTACAACAACCCAACCCATGCAGGATGACTAACGGCCCAGATCCTTTAGGAATAAAGGTTTTGGTCACCCCATCAGGTAAAGAACTATGACCAGCTAAGGTGCTTGCTGAAGACAAAGTGAATCTAGTGTGGGTAGTGGAAAAAGGTAATTATAAATACCAGCTACAACCGGATGGCCAAGAACAGAAATAAGGTAGTTATCATGAATATTTCTTTCATATTTTGTTATGAATACATTTGTATGTGTGTATAGTGTTTATATAATTTTTCTTTCCTCTCTAATTTCCTCTCATGTCTCAGAAAATGTATTGACTTTATATCACTATATTTAAGATATGAGACAACAAGGAGGAAAGTAAACATCACTCTCCTATTTACCTCCTTGTCTGGGGAGGGGGTGACGACATTTTCAGTTGTAAACAGGGGAGTTGTATCATGTTAGGTGGAATTATGACTTTGGTTGTTTTATTTGGTGATTAAGTATGGCTTAAGGAGATGCATATAGTGCTAAGTTGACAAGGGTGAACTTCTGATGGCTAATTTTGTGTGTCAGTTTGACTGGATAATAAAGTGCCAAGATATTGGCTAAACATTTTTTCTGGGTATGTCTGTGAGGGTATTTCTGGATGAAATTAGCATTTGACTTATGATGACCACGATAGCTTTAGCTAACACTACCATCACATAATTAGCATTTCTTTTTTGTGGTAAGAACATTTAAGTTCTACTCTCTTAACTTTCAAGTATGAAATACTGCATTATTAACTATAATCACCTTGCTATACATTAGATCCCTAGAACTTATTCATTTTCTAACTGGAAGTCTGTATATTTTGACAAACATCTCTCCATTTCCCACAACTTCCAGCTCTTGGTAACGACCTTTCTACTCTCTGTTTTTATGAGTTTGGCTTTTTTAGATTCCACATATAAGTGATATCACACAGTATTGGTCTTTCTCTGTCTGACATTTCTCTTAGCATATTGACCTCGAAGTTCAATAAGTGGACACAGTAAAGCAGTTTGCCCTCCCTAATGTGAGTGAGCATCATCTAATCCACCGAGGGCCTGAAAAGAACAAAATGCCTGATTGCTTCAGCTAGGACATCAATCTTCCCTCAGTACTCCTAGCTCAGAGGCCCTCAGACCCGACCTAGAATCTACACTATCAGCTCTTCTGGTTCTCAGGCCTTCAGACTTGAACTGAATTATACCACCAGCTTTCTTGAGTTTCCAGGTTGCAGATGGTAGATTGTGGGATTTCTCAGCCTCTATAACATGAGCCAATTCCTTATAATAACTTTCTTAAAATATATATATATTTCTCTCTCTCTATATATATATATATATTAATGTTATTAACTTTATTAATATTGTCTCTCTGGAGAACTCTAACGCAGCTTCTAAAAAGGTTGCATATTTTTGTAGTATATTAATAGTGAAATCTTGGATATCTGCATTGTGAGTACTGGGTGAAGGATAGTGTTCTTACCTTATGTTTAATACAGACATAACAATGCTTGGGGTATGGGACTTCATCAATTAAGTTGTACTTGCTTTACTCTGTGTCAGCTCCATTAGTTAGTCTTTGTTAACATCTTCTTAATTTTGCTTTTGCATCTCTATATCTGAAATCCCAGGCAACATTAATCTACTTTTCTCAGACATACATACACAGACACACACATACATCCTTTGTCTACCACCTGATTATCAGTTGTCTGGAATTGTTCCCATTCTTTACGTATCCAAGAGTTTTATCTCTCCAATTTAACTGAGAGCTTCTCAAGAACAAAGATTTTATCTTATGATTCTTTTGTCCTTCATAACATCTAATGCATGGCTTAGGACACATTTGGTACCCTATATTTGTTGGAGAAATCATTGATAACTACACCTGATACCTTCTCTGTGTACAATAAAATCTACTTCTTTTATCACTCCATCTTAATATCACAGAAGCAATATTTAGGAGCATTTTACATGGGCTGGGTGCAAAGTGTTTCCTCAGCAATTCAAAATGGCTTCTTGCCCATTTTAAAGTAGAGAGTTCTTAATTTTCATATTTCCAGATTAAAGTTAAAAATAGACTCTAATCTGAGGAGATGTCTGTGGATGCTTGCATTCAGTTTGAGTAAATGTCTTATATTTGGACATGTTATTTATGGTGTATTTTGGATACATACTTAGATTACTAGTTACCACAACATACAATGAACTGTAAAGAGATGCAGAGTTTGAATGTAACTGATGGTAAATTAAGCTCTAAAATAAAATAGATAGATGTTAATGCCAGGCATTGCTTTTATTAGGGCTGTTAGAATTTCTACACCCAGTAAATCTTTGTCAATGTTAAGACTCAATGGAAATGAGAGATGTTTTGGAAGGTGTTTGTAAGTATGATTTTAATATAATTTGGTTTTAATTTGTAAAAATAACTACTTTAAAAAGTGATACATGCCCATAATAAAACAATTCAAATTATGTAAAAGAGAAAGTAAAAATGTCCCTAAACTACATAATTCAGAAAACACCATTATTAACATTTTTGTAACTATCCTTCCAAACACATCTCTCTTTACACATATACATATAAGTTTATACATATATTTTTAAATGAAATACTCTGTTGCATTTGATGTTTTAACTTGCTTTTGACTCTATACATTATTATTGATTATTTCCTATGTCAGTAAATAGGGGAGCCTCTTGTTTCTAATATCTGATTAGTTTTCCATGTGTTTAATTATAGACATATAGGTTATTTCCATTTCTTTTCTAGTATGAACAATTCTATAGAAAACATTTTTGCTCAAATACAATTTTTCATCTTGCCCTATCTTTAGTTGAGTTTATTCATTCATTCATTCATTCATTCAACATTCATTTATTAGCCTCAGCCATGTCAGTCACTGAGATGTTGCAGTCTAACAATAATCCAATTAGACAAAAATCTCTGCTTTTAGCGGATTAATAGGTATGCATATTTGATTATGTAACATACACTTTTAAATTTCCCTCTAGAAATATACTAATGTAAGTATCTACCAACTTCACAGGAAAGAATCTGTTTACATAAAACAATTCTAGTTTTTGTTAAATATCTTAATTCTTCCAAGTTTGGTGAGTGAAACGTGATCTCTTAGATGTTTATTTACATTTCTTTTATGGAAATTGAATATCTTTTCATGGGCATATTATCCATTTGTATATCTTGTTTTGTATGTTGCATAACCACACATTTATATTTAGGTATTTGAAGGTTTTTTTCTTAATGATTAGTAAGGAATCTTTGTGCATTATAAGTAGTAATCTCCTTTCAGTCATAATATTTGGCAAATATTGTTGAATATGATGTGAATGGAGTTATACAGTAGGTAGCCTTTTAATGACTGGCTTACTTCCCTCAACATTATGTTTGTGAGATTCATTTATGTTCTCGTGCTTAGTGGTAGTTTAGTCATTCTCATTGCCATATATATTTTTATTGAATGATGATACCAACATTTATCTTTCTGTTCTACTGTTGATAGACCTTTCAGTTATTTCTAGTTTTTGGCTATTACATAAATTCTTGCTATTGATATTCTTGTATATGCCTTCTAGTAAACATTGGTTTACATTTATGTAGAAATGTAAAGTCACCATGTCATGGGAACTGCCATGTTCAGTAGAAGATCCTGCCAGTTTTCTGAAGTGGTTGTTCCAGTTTGCACTTGTGAGTTCTGGTTTTTATCTTTTTAAAACAAACAATCTGGTGGGTATACAGTAGTATTGAATTTTGGTTTTAATTAGTGTTCTCTGATAAGTAATGAAGTTGAACACCTTTTTATGTGTGTGTTGACCTTGAAAACACTTCAAAATACAGATTCTCATGTTTCATTACAGACCTGCTGCACCAGAATCTCCAAGGATAGGGCTCAGGAATCTGTACTTTTAAGAGCTTACCAGCTGTCAGCATTCAGACAATTACTGAGCATAAATGTAATTTTATTAGAATAGGAAAATATCCAGCTTGTATGGTAGCTAAAACAAGCCAACAGGAAAATTTGATATTCCTTTTGAAGAGAAATAAAAAAGTTATGGTGAAAGCTTCTAACTTTAAAATTTACACTCATTCTATTATGAACTTTGGAGACACAATCTATCAAAGGCTGTTACTGGGACTTTTCATATGCCATATATTGGGAGACAACTCACCATTGGTCTCTCACATTTCTGCATGTCTTGCAAGCTGAAGCATTTGTTGTCCTTGTTCTGAACTATCTTCTCAAGGATGTTTGTATGGTGAACAGCCTTTGAAAATAGAGATAGCATTTCCCACTGGAGCAAAGGGTAGGTTTATTTACTGGTCAGTGTAAAGATGTCTCCCTTTGGGGTAAAGATCAAGCAGGTTTACCATCCATTATAAAAGGTTCAGGTTCCCTGAGCTTGGCTTCCTCTCCTGTCATGCAACCTAATGTGTCTACAGGCACACCTATCTCTCTTTAGGTCAACCTATGGAAATTGGGGTTCAGGCAATTTAGAAAATGCTGATACTCTGGCTACTGCTCATACTATCAGTAATAAAGTCATTGTTTCTGACCAAGGAGACCAGCATCAGTGAGCTTGTGGAATGCTTTCTTGTTAGTTTGCAAGTAAAGTAAAATCTCAGGCAATTTCAAGTTTGTAGCGTTTTATACTTTCCCAAATTTCATCTATTCAATGATTATATTGAGTAAAACACTGGTTGAGTTAACTAACTTTGATAAAGCTTTATAGGTAAGGTAACAAATATATCTTTTAGGTTTGCTTTTAGAATAAATGTGTATAAAAATGTATTAAGAGTGTATTGATCCAGTACACTTACTCTGTGGTAGAAAAAAACAAAAGTTCTTGTCATTTTATTTTATCAACCTCTTGTATTATGCTTGTACCTAGTTTATGCAATTTAAAATATTACCCTGTAGACAAGTTCATGAATGCTTTAGAGATAATACACTTTATTTACTTAGTATAATTTTAGACTAAATATTATGAATGGGATTTCCAAATTATGGTGCCAGGGTTTAATGAGGTGTAATTATAGGTCCTAAGATATTTATACAAAGAGCAAAAAGCTTACTGTACACCATTAAAGTGTACAGTGTTTTATGTATGATGATGACTGACACAACCCATTATGGAATTTGAATAAGCTTAATTGTCCAAGAAAAATAATTGAAAATAATCCTTTAGATGTCAAAATATAGCAATTTATCATATGATTCTGTCAGTGTTATTTAATATCCTTCCTGGTTACAGACATGCTTTTTTGGTGGCTCATTAGTTATGTCACCAGGAAAAAAATATTTTTAGCACTGTTCAAGATGAAACCTTTATTCTCAATGTGTTGAAATATAAATTGCACAGGAACATTGACATTAAAACAATGTAATATTATCAGAATGAACCTTGTGCTCTCCTAATGAAAGGATAAAGCTGGAAATAGACATGAGTAATGATAATTTATCAATTGTATTTTTGAATATTTCCATAAACCTTAATTATATTTTGGGAAGCTTCTTTAATTACTATTCCATGTGTCATTCAATTGAAGATAGACCAATAATAGCAACTCTACTTTTAACGAGTTTGTTGTATCTTACAATGAAATGTAATTGAGGGATAGGGTCAAAGGGAAAAAAATCAAGAAGAACACAAATGAACCCTTGGGTTAGATTAGCACAGATCAATATACTTTTCTGTGCATTTGAGATGCAAATTTGGCCCTAAGATTTACCAGGTGAAACAAAGATGGAAATAAAATCATTTACAAGATTTAGAATATCCATAAATTAAAGCCAATCAATTTATTAGAAAAGCATCACTCTTCTTGTCTCTGACATATGCAGGATTAACTCTGAGTGAGCTGTTTATTTACATTGTCCAAAGATGTAAGGAAAAAGCTCAACTTGTTACAGTAGTTCATTAAGAGGCTGCTGCATCACAATGTGGTACACATTCTCAGGTCTTGAACATCAGTATTGATGTTCAATGATAATTTAGAAGAGATGAAGGAGTAGGTAGACTGCCTATACTTCAGAACATCACCCATAAATAGTACGTCTGGCAATCGAGCTTTTGACAAGGGTAAAATAACAGATAACCCAGGGTTATATTTTCTGGCAAGAACTTGGGATCCAGATATGTACTATATAGATACAGATATTATAGATTTATAGTATCTATAGATATTATAAAGATTACATAGATATTATATAATATCATACCTATATAACCTTTAATATTATAGTGTTAATATTGTAATATTATATAGATATATATAATCTTTAAATGAGTTATCTATATGCAGTCAGCTGGAAAAGGGCAGGCTTAAAGTGTTCCTAAGAAAATGAAGGAAGGTAAGGGAGTCACTTGCCTGTATAAATGATGTGTCTCTTCCTCATGGAAGAGATGGAAAAGATATGTATAGGCAGAAGCACCTGAAAACTGTCAAGATATCATAATAGAACGACAGAACCTAAAATATTCTGTTACAGTATACTTTTGAGATATAATAGTAGGTTTCCACTTAAGGGTTACAGGCTGCTTTTTTCTTTGTATCTGATTCATTTAAGTGAAGTTATGAGCCAAAATAGTCTACTCTAGATGGTTAGAGGATACTGTTTCTCCACCTTGTATTGAATGGGGATAAAGACTTTTTAGAAAACATTTTTCCATCTGCACGGAGGTCATTTTCTTGTTTTTCCTTTTGGGTATTTTTGCTTTGCTTTATGACTACCACTTGAAACGTGATAGATTTATTTGTAAGGCATCCTCTTTCATCTGCAAAGAAAAAATTCTTACTGCTTCAGGAGCTCAGTTGCCTTTTTCTTTTTCTGCTTAAATCCTTTTGTATTCTCTGTCAGCACGTCATACTTAAAATCATGCACTGGACTTTAAGCTTGTTTTATTGCTGTTTGGATTAGAAATAGCCTTTAAGAGCCTGTTACTGCAAACGTTTTGTGAGCTCAGACTTTCATGTTGCTCCTAGGGGGGTAGGAAAGGCTAAAGCATCTTCCTCTTTCTCTTCCAATTCTGTTCCAAGACTGGAGGAATATTAACATTTGATTCTTTGGGATTTCCAGGACAAAAAAGGTAACTGTTACTTCGAAGTTCAACAAACGAATTCCGTAAATGTAACTTTTTTCATATTAATGATTGTATTATAAGGAACACATACATTTAATCAAAATCAATTAAGGTAAGATAAATTATAATAATTTCTAAGCAAAAATAATACAGTTTATAATGAGACTATGAAATCTTCCAATACATTATAAGAATCTTTAATTTCTGAGGTCTTTTGAGTCTCCTGCTAACTTTAGCCACTTAGCAGACAGAGACAATAAGAGCTCAGTGGTAGAAGTTGTTTATATTTAATCTTTAAGAGTCATTCCCTGCCCACTGCTGGTTTTGGCATGAAGAAAGTGAGGATCCTATTTGCCTTCCTTCCCTTTTCTTCATGACCTGTAAAGAGGAGTGTTGATCTGGATTTAGTTCATTTCTAGGGCACTTGTTATACCAAAATTTTAAAAAGATTTTTCTTAGAGTTATACATAAGCTCTCGTGAAATAACCATTCTCTTTCTCCCACTGATTTATTCTTGAGTGTCCCATTGGAAAGGAGATTTCAGAGTTTAGGCTTTGGAGGTCAAAACAGAGCAACTTTAGGGTCTGCTGGCTTGATTTTACTTTACTTAGGGAAAACAATTTTTCTATATAGTCAGCCAAACCACTGGAGTTTTACAGTAATGTATGGGCCATACATTCTTCTGATAATAACATGTTTTTCTGCTTTGCTTGGCTTACTGTATGAGTATTTCTCCATTGGAGATTTTGGAGAAAGAGGAATGGGATGGTCAAGGCAGAATTTCAATATTCCTGGGTCCTTTACATAGTACCACCTTAATAGCTCACCTTAATTGTATACTATTATCATGGAGTTTATTAGGGAATAATGTGAGTTTGCTCTTTCTCTGAGCAAATGTCTTACGTGGCTATACTTGGGTTGAGGTAAGAAAATAGTTATTATTAGGTATGTTTACTCACATTGATTATATTAGTAAGATTTTCTAAATGATTACTATCAAAATAAAAACTGGACAAATAAGGTGATTGATTTGTTCAGGTTAGGTTACTTCAATAAGGATAATACTCCAGTTTCAAAGATCAGAGTATCTCAGCAGGTGGTTTTGCTTTAGGTTTTTAAAGGGAGGGGTGAACAATTTGCAGGTGGGGTGATTTATATTTGGGGTTGTTTTGCAAGAAGGGGGAGCCTTAGTTAGTTATCTGAAAAGGAAATTTTTTTCTCTGTGGTTAGCAAGCTCTAATCTCAGCTAATCAATTGTAAGACAAATTATGGGTAGTTGGAAGGTCTGAATCAGGCCTTGTCAGAAGGTTCAAGCAAAAGAGGAGAAGACTGTTTATCCTTGTCAGTCCCAACTCCTGCTCAGGACAAACACTGTTTGTCTTAGAATAATCTTAGGGATTAGAGTAATTTCTGCTGAATTTTGGGTCAATGTTTGGTGATATAATCCATATAGTCAGCAGTTTCTTACTGGCTCTGTTCTTGGAGAAGTAGCTGAACCATCTGTTGTGCTCTGACAGTTTTCTGTAATTCAAAAAAAAATTCTGGAGACAAAGTATTTAGTTAGGGGGATACCTATTAAAAGAAGCAGAAAAATGATCATTAGATGTTATAGGGAGGAACGAAATCAAGACATGCAGCCAGCTGGCAAATATTTTAATGGCTCCTAGGTAATCGATGTGGAAAGGGCCTTCCATGATAATATAAGGACTGTGGTGGCAACGCAACAAATTTCTTGGTTAGGATCTCAAATGTTCTTGTGTGTGATGTAGAGGTCAGAGAAATTTTTGGAACAAATGTGCAGCAATTGCTTCTGACCACAGAACACAGCCTCCCTCTGGTGGCCAAGATCATTTGAAGTGCTTGTTGGTTGTGGAGTCCTGTACATTGAGTCTCTTGAAGTTATTGAGTAAGAAGGTCAATGTTTTTTGTGATGTTGTCCACTGTAATGATTATTTCCTGTAATGGGGCATGGAAGACACGAATTTAATTTCACTTCTGGAGTGGCTCATACTGCAGTATGTACTCCATACATACTTGCTCCAGGTACAATGTCAGTCCAAATAAAATGATTGCATGCAGCAGTCATGTTCTCCCAAGCAATTAGCTTCCTTTTCAAGGGTGTGTTCAAATCCAGAGTAAAAGGAAAAGTATGGGGAGTGAGTATGTGTGGCCAATATGGTTGAGTAGGAAGACCCTGAGCTCATCTCCTCCTATGGGCACATCAAAAGTACAACTAT
The DNA here is from genome assembly GCF_028023285.1 of Balaenoptera ricei. Taxonomy (NCBI): domain Eukaryota; kingdom Metazoa; phylum Chordata; class Mammalia; order Artiodactyla; family Balaenopteridae; genus Balaenoptera; species Balaenoptera ricei. Next base: position 39,583,444 of record NC_082646.1, on the reverse strand, counting down.
TTACAGAGCAAATATTGATGAGAAAGACTGGGATTCTAGTAGAAAAGACCTTCTACAACTAAAGATATAAAGAAGGAACCACAATAAAGTGAGTAGGAGGGGCAGAGATGCAGTACAATTAAGACCCATGCTGGGTGGGTGACCCACAAATGGGAAGATAAATACAGTTGCAGAGGTACTTCCCAAGGAGCAAGGAGTCTGACCCCCACATTGGGCTCCCCAGCCCAGGGATCCTGAACTGGAATGAGCCCCTAGAACATTTGCCTTTGAAGACCAGCAGGGCTTATTTTTGGAAGAGCCAAAGGACTGTGGAAAACAGAGATTCCACTCTTAAAGGGCCCACACAAAACCTCACATGTTCCGGGACACAGGGTAGAAGCAGTAATTTGAAATGATCCTGGGTCAGACCCACCTGCTGATCTTGGAGAGGCAAGAGGCAAAAGCTTATTAACACCTGGACCTGGCCCCACCCACCAGCCTTTTGGCACCAGTATTTGGACATCTCAGGCTAAGCTAAGCAACTAGCCAAGTGGGGACACATCTGCAACCACCATGATGCCACTGTCTTAAGAACTCCTGAGCCCACAGACACCCTGGGACATAGCCCTGCCCACCAGAGGGCCCAGAACCTGGATCCACCAGTGCTCTGGCACTAGCCCTGGAACCTCCCCAGGGCCCTCTGGGACCCAGCTCTGCCCATCAGTGGGCCAATACTGGCCCCCAAACCAGTCACACACACCAGTTGGCAGGCACCAGCCCAAGGACCATCTGGGTCCCAACCCTAACCACCAGTGGGCTAACACACCAACTCAGGACCCCAGAACCCTAAAACCAGAGATCTTGGGACCTATCTCCACCCACCAGGTCCTGCACTAGCCCTAGTACCCCCTAGACCTTGGCCCTGCTCATCAGCAAGCTGACACCAGCTTTGGAACACCCCGGGATGTGCAGCCAGAGACACCAGGACCTAGCCCTACCCATGAGTGGGCCACTGTCAGCCCCAGGACCTGGCATCACCCACCAGTGGGCAGGTACCAGCCCCAGGATTCCCTTACCTCTGGGCTTACCCACAAACAGGCAGACACCAAACCCAAGACCACCACAGCCCTGCAGCCTGTCATGTCAGGACACAGCCCATTCACCAAAAGGCCAGCACGAGCAATGGGACACCTTAGACCTCTCAGCCAGCCATCCAAAAATCTGGCCCCACCCACCAGCTGGCAAACATAAACTTTGGGACACCCTAGACACTGTAGCTAGCCATGTCAGGAAGGGGCCCAGCCTACCAGAAAGTCAACACTAGATCTGGGACTTCTGGCCCTACAACCACCCAACTCAGAAAAAGACTGCCAAACAGTGAACCAGCACTAGCCCTGGGATCCCCCTTGGCTCTGCAGTCAGCCACCTCGTGACCTGGTCCTGTCCCCCAGTGGCTGGCAGCATCTGGACAAGGCAGAGCCTGGCAACCAACCAGATTGGGGGCCACCCACACCTACTAGGCGACCCACAGTAGTTAGCCCATCACAACAGAAGGTCCCATGTGGCCCACATAGGGGCTCCCCTAGAGCATAAAACTCTGGTGACCAGAAGGAAGTGCACTGCTGGGACTCATAGAATGTCTCCTACAAAACGCTTCTTCTCCAAGGTTGGGATACATAACCAACATACTAAATACATAGAAATGAAAATATTTATACCTAGGAATAAATCTAACTAAGGAGATAAAACTGTACTCAGAAAACTGTAAGACGCTGATGAAAGAAATTGAATATGAAACAAACAGATGGAAAGATATACCATGTTCATGGATTGGAAGAATTAATAATGTTAAAATGACCATACTACCCAAGGTGATCTATAGATTCAATGCAACCTCTATCAAAATACCAATGGCATTCTTCACAAAACTAGAACAAATAATTCTACAATTTGTATGGAATCACAAAAGACACCAAATAGCCAAAACAATCTTGAGAAAGAAGAACAAAGCTGGAAGTATCACATTCCCTGATTTCAAACTATAGTACAAATCTACAGTAATCAAAACAGTATGGCACTGGCACTAAAACAGACAACTAGATAAATGGAACAGTATAAAGAGCCCAGAAATAAACCTATACTTATATAGGCAATTAATCTATGACAAAGGAAGTAAGAATAGGGAGAAAAGACAGGCTTTTCAATAAATGGTGATGGGAAAACAGGACAGCTACTTGCAAAAGAATCAAACTGGACTACTCTCTCACACCACGCACAAAAATAAATTCAAAATGGATTAAAGACTGAAATGTAAGACCTGAAACCATAAAACTTCAGAAGAAGATATAAACAGTTAGCTCTTTGACATCAGTCTTAGTAATTTTTTTTGGATATGTCTCCTCAGGCAAGGGAAACAAAAGCAAAAATAAACAAATGGGACTACATCAAACTAAAAAACTTTTTCATAGTGAAGGAAACTATCAACAAAACGACAAGGCCACTTACTGAATGGGAGAGGATATTTGCAAATTATATATCCAATATGAAATTAATATCAAAAATATACAAAGAACTCATACAAGTCAACATAATAAAACCAAACAACTCAATTTAAAAAAATGGGCACAGGATCTGAATAGCCATTTTTCCAAGAAGACATAGAAATGGCTAACAGGAATATGAAAAGGTGCTCAACATCACTAATCATCAGGGAAATGCAAATCAAAAACACAAGATATCACCTTACATCTGTCATAATGGCTATTATCAAAAAGAGAAGTAACAAGTCTTGGTGATAATGGGGATAAAAGGGAACTCTTATGCACTGTTGTTTGGAATGTTTTGATAAATTGGTACAGCCACTACGAAAAACAGTATGGAAAGTCCTCAAAATTAATAATAGAACTACCATATGGCCCAGAAATTCCACTCCTGGGTATTTATCCAAAGAAAACAAAAGCACTAATCAGAAAAGATACATGCATTTCTATGTACATAGTTATTTACAACAACCAAGATATGTAAGCAACCTAAATGTCCATCAATAGATAAGTGGAAAAAGAAGACGTGGTGTATTTATACAATGGAGTATTACTCAGCCATGAAAAAGAATGAAATCTTGTGTAGCAGGAACTGACATAGTGTTGTAGGTCAATTATACATCAAAAACAAACAAACAAACAAACAAACTCATAGAAAAAGAGATCAGATTTGTGGTTACCAGGCAGGGGAGAGGGCAAGTGGAATTGGATGAAGACAGTCAGAAATTACAAACTTCTGAGCATCTCCCAACTAGGGCACCTGCTGGCTGCTGGTGGGAGACTCTGACACCCAAGGAGATGGGAGGAGCCCCAAAGTGAACCAGTAGGATGTAGGGGGACTGAGGGGGGGAAAAGAAGTGGAGGCCAGACAAGATTGGAGTTCCTGAGGCCAGGGAGATCAGGAAAGGCAGGCAGGAGGGACTCTGTGGGAAGAGTGGGAGAGGAGCAGAGGGCGATCATCTGGCCTGCTCAGGCCAGGGAGTCTGCTGAGCTGCCAGACTGGTACCACCCCCTCCTAAGCCGCATCGAGGCCGCATGGGTCCTGGGGGCATAGGAGGGAGGCGGGGGGAGATCAGGAGAGGCAGGTGGGAGGGGCCCTCCCAGACTGGAGGAGCAGGAGAGGAGAAGAGGGCATTTGCCCCACCCACTCGAGCCCAGGAAGCCTGCTGGGCTCCCAGGTGAGGTCCCCTGCCACTGAGGCCAGGAGTGAGGGGCACGCCTGGGCCCCTTCTGTTCTTTGAGCTTAAGCCCCACCCCCCACAGCCCACAGGGCCTTTTCCAGCCCTGTGGGTCCTGAGCATTGGCCATGCTTACCACCCAAACCTCTCCCTTGCTTAGGCCACACCCTCAACAGTCAAGGCCTCCCCTCCTCTTTTCTTCCCTCCTCCTCTTTTTACTATTGTGGTACTGTTGAACCTTCTGGTTGTTGAATCATCTATATTTTAATTTTTATATTCTTCCTAACATATCTGTTAGTTTCCTAGTCTAATTTTATTTTTTACTTTTTATTGTTGTTTTTTGTTTTTGTATTTTTTTTTTTTTTTTTTTTTGCTGCCCCAGGCAGCTTGCAGGATCTTGGTCCACGAGCCAAGGGTTGGGCCGAAGCCCCTGGGTTGGGAGCTCTGAGTCGAACCACTGCACTGAGAACCTCAGACCCCAGGAAATATTTATCTGAGTGAGGTCTCACTGAGTTCCTCATCTCAGCACCAAGACCCAGCTCTACCCAATAGCCTACAAACCCCAGTGTTGGAAACCTCAGGCCAAACAACCAGAAAGACAGGAACACAATCCCATGCATAAAAAAAAAAAAAAAAAGATGGCAAAAGAATATGTCACAGATGAAGGAGCAAGGTAAAACCCTACAACATCAAATAAATGAAGAGGAAATAGGTAATCTACCTGTAAAAGAATTCAGAGTAATGATAGTGAAGATGATCCAGAATCGTGGAAATAGAATGGAAGCGTGGATTGAGAAAATACAAGAAATGTTTAACAAAGAACTAGAAGAACTAAAGAACAAAAAAACAGAGATGAACAACATAATAACTGAAATGAAAAATACACTAGAAGGAATCAATAAAAGAATAACAGGCAGAAGAACGAATAAGTGGGCTGGAAGACAAAAAGGTGGAAATAACTGCCTAGAAGCAGAATAAAGAAAAAAGAATGAAAAGAATTGAAAACAATCTCAGAGACCTCTGGGACAACACTAAATGCACCAACATTCGAATTATAGGGGTCCCAGAAGAAGAAGAGAAAAAGAAAGTGTCTGAGAAAACATTTGAAGAGATTATAGTTGAAAACTTCTCTAACATGGGAAAGGAAATAGTCACCCAAGTCCAGGAAGCACAGAGAGTCCCATACAGGATAAACCCTAGGAAAAACACACCAAGACACATATTAATCAAACTAACAAAAATTAAATTCAAAGAAAAATATTAAAAGCAGCAAGGGAAAAACAAAAAATAACATGCAAAGGAATCCCTATAAGGTTATCAGCTGATTTTTCAGTGGAAACTCTGCAGACCAGAACGGAGTGGCAGGATATACTTAAAGTGGTGAAAGAGAAAAACCTACAACTAAGATTACTCTACCCAACAAGGATCTCATTCAGATTCGATGGAGAAGTCAAAAGCTTTTCAGACAAGCAAAAGCTAAGAGAATTCAGCACCACCAAACCAGCTTTACGACAAATGCTAAAGAAACTTCTCTAGGTGGGAAACACAAGAGAAGAAAAAGACCCACAAAAACAAACCCAAGTCAATATAGAAAATGGTAATAGGAACATACATATCAATAATCACCTAGAATGTAAATGGATTAAATGCCCTAACCAAAAGACACAGACTGGCTGAACAGATACAAAAAAAAGACCTATATATATGCTGTCTACAAGAGACCGACTTCAGACCTATGGACACATACAGACTGAAAGTGAAGGGATGGAAAAAGATATTTCATACAAATGGAAATCACAAGAAAGCTGGAGTAGCAATACTCATAACAGATAAAATAGACTTTAAAATAAAGACTCTTACAAGAGATAAGGAGGGACACTACATAATGTTCAAAGGATCAATGCAAGAAGAAGATACAACAATTATAAATGCTTATGCACCCAACATAGGAGCACCTCTATACATAAGGCAAATGCTAACAACCATGAAAGGAGAAATTGACAGTAACAAAATAATAGTAGGGCACTAAAAATTGCCACTTACACCAATGGACAGACTATCCAGAGAGAAAAAAAATAAGGGAACACAAGCTTTAAATGACACAATAGACCAGATATATTTAACTGATATTTACAGAACATTACACCCAAAAGTGGCAGAATACACTTTCTTCTCAAGTGCACATGGAACATTCTCCAGGATAGATCACATCTTGGGTCACATATCAAGCTTTGGAATATTTAAGAAAATTGAAATCATACCAAGAATCTTTTCTGACCACAATGCTATGAGACTGGAAATCAATTACAGGAAAAAAACTGTAAAAAATGCAAACACATGGAAGCTACACAGTGTGCTACTCAATAATCAAGAGATCAATGAAGAAATGAAAGAAGACATAAAATACATAGAAACAAATGACAATGAAAACACAACGACCCAAAACCTATGGGACGCAGCAAAAGCAGTTCTAAGAGGGAAGTTTATAGCAATTCAACCTCACCTCAAGAAACAAGAAAAATCTCAAATAAACAATCTAACCCTACACTTAAAACCACTAGAGAAAGAAGAACAAAGTAAAACCAAAGTCAGTAGAAGGAAAGGAGCCATAAATATCAGAGCAGAAATAAATGAAGTAGAAACAAAAACAACAATAGCCAAGATCAATCAAACTAAAAGCTGGTTCTTTGAGAAGATAAACAAAATTGATAAACCCTTAGCCAGACTCATCAATTAAAAAAAAGGAGAGGAGGCAAATCTATAAAATTAGAAATGAAAAAGGAGAGATCACAACTGACACTGCAGAAACACAAAGGATTATAAGACTGCTACAAACAACTATATGCCAATAAAATGGACAACCACAAATAAATGGACAAATACTTGGAAAGGTACAATTTTCCAAGGATGAACCAGAAATAAACCTTCCTAAGGAGACAAAAGACCTATATGAAAAAAGCTGTAAGACACTGATGAAAGAAATTAAAGATGATACAAACAGATGGAGAGATAGACCATGTTCTTGGATTGGAAGCATCAACATTGTGAAAATGACTATACTATCCAAAGCAACCTACAGATTCAATGCAATCCCTATCAAGCTACCAATGGCATTTTACACAGAACTGGAACAAAAATTTTTACAATTTCTATGGAAACACAAAAGACCCCAAATAGCCAAAGCAATCTTGAGAAGGAAAAACAGAGCTGGAGGAATCAGGCTCCCAGACTTAAGACTATACTACAAATCTACAGTAATCAAGAAAATATGGCACTGGCACAAAAACAGAAATATAGATCAATGGAACAGGATAGAAAGCCCAGAGATAAACCCACACATGTATGGTCACCTTATCTTTGATAAAGGAGGCAAGAGTATACAATGGAGAAGACATCCTCTTCGATAAGTGGTGCTGGGAAAACTGGATAACTACATGTAAAAGAATGAAACTGGAACACTCTCTAACACCATACACAAAAATAATCTCAAAATGGATTAGAGACCTTAATGTAAGGCCAGACACTATCAAACTCTTATAGGAAAACATAGGCAGAACACTCTATGACATAAATCACAGCAAGATCCTTTTTTACCCACCTCCTAGAGAAATGGAAATAAAAAGAAAAATAAACAAATGCGACCTAATGAAATTTAAAAGCTTTTGCACAACAAAGGAAACCTTAAACAAGACAAAAAGACAACCCTCAGAAAGGAGAAAATATTTGCAAACGTAGCAACTGACAAAGGATTAATCTCCAAAATATACAAGCAGCTCATGCAGCTCAATATCCAAAAAGCACACAACCTAATCCCAAAATGGGCAGACGACCTAAATAGACATTTCTCCAAAGAAGATATACAGATTGCCAACAAACACATGAAAGGATGCTCAGCATCACTAATCGTTAGGGAAATGCAAATCAAAACCACAATGAGGTATTACCTCACACTGGTCAGAATGGCCATCATCAAAAATTCTACAAACAGTAAATGCTGGAGAGGGTGTGGAGAAAAGGGAGCTCTCTTGCACTCTTGGTGGGAACGTAAATTGATACAGCCGCTATGGAGAACAGTATGGAGGTTCCTTAAAAAACTAAAAATAGAACTACTATATGACTCAGCAATCCCACAACTGGGCATATACCCTGAGAAAACCATAATTCAAAAAGAGACACATACCACAATGTTCATTGCAGCACTATTTACAATAGCCAGGACATGGAAGCAACCTAAGTGTCCATTGACAGATGATTGGATAAAGAAGATGTGGCACATATATACAATGGAATATTACTCAGCCATAAAAAGAAACGAAACTGAGTTATTTGTAGTGAGGTGGATGGACCTAGAGTCTGTCATATACAGTGAAGTAAGTCAAAGAGAAAAGCAAATACTGTAGAGTAGCACATATATATGGAATCTTAAAAAAAAATCATTTTGATGAACCTAGGGACAGAACAGGAATAAAGATGCAGAGGTAGAGAATGGACTTGAGGACAAGGGGAGGAGGAAGGGTAAGCAGGATGAAGTGAAAGAGTAGCATTTACATATATACATACCAAATATAAAATAGATAGCTAGAGGGAAGCAGCTGCATAGCACAGGGAGATCAGGTTGGTGCCTTGTGACCACCTCCACCTAGAAGGGTGGGATAGGGAAGGTGGGAGGGAGGCACAAGAAGGAGAGGATATGGGGATATATGTATACATATAGCTGATTCACTTTACTATACAGCAGAAACTAACACACCATTGTAAAGCAATTATACTCCAATGAAGATGTTTAAAAAAAAGAAAAAAGTACTAGGTATATAATGTCTAACATGATAAATATAATGAACACTGCTGTATGTTGTACATGAAAGTGGTTAAGAGAGTAAATGCTGAGAGTTCTCATCACAAGGAAAAAATTGTTTTCTATTTCTTTAATTTTGTATCTGTATGAGATGATGGACATTCACTAAACTTTTGGTGATCACTTCATGACATATGTAAGTCAAATCATTATGTTGTACACCTTATACAGTGCTCTATGTCAATTGTATCTCAATAGAACTGGAAGAAGCTAAAAAAAGGAAATGTACAGTTCATGTTTTGGTATTCACCTCAGTGTGTTTGGGTGGTAATTACTATTGGACTACTGAGATTGATGACAGGGCATTGAAGAAGAGAAAGAGAAATTTAAATATTTTAATAAAGGGGTTGACTTAAAGATTTGATAAGGACTGATAAGATTGGCTAGGTAAAAAGATCCTGTCCACTTTGCTCATAACTTGATACCAAGTGGTTCAATTTCCAAAAATCAAATAGATGTATTATTTGGCTAATGACTTAATCTCCAGCATTTAGTAAATTTCTTGCCATGTGGTAGGTAGTCAATTAACATTTGGTAAATGAATAAATGAATGAATGATTGATTTGTACAAAATTTGAATTTATTGTCAGAACTGAAACATATGATTCAATTTCCATTTTTGATTTTCTATACTTATTTGAAAACTAGAGTTCTACCATTACTCTCTCTTCCTGGACTCAGCTAGCAAAATAACTTATATAGTATATTAAATATAATAATATTTATCTAGATGATTTTATATCATCTGTCAAGACTATGACTAAAATTAAACATTTAATAGAAAACAAAAAAAAATCACATACAAAGTGATGTAGAGGAAGCAAAAACATCTGTGAACTCTTAAGTAAAACTCATCTGTCCCTACAAATTCCTTTAGGGTACATAATTCTTTAAGAAATATAAAGCACACCTCCATCTGTGACTCTGTAGTTCTCCTTGTAGTGACTTATGGGATATAGAGACAGTCAATGCCATTTTTGCTCAAATGAAAAATCTACTTAATCATGGCATCACTCTTTTTATGATTTCTCTTTTCCATAACACCAACTCAGTATGCTACTTAACAAGCATCTAATTACTCAACCAGTAAAATTGTTTTTAGGAAATGAGAAATTTTATTGTGATGTTTGCAAGGGTTTGCCACATCTCAACTTTTTATATTATCGGTCCATATCATCAAGAATAAGAGAAGCATAATACTGCAGAGGAAAGAGTAGTCATAGTGTGAGAAATGTTTGAATATAACTCTGCTATTTATTGTACAACTTTGGTTAAGGTACTTAAACTTTTTCAACTTCCTAGATTGTCAGCTCCAGGCAGGCAAAAATTGTTTTTTCCTTGCTGATATATCCTGGTGCTTAGAGCAGTGTAAGGCACTGCCTTACACTTTATTTGGTAAATAAATTCATAAATGAATATTTTTATTAAAAAATAGTGAGGTAGGGTGACAAGAAAATGAGATATGTTAATAGTATGCATAGCGTTTACCATTGTGGGTAGAACATTTTTAACAATAGCAGATCATTGCTCAAATGTCACCTCCAAAGAGGCTTTCCCTGAGCCACCTCTTCACTTCCTGCCCTTTAAAATAGCAATCACCTCCTTTGTTCTTCTCTTTAGTAGTTACCATCATCTAACATTATTTTATTTTACTTATTTACTTTTAAATTATCTGTTCTCTCCCACTACAACACTAGTTCCATGAAGAAAAGGAGATTTGCATTGTTCGCTGATTGATCTCCTGTTCCTAATCAGTGCTTGGCACACAGTAAGTTCTTTGTAAATGTTTGTTGAATGTAGAAGGAGCCAAGAAGAGTTGTTATTACTTTTGTATTCATCATGAGAGTTTAGGGACTGAAATTCCCTATGGAAATATCCAACTAACTGACCTAATTTAGGGAATGGAAGTGAAGAAATAAATGAATGAAAAGGTCTGAAAAATTTGAACCAAGAAGTTGCATGTGATGAGAAATTATTAAGACTGAAAATGCCATGAGGACAGATGTCAAGAATGTTTTGTTCACATTTCTATTTCTGGTACAGAGCACAGTGTCTGGTACTTAAGATCTCCTCAAAAACATTTGCTGAGCAAAATTTTTAAAAAATGAGATCAGTAAGATTATTGTCCCATCAGATAACTATAATCATGAGTAGAATAATTTCTCTTTTGTATATTTGGAAAACAAAAATATAAAATAAGTTTGACAATTACTTAAAAAGTGAGTACCAATAAATATTGTCATGGATGGAATTTGTTCCTTAAAATTTAGGGATAAAATGGCATCTTACTTTCTTTGATCTTAAACAAATGAAATCTGTTTTTAAGTCCTCACACCAGGGTAGCAGGAAATTCCATCTCACTCATCTTAAGATTCTCCCTCCTTTTTTTCTGATGCTGTGCTAGAATGCGGCTGTCTGGAAAGTGGGGGAAATCTCTGGATCTTAGTCTTCAATGGCCACATAGGTACTATAATTTTTTTTCATTAAAAAAATTAAAGTATAGTTGATTTACAGTACTATATTAGTTTCAGGTATACAACATGGTGATTCAATATTTTTATAGATCATACTCTGTTTAAAGGTATTATAAAATATTGGCTATACCCCTGTGCTGTACATTACATCCTTGTATCTTATTTATTTATTTATACATTTTAAAATTTTATTATTTTTTTATTGGAGTGTAATTGCTTTAAATGCTGTGTTAGTTTCTGCTGTACAGTGAAGTGAATCAGCTATAGGTACACATGTATCCCTTCCCTCTTGGACCTCCCTCCCCATCTCATCCCACTCACTTAGGTCATCACAGAGCACCGAGCTGAGCTCCCTGTGCTATACAGCAGGCTCCCACTAGCTATCTATTTTACACACGGTAGTGTATTTATGTCAAACCTAATCTCCCAATTCATCGCACCCTCCCCTTCCCCTCTGTGTCCACACATCTGTTCTCTACATCTGCATTTCTATTCTTGCCCTGCAAATATGTTCATCTGTACCATTTTTCTAGATTTCACATATATGTGTTAATATACAATATTTGATTTTCTCTTTCTGACTTACTTCACTCTGCATGACAGACTCTAAGTCCATCCACATCTCTACAAATGACACAATTACATTTCTTTTTATGGCTGAGTAACATTCCATTGTATATATGTACCACATCTTCTTTATCCATTCATCTATCAATGGACATTTAGGTCGTTTCCATGTCCTGGCTATTGTAAATAGTGCTGCAGTGAACATTGTGGTACATGACTCTTTTTGAATTATGGTTTTCTCAGGGTGTATGCCCAGTCATGGGATTGCTGGGTCATATGGTAGTTCTATTTTTAGTTTTTTTAAGCAACCTCTACACTGTTCTAAATAGTGGCTGTACCAATTTGCATTCTCACCATCAGTGCAAGAGGGTTACCTTTTCTCCGCACCCTCTCCAGCATTTATTGTTTGTAGATTTTTTGATGATGGCCATTCTGACCAGTGTGAGGTGACACCTCATTGTAGTTTTGATTTGCATTTTTCTAATAATTAGTGATGTTGAGCATCTTTTCATGTGCCTCTGGGCCATCTGTATGTCTTCTCTGGTAAAATGTCTATTTAGGTCATCCACCCATTTTTTGATTGGGTTGTTTGTTTTTTGATATTGAGCTGCATGTGTTGTTTGTGAATTTTGGAGACTAATCCCTTGTTGGTTGCTTCGCTTACAAATATTTTCTACCATTCTGTGTGTTTTCTTTCCATTTTGTTTATGGTTTCCTTTGCTGTGCAAAAGCTTTTAAGTTTCACTAGGTCCCATATGTTTATTTTTGTTTTTATTTCCATTTCTCTGTGAGGTGGGTCAAAAAGGATCTTGCTGTGATTTATGTCATATAGTGTTCTGCCTATGTTTTCCTCTCAGAGTTTTGTAGTATTCGGCCTTACATTTAGATCTTTAATCCATCTTGAGTTTATTTTTGTGTATAATATTAGGGAGTGTTCTAATTACATTCTTTTACATGTAGCTGTCCAGTTTTCCCAGCATCATTTATTGAAGAGAATGTCGTTTTTCCATTGTGTATTCTTGCCTCCTTTGTCATAGATTAGGTGACCATAGGTGCGTGGGTTTATCTCTGGGCTTTCTCTCCTGTTCCATTGATCTATATTTCTGTTTTTGTGCCAGTACCAAAATGTTTTGATGACTGTATCTTTGTAGTATAGTCTGAAGTCAGGGAGCCTGATTCTTCCAGATCCATTTTTCTTTCTCAAGATTGCTTTGATGATTCAGTGTCTTTTGTGTTTCCATACAAATTGTAAAATTTTTGCTCTAATTCTGTGAAAAATGCCATTGTTAATTTGATAGGGATCGCATTGAATCTGTAGATTGCTTTGGGTAATATAGTCATTTTCACAATGTTGACTCTTCCAATTCAGGAGCATGGTATATCTTTCCATCTGTTTGTGTCATCTTTGATTTCTTTCATCAGTGTTTTATAGTCTTCTGAGTACAGGACTTTTTTCTCTTTAGGCTGGTTTATTCCTAGGTATTTTATGCTTTCTGATGTGATGGTAAGCCAGATTGTTCCCTTAATTCCTCTTTCTGATCTTTCATTGTTAGTGTATAGGAATGCAAGGAATTTCTGTGCATTAATTTTGTATCCTGCAACCTTGCCAAATTCATTGATTAGTTCTAGTATCTTTCTGGTCATATCTTTAGGATTTTCTATGTAAAGTATGATGTCATCTGCAAACGATGACAGTTTTACTTTTTCTTTTCCAATTTGTATTCCTTTTATTTCTTTTTCTTCTCTGATTCCATGGCTAGGACTTCCAATACTATGTTGAATAAGAGTGGCAAGAGTGGATATCCTTGTCTTGTTGCTGATCTTACAGGAAATGCTTTCAGTTTTTACTATTGAGAATGATGTTTGCTGTGGGTTTGTTGTATGTGGCCTTTATTATGTTGAGATAGGTTCCCGCTATGCCCACTTTCTGGGAAGTTTTTATCATAAATAGGTGTTGAATTTTGTCAAAAGCTTTTTCTGCATCTATTGAGATGATCATATGTTTTTTTCTTTAATTTGTTAATATGGTATATCACATTGATTGATTTGTGTATATTGAAGAATCCTTGCATCCCTGGGATAAATCCCACTTGATCATGGTGTATGATCCTTTTAATGTGTTTTTGGATTCTGTTTGCTAGGATTTTGTTGAGGATTTTTGCGTCTATGTTCATCAGTGTTACTGGTCTGTAATTTTCTTTTTCTGTGCTATCTTTTTCTGGTTTTGGTATCAGGGTGATGGTGGCCTCATAGAATGAGTTTGGGAGTGTTCCTCCCTCTGCTATATTTTGGAAGCGTTTGAGAAGGATAGCTCTTCTCTAAATGTTTGATAGAGTTTGCCTGTGAGGCCATTTGGTCCTGGACTTTTGTTTGTTGGAAGGTTTTTTAATTACAGCTGCAATTTCATTACTTGTGATTGGTCTGTTTATATTTTCTAATTCTCCCTGGTTCAGTCGTGGAAAGTTGTACCTTTCCAAGAATTTGTCCATTTCCTCAGGTTGTCCATTTTATTGGCATATGGTTGCTTGTAGTAGTGTCTTATGATCCTTTGTATTTCTGTGGTGCCAGTTGTAGTTTCTCCTTTTTCATTTTTAATTTTATTGCTTTGAGTCCTCTCCCTTTTTTTCTTGATGAGTCTGGCTAAAGGTTTATCCATTTTGTTTATCTTCTCAAAGAGCCAAGTTTTAATTTTACTGATCTTTGCTATTGTTTTCTTTGTTTCTATTTCATTTACTTCTGCTCTGATCTTTATGATTTCTTTCCTTCTACTAACTTTGGGTTTTCTTTGTTCTTCTTTTTCTAGTTGCTTTAGGTGTAAGGTTAGATTGTTTATTTGAGATTTTTCTTGTTTCTTGAGGTGAGCTTGAATTGCTGTTTCCCATAGGTTTTGGATCATCCTGTTTTTGTTGTCTTTTTTTTCTAGGTATTTAAAACATTTTTTTCTATGATTTCTTCATTGTTCTCTTGGTTATTTAGCAGCACACTGTTTAGCCTCCATGTGTTTGTGGTTTTTACAGTTTGTTTTCCTGTAATTGAGTACTAATTTCATAGTGTTGTGGTGGGATAAGATGCTTTATATGATTTCAATTTTCTTAAATTTTCCAAGTCTTGATGTGTGACCCAAGATGTGATCTATCCTGGACAATGTTCCGTGTTCACTTGAGAAGAAAGTGTATCCTTCCATTTTCAGGGGGAATGTCCTATAACTATGAATTATGTCTATCTAGTCTATTGTGTAATTTAAAATTTGAGTTTCCTTATTTATTTTCTGTCTGGATGATCTATCCATTGGTGTAAGTGAGGTGTTAAAGTCCCCCACTATTGTTGTGTTACTGTCACTTTTCCCTTTTATGGCTGTTAGCATTTGCCTTATGTATTGAGGTGCTCCTATGTTGGGTACATAAATATTTACAATTGTTATGTTTTCTTCTTGGACTGATCCCTTGATCATTATGTAGTGTCCTTCCTTATCTCTTGTAACAGTCTTTATTTTAAAGTCTATTTTATCTGTTATGAGTATTGCTAATCCAGCTTTCTTGTGATTTCCATTTGCATGGAATATCTTTTTCCATCCCCTCACTTTCAGTCTGTATGTGTCCCTAGATCTGAAGTGGGTCTCTTGTAGACAGCATATATATGGGTCTTGTTTTTGTATCCATTCAGCCAGTCTGTGTCTTTTGGTTGGAACATTTAATCCATTTACATTTAAGGTTATTATTGATATGTATGTTCGTATTACCATTTTCTTAATTGACTTGGGTTTGTTTTTGTGGGTCTTTTTCTTCTTTTGTGTTTCCTGCCTAGAGAAGTTCCTTTAGCATTTGTTGTAAAGCTGGTTTGGTGGTGCTGACTTCTCTTAGGTTTTGCTTGTCTGTAACTTTTGATTTCTCCTTTGAGTCTGAATGAGATCCTTATTGGGTAGAGTGATCTTTGTTGTAGGTTTTTCCCTTTCATCACTTTAAATATATCCTGCCACTCCCCTCTTGCCTGCAGAGTTTCTGCTGAAAAATCAGCTGATAACCTTACAGGGATTCCCTTGTATGTTATTTGTTGCTTTACCCTTGCTGCTATAAATATTTTTTCTTTGAATTTAATTCTTGGTAGTTTGATTAATATGTGTGTTGGTGTGTTTCTCCTAGGTTTTATCTTGTATGGGACTCTCTGTTCTTTCTGGTCTTGGGTGGCTATTTCCTTTCCTATGTTAAGGAAGTGTTCGACTATAGTCTCTTCAAATATTTTCTTGGACCCTTTCCCTTTCTCTTCTTCTTCTGGGACCCCTATTATTCGAATGTTGGTGCATTTAATGTTGTTCAGACGTCTTTGAGACTGTCCTTGATTCTTTTTATTCTTTTGTTTTTTTATCCTGCTCCTTGGCAGTTATCTCCACCTTTCTATCTTCCAGCTCACTTATTCGCTCTTCTGCCTCAGTTATTCTGCTATTGATTCCTTCTAGTGTATTTTTCGTTTCAGTTATTGTGTTGTTTATGACTGTTTGTTTGTTCTTTAGTTCTTCTAGGTCTTTGTTAAACATTTCTTGTATTTTCTCAATCCATGCTTGCATTCTATTTCTGAGATTTTGGATCATATTTACTATCATTATTCTGAATTTGTTTTCAGGTAAGTTGCCTATTTCCTCTTCATTTATTTGGTCTTGTAGTTTTTTACCTTGCTCCTTCATCAGCAATGTATTTTTTTGTCATCTCATTTTTTTTGATGGGGGGGGGCTGTATTCCTGTCTACTGGTTGTTTGGCCTGAGGTATCCTGCACTGGAGTTTGCATGCAGTTGGGTAGAGCCAGGTCTTGGTTCTGACATAAGGACCTGCAGGAGACCTCACTCCAATTAATATTCCCTGGGGTCTGAGTTTCTCTGTTAGTCCAGTGGTTTGGACTCAGCACTCCCACCACAGGAGCTCAGTCCCAGGCCCTGGGCTGGGAACTAAGATCCCACATGCCATGTGACCTGAGAAAAGAGAAGGAAAAAAAAAAAGGAGCAGTATAATAACAAAGAAAAAAATAAAATAAATTATAAAAATAAAAAATTTATTAGGAAAAATAAAAATATAAGTGAAACAACTACAAGATAAAACAGAACCACAATGGAAAAAAGAAAAAAAAGGGAAACAAACCAAAAGGAGTAGAAGAATAACAAAATATAAGAATAAAATAAAATTAGAAAAATAAAAATTCTATTAGAAAAAATAAAAATATTAATGAATCAAAAACAATAAGGTAAAACAGAACAACAACCTAAAAAAAAAAAAAGGCTGGAAAAGACCTTGGCTGTGGAGGGCGGAGCTTTGGCAGGGGGTGGAGCTTAGTTGGGGCAGGGCCTAGCCTTGGGACCCACGTGGTCAGAAAAGGCCTTGGGGGCGGGGCCTAAGCTCAGGACCCTCACGTCAGGGAAAAGCAGCACAGCTGGAGAGGGGCCTCAGAGTGCAGAGTTCAGAGTTCAGAGGTAAGGCTCTGGGTGGGGATGTGTGGGTGGGCTTTAGGCCCAGTGCGGTCAGATGGGGTGTCAGAGTACGGCGTGTAGAAGTAAGGCCCTGGGTGTGTGTGTGTGTGCAGGGCTTAGGCTCAGTGCAGCTGGAGGGAGCCTCAGAGGGTGGAGGATTAGGCCTGGGACCTCAATGGGCTCCCCAGGGCCCAAGTGGGCAGGGGGAACCCTGGCCGTGCTCTCTTCCAATTCTCTACTCTCCCAAGGGTCATCCTTGTCACTGATCCCCTAACTGTGGGTGGGTCCCTCTGGGCGTGGGGACCACTCCTTTCTGCCAGCCGCCCCTCAGGGGCACCAGTCCCATCCCGCCTCCACTTCTCCTCTCCCTCCCTCCCCCACATGTCCTACTCAGTCACTCGGGGGTTCCTCCCATCCCCTTAGCTCTCCGTGATCCACCACCAGTGCCTGGTAGGTGCCTTAGTTGTGTGGAGATGTGAACTCCATGTCCTCCTAGTCTGCCATTTGACTCCACTCCCTCTTATTAATTTTTAACATAGTAGTTTGTACCTCTTAATAGATCTTACACAATACCACTGTCCAGCCTGGCCCTCCACCTTCCTCAGAGTGGACTTAAAGGTTTCCTTCCAAATGGTCTTCCCTGTGATTATAAATTTCTATCAGAGAACACCATGGATACTGTCCAGGCCTTGTGTTTAGGGACAAACCCTCACCAGTAACCCACATTGATCTCTCATCTCTGCAGATAGGGTATGATTCTTCATTATTCCCTGGAAATCTGGTACCTTCTTTCCTCATTGTCCTGGAGAATCTCAACCTTTTCTTACAAATTTGAGTCCTTTTTTCCCCCATATCTTTGAACTACTTCTTGTACCAGTACCTTCTGATGAACTACCAACTCTCAAACAAGATCTGATGGCAGGAACTGGGGATATTTTCCTCCATGTGTTTGGTTCTCTCACATAATGTTTGTCAAGGTCCTTGGGTTAGAGAGGCTAGATTCTGGGCACATGGTCTGGTCACTGTTTTAGAATGGGGAAGGTCTGATACCTCTTATTTTTGACTTTTTATAGCAGGGAGGATAAAACACAATTTTTGTCTAAATAAATCATCCTCTGAATGTTCCCCAAGTAAATTTTTGTGCTTTAAAAATAGTTTTCCCACTGACTTGTCTCTTTTATGAGTGTGGCTCAGAAACTTGTGCATCTGCTTTCCATAAGCAGTTATTCTCATAAGTAAAGCAATGTCTCAGGTATGTTTTATATTCTCTCTGAGTATTCTAAAATTTGAGTATGTGAAATTACCTTCAAGAATAAAATTAGATAAGCTGAATTGCATTTGGAGAGACCTTCTTTATAGTATTAGATGTCTTAGACTTAAAAACTATCAGAAAACTAATTTAGATGCAGTTTACAGCTATGCCCTCTTTATCTTCCTTGTCCAAGCTCTTCAGCCCCTGTTTATATTTGGGGATCTTATTTCTTATCCTCCTGAAATCTGACATGGGCTGTCCTGCCACGAATCCTTTAATGGTTGGAAAGGGAAAGTTTTGCCACTACCAACCTTTGTCTCAAATTGGCATTTTTTAAATTCGGTGGATCTTTTGGCCTCTTCCTTTTCTAGTTCCTGAGTCATATGTGAAAATGAAGATGTGCCAGAAAGTCTAATCCCTTGCAGGACCAGTTTGAATCTTTCCCTTCATCCCTCTCTCATTTATCAATATCCACTAAGTATATTTTAGCTTTACAATACTTGTTTAGTGTTCTCTTTATGAGTCCACAAAGCCAAAGAGGTACTTTAGCTTCTTAAACATGTAGTGGTAGTGATTATCTTTGAAATGTTTTACCTTTGCACCTGAGCAGTGTTCTTTTTTACCTTCACTTTGTGTTTAGGTTTTCTCTTCTGATTCACAGAGCTGTGTGTGTGTGTGTGTCTGTCTGTATGTGTGTGTGTTTCCCAGGCACAATATCGATAGCAGATCTTATTTGTCAAGGTACCAGATTTGCCTTCCTTGTGAAGTGAGCTCTTAGGGGACCTACAGAAGGACATTCAGAGCAGCCATGACTTTTCACTGCCTTGCTCAGTTGCCATCTGCTGTAGCTGGCAAAATCAGGGCTGTTATTCCTGAACATCCCTTCTTATTCTGGTTAAATGATTCTGAGCATTTTGTGGCCAGTGTTCTCTGAATCAGTTTTTAGTATCAGTTAAATGCAGATACATTTTCATTTTCATTTGGATGGTAATTCAGGAAGCTGATCTGTACTGCTCTCTTGTTTTCAATATGACCAAAGCTGGATCTAAAGTGCTCAGAGAATTCAGCCAGGCACACCTAGAGCTGTAATAGAATGCTTAGAAGCTGTGTCCCTATAGCAATCTGCTTCTGAAGGTAGCAGACACATGGCCTTGTTTAAGAGTTGCTACTATAGCACCTGAGTAATGGGCCCTCTCCAAGACTCAAATATCTCTTCTTTTGGAACTGGCTTTCCATCCCCAGAAAATACCATCATTTCTAGAAATTCATTGTTTATATTGGAGGCTGAAGGTATTTTTGCAACACATTGTTTTAAAAATTAGATTTTAACTGAGTTTACATTCATGCTTGAGACATTACAGTGTTCCCATATCCATGGCATCTGCCAATTCCTTCTTCAGGAAAATGTTCTCTCTTAGAAATTCAGAACCTGAGAATAGCACCTTAAAAAATCATCTTCAGTGATATGTTTGCTCCCTCTCCCTTTTGAATATTCTGCTCTCAATTTATATCTACCTAAGGGTGTTGGTAAACATTCATAAAAATCTCTCTTTAAACTGAATCTCATCATGGTCCACTTATACTTGTTTCTTCTTATTATTATTAATCTCAAAGTTAAAAGTGGTTATTATCATTTCTCATCTGTCTGAATTATTTTTTCAACATGGTCTTTGCTATGGTTTAAAAACCATTAAGCTCAAATTGCAGGAGTTATGATTAGTTCATAGTGCAGCTATGATCTGTAGGAATATTTTTAGTAATGTTGAGTATGTTCTCAATGAGCAGCAAGTATAAAATTCTCTATAACCTTTGAGGGCAAGAGAAGGGAATATTAGTTTCTTTACTCTAAATTAATTTAAATTTGGCCCTGAGGCCCCAATTGTTAACATGGTGAAAAATTAAATCTCAATTTTAGTTTTAGAGTTTCTTTCTCACTACCTAGTTTTCATAACAATCTGGCATTGGGAGGCAGCTAGCAGAGTGTTTATAAAGCAAATTAGAAACTTCTTTTTATTCCTTGGTCATGTTTGTTATTACTTTGCTTCATCTGTTGCTTGATGCCACTGTTGGGCTTGTCCTTTGTCATCATCTGGACACTGATAGCCTGAGTGTGTTTAAAGACACTCCTTAAAGTAGTTCTCTCCATTGCCTGATAATTGGGCTGTGTACAACTTCATTCATTCTCATGACTTTTTGGTGCTTAATTGCCAGCCATGCCCATCATCTGTTACCGAATGTTGGTAACCAAATGCAAGGAGGACATAAGTCTGCACTATTCATGGCAATGTGCACATGTCTACAAATCACCCTTTTTCCTTTCAGCTCTCAGAATCAGGTCCTTTCTTCTTCCTCTGAATAGGACTTTAGTTCTCAAACAATAGAGAAAACTTCTTTTTCTGGGTGACTGGCAATGTCTGTTTCTAGCTGCACAATACAAAAGCCAATCACACTCTCTAAAAAAAGAAAACCTTGACTTTTTTGCATATAGGAAGAGTAAAATATCTTTTACTTTTTTTGTCTTTCTCAAAACAAAAAGTGAAAATTAATAATTCAATATATTTTCCTACCACTGTATAAATCCCTTGAATATGTTTCCATGAAAACAGCTAACAGGTCACTCTTCTCATCATTGCAACCCCAGATTGCTGGGTGCGTTGTTGGCATTGATAACTGGTTGAGTGTTGAATTTTCATTTGGGTTGCTTTTATCTTGTATGTAGACATATCCACAGTGAAGAAACATAGCTATAGCTGTAGATTTCTTATCGCTGATTATATTCATTTACTGTAGATACAACAGTAAATAAAACAGATAAATTTAAAAATTTCTTCTTTTGTGGAATCTACATTCTGGTGGGGTAGTGGCTGAGATAGAGATAATAAAGGAAATAAATAAGTAAAATATATATTGTGACTGATGAAGATAAGTGCCATGGAGAAAACTAAGGGAGAGAAGAGAGAGAGAGAGAGAAAATGCAAAAAGTGGCAGTTGAAATTCATAAAGGGGAGCACAGGAGTGCTTTCATTATTAGAAAGATGATATCTGAGAAAAGATCTAGAATAAGTGAGAGAATTTGCCATGTGTAAAACTCCTAGGTACAGAGAAAAAGAAATGCTGAGCCATAAGGCAGAAGCATGCCTGCTTGTTTGAGAAATAGCAAAGGGGCCCTGTTTGACTGGCTTGGGTTGACTGAAGAGGAGAATGATAATAAACAGTAGAGGGGTAAGGAGGACCAGATTATATAGAGCCTTGAAAACCATCATATGGACTCTAGATTTTTATCCCAGTGAAATACTGAAACATCATATGTTTTTGGACAAAGGGGAGACATGATTTGATTTGAGTTTTAATAGCATCACTCTGGTTGCTCTATTGAGAATCGATTGTTTGAGATGGGAAGAAGGACAGAAACATGTGATCAGTTAAGAAGATCTTGAAATAATCCAAGTAATTGATGATGGTGGCTTGCACTTGGGATCTATCTGGGAAGGTAGGGAAAAGTGGTGAAATTCTGTGTCTATTTTGAAAGTAGAGCTAACAGGAACCTAGAACTTTCATGATCAAATTTAAGTTTATGGGTTCATATTTTATTTTCACTGTGTTTTGCATCTTTAATCAGTACTTCCATTGAATTTCTCAAAGAAAGTATAAGAAAGGAAATGACTGATTGAGCTGGGCCTGTGAATGAACTGTTAAGAATGCCTGTTTTAAAGAGTTATATGATACCTAAGGCTGTAATGGTTTTATTCAGGAAGAATAGAAAGTTAAGTCTCTCACTAAATTCTTAGTTTACTGTACCATTTAGATTTCACTGTGAGTTTTACAACATCACAACACAAGTATTAGTGGTGGATGGATACTTGTGGAGCTGCAACACAGCATGAATTCTTCCTGACACCTATTGGGTTATACACTGCGATATCCATAAAAGAACCCCAACTAGTTCAATCATTACACTTGAGAATGAGAAAAACACATACTCCTCTTAAAATAATAATAAAGAACAGTGGGATACAAAATCCCATTAGGAAGATCACATGCAGGACTTTGCATTACTAATTTGCAGAAGAGAAAACATGCTTCAGTGAAATTTGTCAGAGCAATGTCACATGGGGCTCTCTCATGAGAAATTAATAGACAGTCAAAGAAAACCAGAGGCTCCTATTTTTTGTAGATTCAGAGCTAGGCACTCATTTATTTTTGTAGTTTTCTCTTAATAGTCCAGTAGTTTCTGCCATGCAGCAATTTCATTAAAGCTTTGATCATACCAGTAATATAAACTCAAGCTTTCTGCAAAGGCTTCATTGCCCTAAAGAGTTAGTAATTGGCCAAATGGTTTTTGGAGTTTTGCTTGGATTCATCATGTACAAGTACAAATTAATTACCCCCACAGTTTCTGCAATGCCATGATATTAGTGTGTCAAAACTTGTCTTTCTAAATGGTGTTTCTTCGTATCACACTCGTTGTGGGGTTGGCTGTAAATGTGATTTGTGGAACCATTACTGAAGTACTAGACCTAATTGACTTCTCTTAGCTTTATGACTACATAAAAAAGTTCTGCAGTAGTGGTGATAATTCTTTTGAAGTTCTCTGGTTGGAAATCCATAGCTGTATATTTTTCCAGTGAGGCAAGACTTAATGTTATTTAGAATTTCTAATGCAGCTGTAGCTAAGGAACAATATGGCAGACATGACTATTTGATTCTTGTCAGTATTACCATCATTATCTTTACCTGCTGCATATGCTGAGCTCCTGCTCTATTGGTAGTACTGTATTCGGCCTTGTGGAAACTGTACACCAGGGATGAGACACAGCAAATGAGTGGTTCATATGTTGTATGAGGGGGTGTATTTTATTTGACCACTGCTAAAGTGGATTTATAACAAGAGCTTTAGTATTGGAAGACTGCGCTTTCCTCGTAAATATGAGAGACCTGAGACTCTTAGATTGATTATTCTAAATTTGAAGATTTGCTTTAGTTAATTTTATAATATCTGAAAATGATGAAATATTTACAAAATGAAGATTGTTTTGAATATTAAAATAGGACCAAAATTAGAGAATGTGTAACAATTATCTCTCTTTTGATCATTCTTTCTATGCTCATGTTAAAAATACTGCTAATCAGTGCAGACCAGCCATTTGTTGGTAAAGATGAAGAGGAAAAAGCCACGCTTCAAAAAAACACTGTGAAGGTAGTAGCAAAATATGGTAATAGATTAAATGACAACATAGCGTAGTAAAGGGGGAGGATATTTCCTTGTTTTGCTTGGACTTCAGTTCTTCCCCTCTTCCCATATCTCGTGTACTTTGAATCAAGTGGTCAATAATAATATTATACCTCTTTCTGGCTACAGAGATATGTAGGTAATCTGGGCTTGACCAGTCTCTATGGCAAAGAGTAATTGTCCAAGGGGTGGGCTCATGACCTAAGTGGATGTATTCATCATCTACTGCTGCTGTAACAAATTATGCAAATTTAAAACAATGTGAAATTATTATGATATGATTTTATAGATTAGAAATCCAGTATAGGTCTCACTGAGCTAAAATTAAGGGATTCCCTTCTATAGGCTTGGAGAGAATCCACATCCATGCTCATTCAGTTGTTAGCAGAATTCAGTTCCATCCAATTGTAGGGCTGAACTCTCAGTTCCCTTGTTAGCTGTCAGTTTAGGGCTCCCCGTAGCTCTGGAGGCCTCTTCTTAGTTTTTGCACATAACTCCCTACATCTCAGAACCAGAAAAAGGGCATCAAATCTTACATCTACCATCTACAATCTCTCTGACCTACTTATCCACCTTCCTCTTACTTTTTAAGACTTCATGTGATTTGTATTGGGCCCACTGGGATAATTCAGGATAATCTCCACATATATAGACTCTTTAACCTTAATCACATCTGCAAAATCCCTTTTGTCATGTAAGGGAACATATTTACAAATTCTAGAGATTAGGGATGTTTGGGGGTTGATATTCTGCCTACCCCAGCAGGGTAACAAACATCATTCCCAGGAGTTGATATGTGTTTGCTGGCCTTAAGAAGCTCCTCTTGCTGGGTTTACAGAGATGGCCACTGTAAGCTTGGAGCAGTTGGTGGATCTTTCCTCAAGGTTCATAGAGGAAGTTCATCCGCAATGATAGAGAATGAAACCGATACCAAGGAGAGTGACAAAAAGAGAGAGAGATACAGATAGATCCTGACAATGTTTTTAAGCACTTAGACCCAATCTTGCCTAAAAGTAAACATACCTTGGATTTCTAAGGATAAGAAATAAACAAAAAACCCTTCATTATTTATCTCATTGGAGTTATTTTTATTTCTTATAAACACATTATAAATTGCTACCTCGAAGTGTTACAAGCAACAGAAACTGAAATACAGAGCTGGCTGAGTTGAGTTAGGGTTGTGGACATTGAAGATCATGCTATTGCTGGTTGGAAGCTTCTTTTGTAGCCAAGTAAACGGTATATTAATGAATCACCTCTCATACTTTGGAAATTAGGCTTATAGAACCTGGGGTTCTGAAGTACATATTAGAAAAACCTTAGGTTGCTAGCATGTGTTGGCAAATTCTTGAGGGTTCTGATAAGTTCTAGTAAGAAATAGACAAACATTGGTATAATTGAACCATTTGAAAGCAGAAAGAAGATGCATTTAACTTTGTAAAGACAAACCTTTCTACCTGTGGCCAGTGACCTCAGACAACTGAGGGCCAGATTATCACAAACCTAATATTTGAAAAATTCAAATTCTCTTTCTTGCTCTGCATCTTGTGCAATTAAATAGAGGAAGATAAAAATCATAGTAGGAAATAAGAATGGGACCCCCAAA
Source organism: Balaenoptera ricei (assembly GCF_028023285.1). Classification (NCBI taxonomy): domain Eukaryota; kingdom Metazoa; phylum Chordata; class Mammalia; order Artiodactyla; family Balaenopteridae; genus Balaenoptera; species Balaenoptera ricei. Next base: position 39,558,310 of record NC_082646.1, on the reverse strand, counting down.
GAGCCAAAGAAGTTGAAGAAATGATGATGCAGGCTTTTGCTAGTATCTTTTGATGTGTACTTTTTGCATGACAAAAGTTTATAATTTCTCTCATGGTAAAGCACCTTCCGTTAAGATGCAATTTGGAATAAAGGAGCCGATTGGTTATGCCCCAACACAACAACTTTTTGTGGGAGGCCGAGATTGAAGTAGTTAGCCTGAAGTCCAGTATTATGGGAAGAAGCTCATGGCTTCTTGCTAAAATCAGGATCTTCTATGTTTTATGGCTTTAGTTATTTGTTGTTGCCAAAAATTGAATAAGCTGATGGACTGCCATACTTTTAATATAGCAATTATATAGAGAAATCATAAATTGGGGAAACAGATGCCTATGGATATTCAACACCTAAGCTAATTCCTAGGGTCCCCTAGCCATGGCAATGGCAGGAATCAGGGCCAACCTCCCAGCTGACCAATGATGGAAATGCAGAGGGATCAAGAAATAAAATGAAGGCCGCTTTAACCATTGAGATTTATCAGGTTATTTGTTCCCTAGAATAAACTACCCTACCTTTAATGATACATTCTTTTTTATAATTTCACTTTACTATTACTTTCCAGATGTCATTTAATCATAGATTGATGTTCTTGGAGGAACAACACCCACTATTGGGAGTGGGAAAATTATTTCCCACTTCCACATACCCATGTGGAGAAACTATCATAGGGTGAAAACACTCCTGGATTCTCGTTGTCCCCTTAATCATTCCTCCTCCAGGGACAGAAGAACCAACTAATTCAAATGAGATTGGCTGAATACACTGGGCATGCATAGCTCATCTTCTTTCTTTCTCTCTATGGGATCTTCTTAATCTTGAAGAACATCTGTTTTGGTTTGTTCTTGACCATGTGGTAAGCTGAGAAATATAGGTCTTATGCCTGCCAGGGAAGGTCTGCTGTTGCCTGGCTCTCCCTAGGCCTCCGTGGGCAATTCTGATTAATTCAGGGGAAAGTAAGAGCAAGTCTTTGACTCAGAGCTAAAACCACATTATATGATTACTTTAAAATCAATAATAATATTTATTTTTGATCTCTGACTCCTGTGTCTATTTCTCAATAGACAAACTCAGGAGGAGAAAAAAATGTATATGTATAAGTTATTATGGAACTTACGTTGGATGCACTTATTGGATGAGAGTGTGTGTTGTCATCCCTTAGTTTTTATTCTTTGTTTAAATTATTCTTTTTTTGAGCTTTTTGAGGTATAATTGACAAATAAAACGGTAAGATATTTAAAGTGTATAATGTATGACTTGATATATATATACATTGGGAAAGGATTCTCCCCACATTGAGTTAATTAACGCATCCATCACCTCTGATCCTTACCTTTTTGTGTGTGTGAGAACGTGTAAGTTCTATTCTCTTAGCAAATTTCAGTTATACAATACAGTGTTATGAACTATAGTCACCATGTTATACATTAAGGTCTCAGACCTTATTCATCTTATAACTGAAAGTTTGTACCTTTCCCCCAATTTCCCTCACCCCCAGCTACTTATTTCTGTAAGGTTGATTTGTTTTTTTTTAGATTGCACATGTAAGTGACACCATGTACCATGCAGTTTTTGTCTTCCTCTGTTTGGCTTATTTCACTTTGCATAGTGCCCTCCAGTTTCATCCATGTTGTTGCAAATGACAGGATTTCCTTCTTTGTAAAGGCTGAATGATATTCCAGTGTATATATTTTCTTAATCCATTCTTCCACTAAATGGGCAGTTAGTTTTTTCCATACCTTGGCTATTGTGAATAATACTATAATGAACATGGGAGTAGCGAACCTCTTTGAGATAATTAGTTTTGATTCCTTTGGCTATATATCCAGAGTAGGATGGCTGAATCATAGAGTACTTCTATTTTTAATTTTTTGAAGAACCTCTATACCGTTGACCATAATGGCTGTGCCAGTTTACATTCCCACCAACAGTGTACGAAGGTTCCCTTTTCTTCAGATCCTTGTCAGCACTTATCTCTTATCTTTTTGATAATAGACAACTAACAGCTGTGAGGTGATATCTCACTGTGGTTTTGATTTACATTCTGCTGCTGTTGGATCAAATGTTCTACATATATCTGTAAAGTCCGTCTTCTCTAATATATCATTTAAGTTCAATGTTTCCTTATTGATTCTCTGTCTGGATGATCTATCCATTGTTGAAAGTGGGGTATCGAAGTCTCTCCCTTTATTATTGTATTGCTCTCTGTTTCTCCCTTCAGATATATTAATATTTGCTTTATATATTTAGGTGCTCCTATGTTGGATGCATAATACTTACAAGTGTTATATTCTCTTGATTAATTGAGTTCTTTATCATTATAAAATGACCTTCTTTGTGTATTGTTATAATCTTTGGCTTAAAGTCTATTTTGTCTGAAATAAAAATAAATAATCCTGCCCTAATTTGGTTTTGATTTGCATGGAATATCTATTTTTATCTCTTTACTTTAAATTTATGTGTGTCCTTAAAGCTGAATTAAATCTCTTTTGGCAGCATATAGTTTGGTCTTTTTTTTTAATTTATTTTTTTATACAACAGGTTCTTATTAGTCATCAATTTTATACACATCATTGTGTACATGTCAATCCCAATCTCCCAATTAATCACACCACCATCCCCGCCCCCCCCCCACGGCTTTCCCCCCCCTGGTATCCATATGTTTGTTCTCTACAACTGTGTCTCAACTTCTGCCCTGCAAACCGGTTCATCTGTACCATTTTTCTAGGATCCACATACATGCGTTAATATATGATATTTGTTTTTCTCTTTCTGACTTACTTCACTCTGTATGACAGTCTCTAGATCCATCCATGTCTCAACAAATGACCCAATTTCGTTCCTTTTTATGGCTGAGTAATATTCCATTGTATATATGTACCACAACTTCTTTAGCCATTTGTCTGTCGATGGGCATTTAGGTTGCTTCCATGACCTGGCTATTGTAAATAGTGCTGCAATGAACATTGGGGTGCATGTGTCTTTTTGAATGATAGTTTTCTCTGGGTATATGCCCAGTAGTGGGATTGCTGGGTCATATGGTAATTCTATTTTTAGTTTTTTAAGGAACCTCCATAATGTTCTCCATAGTGGCTGTATCAATTTACATTCCCACCAAAAGTGCAAGAGGATTCCCTTTTCTCCACACCCTCTCCAGCATTTGTTGTCTGTAGGTATTCTGATGATGCCCATTTTAACTGGTGTGAGGTGATACCTCATTGTAGTTTTGATTTGCATTTCTCTAATAATTAGTGATGTTGAACAGCTTTTCATGTGCTTCCTGGCCATCTGTATGTCTTCTTTGGAGAAATGTTTATTTAGGTCGTCTGCCCATTTTTGGATTGAGTTGTTTGTTTCTTGAATATTGAGCTGCATGAGCTGTTTATATATTTTGGAGATTAATCCTTTGTCCTTTACCTCATTTGCAAATATTTTCTCCCATTCTGAGGGTTGTCTTTTTGTCTTGTTTATGGTTTCCTTTGCTGTGCAAAAGATTTTAGGTTTCAATAGGTCCCATTTGTTTACTTTTGTTTTTATTTCCATTACTCTAGGAGGTGGATCAAAAAAGATCTTGCTGTGATTTATGTCAAAGAGTGTTCTTCTTATGTTTTCCTCTAAGAGTTTTATAGTGTCTGGTCTTAAATTTAGGTCTCGAATCCATTCTGAGTTTATTTTTGTGTATGGTGTTAGGGCATGTTCTAATTTCATTCTTTTACATGTAGCTGTACAGTTTTCCCAGCACCACTTATTGAAGAGACTGTCTTTTCTCCATTGTATATCCTTGCCTCCTTTGTCATAGATTAGTTGACCATAGGTGCATGGGTTTATCTCTGGGCTTTCTATCCTGTTCCATTGATCTATGTTCCTGTTTTTGTGCCAGTACCATATTGTCTTCATTACTGTAGCTTTGTAGTATAGTCTGAAGTCAGGGAGTCTGATTCCTCCCACTCCGTTTTTTTCCCTCAAGACTGCTTTGGCTATTCGGGGTCTTTTGTGTCTCCATACAAATTTCAAGATTTTTTGTTCTAGTTCCGTAAAAAATGCCATTGGTAATTTGATAGGGATTGCATTCAATCTGTAGATTACTTTGCGTAGTATAGTCATGTTCACAATACTGATTCTTCCAATCCAAGAACATGGTATATCACTCCATTTGTTGGTATCATCTTTAATTTCTTTCATCAGTGTCTTATAGTTTTCTGCATACAGGTCTTTTGTCTCCCTAGGTAGGTTTATTCCTAGGTATTTTGTTCTTTTGGTTGCAATGGTAAATGGGAGTGTTTTAATTTCTTAATTTCCTTAATTTGTCATTCAGATTTTTCATCATTAGTGTATAGGAATGAAAGAGATTTCTGTGCATTAATTTTGTATCCTGCAAATTTGCCAGATTCATTGATTAGCTCTAGTAGTTTTCTGGTGGCATCTTTAGGATTCTCTATGTGTAGTATCATGTCATCTGCAAACAGTGACAGTTTTACTCTTCTTTTGCAATTTGTATTCTTTTATTTGTTTTTCTTCTCTGATTGCCATAGCTAGGACTTCCAAAACTATGTTGAATAATAGTGGTGAGACTGGACATCCTTGTCTTGTTCCTGGTCTTATAGGAAATGCTTTCAGTTTTTCACCATTGAGAATGATGTTTGCTGTGGGTTTGTCATATATGACCTTTATTATGTTGAGGTAGGTTCCCTGTATGCCCACATTCTGGAGAGGTTTTATCATAAATGGGTGCTGAATTTTGTCAAAAGCTTTTTCTGCATCTATTGAGATGATATTATGGTTTTTCTTGTTCATTTTGTTAATATGGTGTATCACATTGATTGATTTGCATATATTGAAGAATCCTTGCATCCCTGGGATAAATCCCACTTGATCATGATGTATGATCCTTTTAATGTGTGGTTGGATTCTGTTTGCTAGTATTTTGTTAAGGATTTTTGCATCTATATTCATCAGTGATATTGGTCTCTAATTTTCTTTTTTTGTAGTACCTTTGTCTGGTTTTGGTATCAGGGTGATGGTGGCCTCATAGAATGAGTATGGGAGTATTCTTTCCTCTGCAATTTTTTGAAGAGTTTCAGAAGGATGGGTGTTAGCTCTTCTCTAAATGTTTGATAGAATTCACCTATGAAGCCATCTGGTCCTGGACTTTTGTTTGTTGGAAGATTTTTAATCACAGTTTCAATTTCATTACTTGTGATTGGTGTGTTCAAATTTTCTATTTCTTCCTGGTTCAGTCTTGGAAGGTTATACCTTTCTAAGAATTTGTCCATTTTTTCCAGATTGTCCATTTTATTGGCATAGAGTTGCTTGTAGTAGTCTCTTAAGATGCTTTGTATTTCTGTGGTGTCTGTTGTAACTTCTCCTTTTTCATTTCTACTTTCATTGATTTGAATCCGCTCCCTCTTTTTCTTGATGAATCTGGCTAATAGTTTATCAATTTTGTTTATCTTTTCAAAGATCCAGCTTTTAGTTTTATTGATCTTTGCTATTGTTTTCTTTGTTTCTATTTCATTTATTTCTGCTCTGATCTTTATGATTTCTTTCCTTCTGCTAAATTTGGGTTTTGTTTGTTCTTCCTTCTCTAGTTCCTTTAGGTGTAAGGTTAGATTATTTATTTCTGATTTTTCTTGTTTCTTGAGGTAGGCTTGTATAGCTATAAACTTCCCTCTTAGAACTGCTTTTGCTGCATCCCATAGGTTTTGGATCATTATGTTTTCATTGTCATTTGACTCTAGGTACTTTTTGATTTCCTCTTTTATTTCTTCAGTGATCTCTTGGTTATTTAGTAATGTACTGTTTAGCCTCCATGTGTTTTTTTTGGTTTTTTTTTTTTTTTACGTTTTTTTTACCTGTAATTCATTTCTAATCTCATAGCATGGTGGTCAGAAAAGATTCTTGATATGATTTCAATTTTCTTAAATTTACTGAGGCTTGATTAGTGATCCAAGATGTGATCTGTCCTGGAGAATGTTCTGTGCGCACTTGAGAAGAAAGCATAATCTGCTGTTTTTGGATGGAATGTCCTATAAATATCAGTTAAATCTATCTGGTCTATTGTGTCATTTAACGCTTCTGTTTCCTTATTTATTTTCATTTTGGATGATCTGTCCATTGGTGTAAGTGAGGTGTTAAAGTCCCCCACTATTATTGTGTTACTGTCGATTTCCTCTTTTATAGCTGTAGCAGTTGCCTTATGTATTGAGGTGCTCCTATGTTGGGTGCATGTATATTTATAGTTGTTATATCTTCTTCTTGGATTGATGCCTTGATCATTATGTAGTGTCCTTCCTTGTCTCTTGTAGCATTCTTTATTTTAAAGTCTATTTTATCTGCTATGAGTATTGCTACTCCAGCTTTCTTTTCTTTTTTTTTTTTAACATCTTTATTGGAGTATAATTGCTTTACAATGGTGTGTTAGTTTCTGCTTTATAACAAAGTGAATCAGTTATACATATACATATGTTCCCATATCTCTTCCCTCTTGCGTCTCCCTCCCTCCCACCCTCCCTATCCCACCCCTCTAGGTGGTCACAAAGCACTGAGCTGATCTCCCAGTGCTATGTGGCTGCTTCCCACTAGCTATCTATTTTACATTTGGTAGTATATATATGTCCATGCCACTGTCTCACTTTGTCCCAGCTTCCCCCTCCTCCTCCCCATATCCTCAAGTCCATTCTCTAGTAGGTCTGTATCTTTACTCCCGTCTTGCCACTAGGTTCTTCATGACCTTTTTTTTTTTCCCCTTAGATTCCATATATATGTGTTAGCATACTGTATTTGTTTTTCTCTTTCTGACTTACTTCACTCTGTATGACAGACTCTAGGTCCATCCACCTCACTACAAATACCTCCATTTCGTTTCTTTTTATGGCTAAGTAATATTCCATTGTATATATGTGCCACATCTTCTTTATCCATTCATCCGATGATGGACACTTTGGTTGCTTCCATGTCCTGGCTATTGTAAATAGAGCTGCAATGAACATTTTGATACATGACTCTTTTTGAATTATGGTTTTCTCAGGGTATATGCCCAGTAGTGGGATTGCTGGGTCATATGGTAGTTCTATTTTTAGTTTTTTAAGGAACCTCCATACTGTTCTCCATAGTGGCTGTATCAATTTACATTCCCACCAACAGTGCAAGAGGATTCCCTTTTCTCCACACCTTCTCCAGCATTTATTGTTTCTAGATTTTTTTATTATGGCTGTTCTTACTGGTGTGAGATGATATCTCATTGTAGTTTTGATTTGCATTTCTCTAATGATTAATGATACTGAGCATTCTTTCATGTGTCTGTTGGCAATCTGTATATCTTCCTTGGAGAAATGTCTATTTAGGTCTTCTGCCCATTTTTGGATTGGGTTGTTTGGTTTTTTGTTATTGAGTTGCATGAGCTGCCTGTAAATCTTGGAGATTAATCCTTTGTCAGTTGCTTCATTTGCAAATATTTTCTCCCATTCTGAGGGTTGTCTTTTGGTCTTGTTTATGGTTTCCTTTGCTGTGCAAAGGCTTTTAAGTTTCATGAGGTCCCATTTGTTTATTTTTGTTTTTATTTCCATTTCTCTAGGAGCTGGGTCAAAAAGGATCTTGCTGTGATTTATGTCATAGAGTGTTCTGCCTATGTTTTCCTATAAGAGTTTGATAGTGTCTGGCCTTACATTTAGGTCCTTAATCCATTTTCAGTTTATTTTTGTGTATGGTGTTAAGGAGTGTTCTAATTTCATACTTTTACATGTACCTGTCCAGTTTTCCCAGCACCACTTATTGAAGAGGCTGTCTTTTCTCCACTGTATATGCTTGCCTCCTTTATCAAAGATAAGGTGACCATATGTGTGTGGGTTTATCTCTGGGCTGTCTATCCTGTTCCATTGATCTATGTTTCTGTTTTTGTGCCAGTACCGAACTGTCTTGATTACTGTAGCTTTGTAATATAGTCTAAAGTCAGGGAGCCTGATTCCTCCAGCTCCATTTTTCGTTCTCAAGATTGCTTTGGCTATTCGGGGTCTTTTGTGTTTCCATACAAATTGTGAAATATTTTGTTCTTGTTCTGTGAAAAATGCCTGTGGTAGTTTGACAGGGATTGCATTGAATCTGTAGATTGCTTTGGGTAGTAGAGTCATTTTCACAATGTTGATTCTTCCAATCCAAGAACATGGTATATCTCTCCATCTATTTGTATCATCTTTAATTTCTTTCATCAGTGTCTTATAATTTTCTGCATACAGGTCTTTTGTCTCCTTAGGTTGGTTTATTCCTAGATATTTTATTCTTTTCATTGCAATGGTAAACAGGAGTGTTTTCTTAATTTCACTTTCAGATTTTTCATCATTAGTGTATAGGAATGCAAGAGATTTCTGTGCATTAATTTTGTATCCTGCTACTTTACCAAATTCATTGATTAGCTCTAGTAGTTTTCTGGTAGCATCTTTAGCATTCTCTATGTATAATATCATGTCATCTGTAAACAGTGACAGCTTTACTTCTTCTTTTCTGATTTCAATTCCTTTTATTTCTTTTTCTTCTCTGATTGCTGTGGCTAACACTTCCAAAACTATGTTGAATAATAGTGGTGAGAGTGGGCAACCTTGTCTTGTTCCTGTTCTTAGTGGAAATGGGTTCAGTTTTTCCCCATTGAGGACAATGTTGGCTGTGGGTTTGTCATATATGGCCTTTATTATGTTGAGGAAAGTTCCCTCTATGCCTACTTTCTGCAGGGCTTTTATCATAAATGGGTGTTGAATTTTGTCGAAAGCTTTCTCTGCATCTATTGAGATGATCATATGGTTTTTCTCCTTCAATTTGTTAATATGATGTATCACGTTGATTGATTTGCGTATATTGAAGAATCCTTGCATTCCTGGAATAAACCCCACTTGATCATGGTGTATGATCCTTTTAATGTGCTGTTGGATTCTGTTTGCTAATATTTTGTTGAGGATTTTTGCATCTATGTTCATCAGTGATATTGGCCTGTAGTTTTCTTTCTTTGTGACATCTTTGTCTCGTTTTGGTATCAGGGTGATGGTGACCTCGTAGAATGAGTTGGGGAATGTTCCTCCCTCTGCAATATTTTGGAAGAGTTTGAGAAGGATAGGTGTTAGCTCTTCTCTAAATGTTTGATAGAATTCGCCTGTGAAGCCATCTGGTCCTGAGCTTTTGTTTGTTGGAAGATTTTTAATCACAGTTTCAATTTCAGTGCTTGTGATTGGTGTGTTCATATTTTCTATTTCTTCCTGGTTCAGTCCCGGAAGATTGTGCATTTCTAAGAATTTGTCCATTTCTTCCAGGTTGTCCATTTTATTGGCATAGAGTTGCTTGTAGTAATCTCTCATGATCTTTTGTATTTCTGCAGTCAGTTGTTACTTCTCCTTTTTCATTTCTAATTCTATTGATTTGAGTCTTCTCCCTTTTTCTCTTGATGAGTCTGGCTAATGGTTTATCAATTTTGTTTATCTTCTCAAAGAACCATCTTTTAGTTTTATTGATCTTTGCTATTGTCTCCTTTATTACTTTTTCATTTATTTCTGATCTTATCTTTATGATTTCTTTCCTTCTGCTAGCTTTGGGGTTTTTTTGTTCTTCTTTCTCTAATTGCTTTAGGTGCAAGGTTAGGTTGTTTATTCAAGGTGTTTCCTGTTTCTTGATGTAGGCTTGTATTGCTATAAACTTCCCTCTTAGCACTGCTTTTGCTGCATCTCATAGGTTTTGGGTCGTCGTGTCTCCATTGTCATTTGTTTCTAGGTATTTTTTGATTTCCCCTTTGATTTCTTCAGTGATCACTTCGTTATTAAGTAGTGTATTGTTTAGCCTCCATGTGTTTGTATTTTTTACAGATCTTTTCCTGTAATTGATATCTAGTCTCATAGCGTTGTGGTCAGAGAAGATACTTGATACGATTTCAATTTTCTTAAATTTACCAAGGCTTGATTTGTGACCCAAGATATGATCTATCCTGGAGAATGTTCCATGAGCACTTGAGAAAAACGTGTATTCTGTTTTTTTTTGGGTGGAATGTCCTATAAATATCAATTAAGTCCATCTTGTTTAATGTATCACTTAAAGCTTGTGTTTCCTTATTTATTTTCATTTTGGATGATCTGTCCATTGGTGAAAGTGGGGTGTTAAAGTCCCCTACTATGATTGTGTTACTGTCGATTTCCCCTTTTATGGCTGTTAGTATTTGCCTTATGTATTGAGGTGCTCCTATGTTGGGTGCATTAATATTTACAATTGTTATATCTTCTTCTTGCATTGTTCCCTTGACCATTATGTAGTATCCCTCTTTGTCTCTTATAATAATCTTTATTTTAAAGTCTATTTTGTCTGATATGAGAATTGCTACTCCAGCTTTCTTTTGATTTCCATTTGCATGGAATATCTTTTTCCATCCCCTCACTTTCAGTCTGTATGTGTCCCTAGGTTTGAAGTGGATCTCTTGTAGACAGCATATATATGGGTCTTGTTTTTTTATCCATTCAGCCAGTCTGTGTCTTTTGGTTGGATCATGTAATCCATTCCCGTTTAAGGTAATTATCGATATGTATGTTCCTATGACCATTTTCTTAATTGTTTTGTGTTTGTTTTTGTAGGTTCTTTTCTTCTCTTGTGTTTCCCACTTAGAGAAGTTCCTTTAGCATTTGTTGTAGAGCTGGTTTGGTGTTGCTGAATTCTCTTAGCTTTTGCTTGTCTGTAAAGCTTTTGATTTCTCCATGTAATGTGAATGAGATCCTTGCCAGGTATTGTCATCTTGGTTGTAGGTTCTTCCCTTTCATCACTTTAAGTATACCATGCCACTCCCTTCTGGCTTATAGCGTTTCTGCTGAGAAATCAGCCGTTAACCTTATGGGAGTTCCCTTGTATGTTATTTGTCATTTTTCCCTTGTTGCTTTCAATAATTTTTCTTTGTCTTTAACTTTTGCCAATTTGATTACTATGTGTCTCAGCGTGTTTCTCCTTGGGTTTAATCTGTATGGGACTCGCTTTGCTTCCTGGACTTGGGGGGCTATTTCCTTTCCCATGTTATGGAATTTTTCGACTATAATCTCTTCAATATTTTCTCTGGTCCTTTCTCTCTCTCTTCTCCTTCTGGGACCCTATAATGCAAATGTTGTTGCATTTAATGTTGTCCCAGAGGTCTCTTAGGCTGTCTTCATTTCTTTTCATTCTTTTTTCTATATTGTGTTCTGCAGCAATGAATTCCCCCATTTTGTCTTCCAGGTCACTTATCCGTTCTTCTGCCTCAGTTATTCTGCTATTGATTCCTTGTAGTGTAGTTTTCATTTCAGTTATTGTATTGTCCATCTCTGTTCGTTTGTTCTTTAATTCTTCTAAGTCTTTGTTAAACATTTCTTGCATCTTCTCGATCTTTGCCTCCATTCTTTTCCCGAGGTCCTGGATCATCTTCACTATCATTATACTGAATTCTTTTTCTGGAAGGTTGCCTATCTCCACTTCATTTAGTTCTTTTTCTGGGATTTTATCTTTTTCCTTCATCTGGTACATATCCCTCTGCCTTTTCATCTTGTCTATCTTTCTGTAAATGTAGTTTTTGTTCCACAGGCTGCAGAATTGCAGTTCTTCTTGCTTCTGCTGTCTGCCCTCTTGGTCTTATATTTTTTTAATCCTTCAGCCACTCTCTTTTAGTTGGAGAATATACTTCAGTTCCATGTAAAGTAATTTTTAATACTTACCTGGTTGACAACACTTTGTAACTATTGTCACTTTGCATTATTGTTGGGAAAATTACACATGTGACTCCATTGGAAGAGGAAATTTGTGCTTGGTTTCTTCTGGAATTTGCCCTATGCACCTTTTCTCTTTGTTGATTTTAATCTGTGTCCTTTCACTCTATTAAACCATAACAATGACTGTAATAGCTATAAATAAATAAAATAATAATGTAACTATTGATAGGTATAGACATATTACCCTAAAAATTTTTTTCCTGTTGTTTTGTAATTCCCTTGTTGTTTCTTTTTCTCCTTCTCTTTTTATTTGGGATTTGATGATTTCCTGTAGTAGTATGCTTTATCCCTTTCTCTTCCTCTTTTGTGTATCTACTATATGTAGGCTTTTGCTTTGTGTAACCATGAGTAATGTAAGCATTATTTTAAGCTGATAACAACTTAACTTTGAATGCATATAAAAGTTCTACATTTTTTTTTAATAAATTGAGAAACTGATTGGAAATTGAATGCAAACTAAGACCACTTGACTGTTACTGAAATGAATAGCCCAGTTTGCTTTTTTTTTTTTTTTTTGAAGAAATTCATGTTCTTTTTTATTTATTTATTTATGACTGTGTTGAGTCTTCGCCTCTGTGCGAGGGCTTTCTCTAGTTGCGGCAAGTGGGGACCACTCTTCATCGCGGTGCACGGGCCTCTCACCATCGCGGCCTCTCTTGTTGCGGAGCATAGGCTCCAGACACGCAGGCTCAGTAATTGTGGCTCACGGGCCCAGCTGCTCCGTGGCATGTGGGATCTTCCCAGACCAGGGCTCGAACCCGTGTCCCCTGCATTGGCAGGCAGATTCTCAACCATTGTGCCACCAGGGAAGCCCAAGTTCTACATTTTTAAACATCCCTTCCCATATTTTGGTTTTGATGTAACCATTTACATCTTTTTACATTGAGTATCCAGTATTGTAGTTATTGTTATTTTTAATACTTTTGTCATTTAACCTTTATATTAGCGTTATAAGTGATTTACAGACCACCATCACAACATTAGAGTATTTTGAATTTAAATATATGTTTATCTTTACCAGTGAGTTTTATACTATCATATTTTCATATTACTAGTTAGCATCCTTTGTTTCATATAAACTCTCTTTAACCTTTCTTGTAAGTTCAGTCTAGTGGTAAGGATCTCCTTTAGCTTTTGTTTGTCTGAGAAACTTTATTTCTCCTTCAGTTCAGAAGAGTAACTTGATTGTCATTATTCTTTGTTTGTAGTTTTTTTCTTTCATCACCTTGAATATATTATACCCCTTCCTTCTGGCCTGCAGAGTTTCTGCTGAAAAATCTGCTGATGGTCAATGAGGATTCCCTTGTATATAATGAGCTGTTTTTTTCTTGCTGCTTTTAAGATTCTCTCCTTGCCTCTATCTTTTGACCAATTTAATTATAATATTCCTTTAACTTTTGATAATTTAATTATAATGTTTCTCTTTGGCTTCCTCTTATTTGGGGCATTTGGGGCTTCCTGGATACTGTTGTCTGTTTTGTTGCTCAGGTTAGGGAAGTTTTCAGTCACTATTCCTCTGAATAAGCTTTCTGCCCCTTTCTCTCTCTCTCTCCTGCTTCGGAGTCTTTTATAATGTGAATATAGACCCACTTGATGTTGTCCCATTAGTCCCTTAAGCTATCTTCATTCTTTTTTATTCTTTTTTCTTTTTGCTCCTGTGACTGGATGGATTCCATTGCTCTGTATTTGACTTCTCTGATTCTTTATTTCACTTTATCTAGTCTGTTGTTGAAACCTCTATTGAATTTTTTGGTTCAGTTATTGTATTTTTAAGCTCTATGATTTGCATATCATACATTTTATATTTTCTCATTGTTGAAATTTTCACTTTGTTCATGCATTGCTCTCCTAACTCAGTGAGTATCTTTATGACCATTATTTTGAATTCTCTCTCTGGTAAATCACTTACCTCTGCTTCATTAAGATCTGTTTCTGGAGATTAATCTTGTTCTTTTGTTTGGAATATATTTCTCTGTTTCTTCATTTTCCTTGGCTATCTGTGTTGGTTTCTGTGCATTAGATAAAATAGCCACCGCTTCCAGTCTTGACAGAGTACTGTAGTCTCATGTAGGAGATGAACCTCATCAATCACCCTGTGCTTTTTTTGTTGTCTCTCCAAACTTTGTGATTGTCCAAGCTGCCTCCTTTGATTTTAGTTACTCCCTGTAGCTGAGGATATAGGAAAACCCATCATTGTCCCAAAGGGGAGGATCACAGTCAGGACCTTGATGAAGGCTGATTAGAAGCTTGGCCCTCAGGCAGCAGCTTTTAAAGTATACAGATAAACCTCTTTCAGGGAAAAACTGGGGGATGGGTATTTTTGCCTTCGCTGTGTTGAGCCCTGGTGGGATAGCCAGTTAATAACTGCTGCTTCTTCTTTTTCTTTCTTTTTTTTTTTTTTTGCTACATTCCTGTAGTACACAAGAATGGAAGCCCTGTTGGCTATCAGTCAGGCAATCTGGGACCCATCTCTCAGGCTGTAGCCATAAAAACTAGGACACAGACTTATATACAAGTTCCTCCAGGATGATACTGGTGACTTGGAGCAGGCTGAAAGGAGGATTCTCCATAGAGCATCTTGGCCAGCCTCTTGTTACATGCTAAAGCAGAAGCCTGGCCCTCAATCATCAGCTTTTAAAGTATTCAGATAAACCTCTGACAACAAAAGAAGTCCCTCACCATCTGATCCTATAGGAATTAAGTCACTGCAGTGACCATTAACACATCCTAAAAGGAATTCAGTGTGGAGATCAGGCACAAGGCACTTTGTGCTCTGGGAAAACTTGAAGAACAGGTCTTCAGATACACATTTTCATGAGAAAATTGTATGAACCCAATTTCTTGTATCTTCTCATATGTAGAAAATCCACTAAAATAATTAATGCAGACATCTCCTTATGACTAGCAACAATCTTCTACCAAGATGTGTGCTTGATTGCATATACCCTCTTCACCAAAATCATATATCTACTGACCTACCCTCCTATTTTTTCAGAGCAGTTCCTCAGAGTTATCTGAGAGGCTCTCTCTTGGGCTATAATCCTCAGTAAACCACCAAATAAAACTGAACTCATATCTCTCACACTGTGCATTCTTTTTCAGTCAACACCTCTTTCAGTGGAAGATTGGGAGGTGGGTGCTTTTGCCTGCCCCCTCTATGCTAGGCACTGGGGCACAGCTATGGCGAGTCTCACATGCCCACCAAAAGCTACTTCTTTGCTATAGTCTTGTGAGTCTCATGGACACAAGCCCTACTGGTTTTCAGAGCTAGGTGTTTTGGGGTCTTGCCCCTCAGGTGGGAGTCTTAAAAGTTGTGATGCTAGATGTGGGATCCAAAACCTTTTATCCCCAGGGAGAAGCTGGGAGTTGGGGATTCCCTCCTGTGGAGGTGTGCTGGGGTGAAGTTTATGGCAAGGATGTGTTTCTTACTCATTTCGATGTGGTTATTTTCCTTATTGCCTGATGTGTAGGAGTTGATCAGCTAGCTTCTGGATCTCTTTCAGAGGGAATTGCTCATGTGTAGTTGTACATTTGGTGCATCCATTGGGGAAGGGAGCTGAGAAGCCTCCTATGTCATCATCTTGCTTGACCTTCTGATTCTGGTTGCCTTTTAAAGAATGGTAATAGTTTATTTTAATAGACAAAAATATTCTGTAATTATATTCATGAGACAGAATATACATACATACTTGACAACTATAAGGTGGAATGTAGTTTGCAAATGTTGGTTCTGTAACCTCAGCATTTCTATCTCCTCTCTTTGATATCTGATAACTCCATTCCATAAGTATAATAGGATTGTCATTAAGGTAGTATGTGCTTCTTCTTCACCAGTCATGGATCCTAGGATTGGACAATCATAATATCCTGTGACTTTGGCAATAATGAATAGTCCAATATGTGGCACTGACCTAAGCTGACTAATCAGAGACTTTCCTTGGTATTGACATTGATATATAGTTGTTGGACCAATAATAATTACAACAACAAAAATAACCTCTTTTGTATTTTTTTGTTGAGGTTGGAAGCTGGATAATGAAAATGAGAAATTGCCAGTGACCACCCTCATTAGCTTCATAAATGAAGTCTGTCTGTAGTGAGAGCAAATAAATCCAACATACAGAGGGAAGTAGAGGGGAAAAATGGAGAGATATGCCTTCTGACATCCTTTAATCTCTAGCTCCAAACTTGCCTGAGGCTAGTTCTACCCTTGGATATCTCTAAATACTAAAGTACATTTCTATTAAGATAATTTGAGTTAAGCATCCTTCACTTGCCAGTGAATAACTTTTGCTTACTACAGAAGGTTATAAATGATAAACCCAAAATGCTGAGGGTGTAGGAATTGTCAGAGCCATTTTGCTGTTATTATTGTTTGTTGTTTATAATAACTTGCTTGTGGGAAGATTTGTAGTGATAAGAAAAAAATTCACCTGAAAGTGGTTAAGAAAACTCATAGACAACTGGAAAAATGATATAGAAAAATTTATTTGATACCTGATATAAATGATAGTGGAATTGATCCAGATTGCCAAGAAAAAATGGCAATGAGAAAATTTATGGATGAAACAGGGAGTAAAGAGACATAGGAATATTAAAGTTGTAGATGAGTGGTCCTAAAAGGAATAATCTTATTTGAGAGAAACACCAGGAAGAGCACGTGAGGGCTACTAGAAGATATGTTGATTTGAATGTAAATGAGGAAAAACTGGTTTGGAAGTTCAAGTAACAGTTATACCAATGGTAACAAGAGATTGGCTAATAAAGATTAAAGAAAAAGAAGACAAATGGTCAACAACAGAATTATCAAAATATTTTATTCCTGAAATCTTTTTATAACTTTTGAAAATTTGATTTAATATGTGCACTTATTTTGACTTTTAACCTACTCATTCCATTTTTGGAGTAAATATGTTAAGTACTTGCTGTTGTAGTAAAATTATTAATGTTATACTACTGAAACCAGCTCTTTCTTATATTGGACATGAATTATTGAATTTGTATACTTACAAGATGTGAAGACATGCAGATTTTTTTCATTTCCTTTATTTTTGAGCAAGGATCAAAGATCATTTTCTGAAAACATTTTTCTTTATTGCTTTACTATTCAGATATTCAGAAAACAAAATCCTGCCTTGTAGAATCCCTATTACATACTACTTGGGCATAATTTCTCAATTTTCTTTGTATTATATTAAAGTTTTGTTCCCTTTCAATTTGTTCCAGCATCTCTTACCAATGACTGGGCTGAGAAATTCATATTATTGAGCCAGCCATTAGGGTGAGCTGTTCAATATAATATCAATTTGGCTTTTATTGTGCACTAAAATGATACCTGTGTAAATCATCACAACAAATAATTTGATAAATGAAAGACAACTGTCATTCCATGAGCTTCATTTTCCATTTAACAGTCTGAAAAATCTCTGTAGTATCAGATGTTAAATTAAGAAGGTATATTAACTCTCACCTCCTCTCATTGAAGTGTGGCACAGATTTAGTCAAAGCTTGATTTGATTACTTGCTCATGGTATATCCTGGTTATAACTCAAATCCAAGCAGAGCTTGTATCATATATGTCTGCAAAATGTGTAATAAGTCATTTTAATGCTGATGCTTTGACATCAGACTATGCCTGAGATTAAAGTTTGACTTTCTCATTTACTCACTGTATGATCTTAGACAAGTTATTTTGAGACACAACTCCTTCATAAAAGGAAATAAATAATACATATTTCATATGGTTATTTTGGAGTGTAATGAGTTAATACATATCAGTCACTTAATACAGTATCTGGTACTCTGAAAAATGTCAGTCGTAATGATGATGATGAAGATGACAATGACAAAGCTATTATTACATAGGATCCAGGAAAAGAGCCCTTGGGTTAATTCACAGGAAACTCAAGCTATGCCCATGAAAATAGCTTAATGTTAATGTTTCCCCTTGTCCATTTATCTATGGATAAAACAAAATTATACTCTTCTAGGTTTATCCTAAAAAAGCTGCCCTGAAATCTGCCCCAGCATTTTCCCTTAAAGTCAGTGATTTGAAATAATATATTTTCTAGATATAAATTAAAATAAACATAGGTATTTTCATTGTTTTCAAGCTGGAATTGAAATAGGGTCTCATACAGCAACAGTCTCCTGGAACTTCAGCCTTCTCAAAGACCTCTGTGTGGGAATTCTTTGAGGTAACAAATGCCATCTTCCATGTCCCTCCACAGACTCACACCTATCATATTGCAAAGGCATGCATCCTTGACTACTGATCTTGTCATGAGAACCCTTGTAGAACAGATGTCGATGTTTCCACTTGCTCTCATCCATATTTTACGGCATGTTTATTTGACATTTCAGGCCCAAATCTGAGGTCACAATTCACTGCTCCCTTGTGCTCTCAACTTCACAGAGAAGCTCCTGTGCTTTTGAACTTTCTTTCCTCAAGTGTCTGGTGAAGAGCTTGACACAAGCTAGGGTGCTCATTACATATGTATTGTATTAATGCAACTTTTATTTGATTTACTGTTTACTATAACCTTTACTCTAAATACCCTTGGACTTTTCTAGAGATAGATATGCCTATTTTGAGGAAAATTGCTCTTTAACATTTTCAGAGATTCTTCTTTACCTGCAGTTTCTACTGTCCTCAGTTATTGAGATTGTAACATAGATATTTCCACTGGTGAATTCTTTCCTCACTGTGACATTAAATTAAATTATTAAATTAAATTAAATTAAATTATTGATCAAGAAATATTCACTTCGTGAAATTTTCATTGGGCTTGGTCGTGTGACTTGCTTTGGTTAAAGTATGTTAAAGATGCAACTTGCATGGAGGCTTGAAAGGATTTGCATGGTTGGGCTTGCCGTCTTGAGCTCCCGACTTTCACCTTGAAAATATGGCTCAGGTAACCACTGGTCAAAAGAAAATACCAGACATATGAAGCAGACCTGGATCCAACCCACAGACTGGAGCCAAACCTTCTAAGACCAGTTTCGAATAGCCAAACCTCAGCTGACCTGCAGACTCATGAGTGAAAAATAAATACTTAGTTGTTTCATGTCACTATGTTTTAAGATAATTCATCATGCAGCATTATTGTCATAATAATTGACTGTTCTATACAATCTATAGAATTGGGAGGGATATTTGGAGTTATGGACTAATCTGGGAATGGTTGAGAGAATAAAAGTTTTAATAATTTTTTTCTTCTTATTAAACTTCTGAGATTCATATGCAAATAAATACATGGACCTACCATATCACCCCTTGACATATGATGTAACAGTGTCTGAATTTTCATGGAACTTATTTTAAGTTCATGCTCTGGAATTTCTGTTATAATAATGAACTACATTTACCACCTTAGCTCTAAAGTTTCAACCTTTAAGAGTAGAATTATATTTGTTACTTAATAGCCACATGAACTTACTATGAGCCACTCCTTATACACAATTGTTTATTTTCTTGTGTTTATTCTACACCACCTTAAATTACATGTTAAGATGAGTTTGTTATTACTGTTATCACTGCATATATAATCTTCCATTTTGCTAACATTCAGGATGGACACTCAGCTACAAATGAATTCTCCTTGTTCATCTGCCTTCAGCCTTAGAATTTTCTTTTTTCATGTGATCTACACAGCGTTACCATTTTCATAGGTCTAGGAACACAACACTTTTTAAAAGGGATAACTAGTACTTTCTGCCATATTAGTTCTTTTGAGCTGTACACACTAGAGATATTCTTCCAGTTATATTGAGAACTACCATTTCCAGTGCACTAGTTAACACTTGTTTCTTAGACCAACTTTGAGAATAATGTTTTCTCTCCACTGGGGTCGTACGAAGATGGGGGAGGGGAAATTTTCCCTTTCCTATTTACTGTCCTCCCTCTTCAAGCATACTGGGACTATTGTAATAGGCTGTTTAAAAGTATTTGAAATCTTTACTGAAGATGTGTGATAATTTCAAAAGGGAATTACAATATGACATCAAAACAGTTAAAGATACAGAAAACATGATCTAAGGAGTTAGTATCTTCTCCTGAGTGGTCCCAACAATTCCTTCTTTCTCTTCCCTCTTTTTAGTTTGTAACGTGACTTCAAATCTCCATCCACTGCCTAAAGAAACAGTACTCTTGTCCACAGGGAGGGGTTTAGTGTCTCCAAATATCTACACTTTTCCTACACTTTTCTTTTAAAATTTAAATCATTCAATTTATAGTGGCGATTTTGGATTTCCACTCAATGTCAGTGATGCCTATTAATACAAGACCTGAGAAATTCCAAAGTGAGAAATCATCAAATAGAGATTTAAAAAGGTGGTTGGGAGAGAATCTGCTATTCTTCAGCCCTGCAGGATAGAGAAAGGGAAGTTGGAGAAGATGGAAATTGGACTGGAGTAGGGAGGAGTGATTTGGAATGTAAAATGTAGAAATGAAGTGGGAAGAATGTTCAGACACCAAAGTTTTCAACAAAGTGAGAGAAACTCTAGCTACTGAAAGTCAGTAGGGTTGATCACACTTTGTTTTATTTGTCCCAATATTTATTCAACCAATATTGATGGAAAACTAGCCATAGTTAGGCACTGTGTTACATAGTTAGATCATAGAAATCAGCATCACAGACATAGTCCTGGAGTTTACAGCTCATAGTTCCTGAAGCACACCTTTAATAGAAGGTTATCATTTTGTACCAGGAGGACCAGCTTGAAGCCAAAATATAAACTTTCTCCTATTTTTGCTTCTGTCTTTTAGAGGCCAGACATTATTAACTCCACACATTTGGAAATTTTAAAACATTCTCTCTATTATAATAAAAGAGAATCATTTCCAAATGATGGCGGTGGCATGAAGTAGTCTAAGAAAAAGGATAGAAGGTTGCATCTCAGATTACTAATTTGCCTCTATTTTGCCTTGAAATCTTGGTAAGTCCTTTTCTGGATCTATTTTCTCATCTCTAAAATACTAAAAGTAATGTTGAACTGCATTGCATTGAAAGTGGGAGGAAAGATTCCTAAATGATTATAAAGTATTTTGCAGATACAGAATCATGTATGTACCAGAAGGGATAATATTGAGTGATAGAGAAAATGTTGCTACTTAGGAAGTTGATGTGTGAGGGAAAAAAGAGAAGGGAATAACAGAATAGAAACAAGAGAAAAGAACAGGCTTAGAAAAGTGAATTAACCTCTTTACCTGAAGGAAGACTGATTTTCCAAAGGCCAACTGTGTTGACTTTACGTCAATTTAAATAAATTGTGAAGGAAAATGCCTTAAGTGGACACATTTATGTCAATTTTACCTGTGTTTTTCAGTGTGGGTACTTATGTTTTATTAAAGCACTATTTAAACATTTAACCAAAAAATAGCCCTTCCATGCTAATTCATATGAATTCATATAATAATTTTTTAGGTAAACACTGTTCTCTTATATTTCATTATTTGGAAAGGAAACTTCTGTCTAATGCCTCATTGAAGATTCAGTGGAATCGTTCTTGCTTCAGTAATTTTCCTATTAAATTACAACTATTAGTGCTAGTTCCTCACCCTAAAGGAAACCAATAAAATCACCCAAACTAATGAAGTTGCTTCCAACAGCAAGCTCCTCGTTATGGGGATACTTCTAATTACTGTTAAAATGAACTGGAACAGAATGTCTCCAGAATGTAATGTCCCAGAGCTATAAACCAAAACGGTAAACAGATGTGCAACTCCTAATCTTTTCATTTCACCTTTGCAGTCACAGCACATCAACTAATTTAAAAATATTGGTAGACAAGAATAAGAATGGATTTGAATGTAAAACAGGAAAAATTTACAAGAATTTTCTTATGTTATTATAATAAGAGCATATTGGTTATATTTTGTTTTGCAAGTAGGATTTATTTTCTCTCCTGGATATGATCATTTTTGCTCACACATTTATGTCTCTCTGCACTAACTGCCATGTTTAGGTAGTACTTAAGTCAAGACTACATTGAATAAGGATGGTGATGCAGTTTATACAGCAGAAAACACTGTCAGTGCTGAAAGAGCTTGTACAGGGGAATGGCTTTAGATCAGATTTAATTAAGGTGTGCTTCCCTTTCCAATGTAATTTTATGCCTAAAGCAATACAAAGTAGAACTTCTATCCAAATCAGAAGGTAGGTACTCTATAAACAAACAAGAAAGTACTCTGCTTTTGTTGACACTAATTCAACCTTAACATGGATTTCAAAACGGAAACAGGTGTCAATTTAATTGATAAATTCAAATGCTGCAGGAGTTAAACACACATAAGACAAAAAGTTATGAAACCTGAGGAATAAATTATTATAGAGGAAGTAAAGAAACCATTTTAGATTTGGAAAGACTGTGTAGAGGCAATCTTAAAATTTAACTCTGCTTTTCCCCAAGTGAGGGGAAAAGAAAACTGGGTGTGAATAATAATAATAATAATAATAATAATAATAATAATAGTAGTAGTAAGGTTGTTTTTATATATATGGTTTATAAATTACAAAAAATATACATTTGAAAATACTGGACTATTAGAAAGGAGATATGGCTTCTAATTCTGACTCTTGACTGAGAAAAGCTGTGCATCTCTATTCAACACATCTAACCTCATTGGGTCTGTTTCCTTAACTATAAAACAGAGATAGTAAAATTGAACATGTGATCCACATGGCCTCCTCCATGTCTACCACTCCCTCTTGCTGTTCTATGACATGGGGGTACTCATACTTCACACAGGGACCATTTTTGGAATATATAGCATTCAAGATCCATGAAATAATTTGTATTTTTTTTGTGAAAAATTGGCAAGGAAATATATTTTTTATAAGGACTATATATTTTTATTTAATAATACAAATGAATAAATACTACAGTAGATTTGTATTTTATAACCTTAGCTCAGCTGGAACTTTATTTCCTATAACTCCCACCTCTGCACAGTTGCCAGCTAGCATGGGCCACTAGAGACATTTTGAGAGAAGTTTGATAGGTAGAAGGGAATCACCATCTGTAAGCCACATTGGTGTTTATCTGATGGCTCATCTTGTTGGCATGGGCAGCAGCTGGACCACAGCTCCTCTGACTCCTAGGCCAGACGTATGGTTAGCAACATGAAGCAGAGTGCCATCTTCTCCTGAAGATCAACTCAACTTCCATATTGGAGCTTTCAAGCTATGGTCATTTCAGTTCACCTTTATGGATTTTAGGATATCCCCACAGGTTCAATTTGTTCTTGCTTCCCTTACCTCACATCTTTTCTTCCCTACTACCTTATCTGTGAACCTCAGGCTTCACCACTAGACACAATCGCAATAGCATTGATAGTGACCCAGCTTCTTGGATTCTTTAATCAATAGAAAAGAGGCCAGATGAGAAATTCAGGCAAGGCCTTATTGGGAATTGTGCTGCAGCAGGGGGGAGCGAAAACAAGTAAGAAGTTCCCTTGCTTGCTCCCTGAGGGGGGATGAGCTGATCCCTTTAAGGGGGTGAGGGTAGGGGCAGATCCATGGGAGGGCCTACCCTCTGGTGGTGCTGTGTGCATGAATCATGTGCAGTACACTGCTTTTGCTCCCCATACCTCAGAAGTGGAAGCTGGGTTTTTGGTCTTTTTGTACCATGTTGTTCATAATTTGCCTCACTGCACATGCACGCAGTTTTTTTGTCCCTTATAGTTTCTTTGTATCTGTTGCTGGAGGAGATGTTTGACCAGGTGCAAGCAATGCAGTAAAGCGTCCTAGGTCCCAGGTCGCAGCCTGTCTCAGAAGCACAGAGACTGATTATATAATTGTATAAAGTCAAATCCTGCTAATAAATATGCGTGTGTATGTGTACGTGTACGTGTACGTGTGTGTGTTGTTCTGCTGCTTCTTTGACTAAACTTTGACTGATAAGATCCCCAGATTTATTATCTATACTTCTTTGAGAAATGATTTGACATCCTTTTTTAAAATTTTTATTGGAATATAGTTGATTTACAATGTTGTGTTAGTTTCAGGTTTACAGCAAAGTGAATCAGTTATACATATACATATATCCATTATTTTTCAGATTCTTTTCCCATATAGGTTAATACAGAATATTGAGTAGATTTCCCTGTGCTATAGAGTAGATCCTTATAATCTATTTTTTAAATTTTTATTTTATATTGGAGCATAGTTGATTAACAATGTTGTGTTGGTTTCAGGTGTAGACCAAAATGATTCAGTTACACATAAACATGTATATATTCTTTTCCAAATTCTTTTCCTATTTAGATTATTACAGAATATTGAACAGCGTTCCAAGTACTATACAGTAGGTCCTTGTTGGTTATCTGTTTTATTTTATTTTTTAACATCTTTATTGGAGTATAACTGCTTTACAATGGTGTGTTAGTTTCTGCCATATAACAAAGTGAATCAGCTATACATATACATATATCCTCATATTGCCTTCATCTTAAGTCTCCCTCCCACCCTACCTATCACACCCCTCTAGGTGGACACAAAGCACCGAGCTAATCTCCCTGTGCTATGTGGCTGTTTCTCACTAGCTATCTATTTCACATTTGGTGGTGTACACATGTCCATGCCACTCTCTCACTTCGTCCCAGCTTCCCCTTCCCCTTCCCCGTGTCCTCAAGTCCATTCTCTATATCTGCGTCTTTATTCCTGTCCTGCCCCTAGGTCCTTCAGAATGTTTTTTTTTTTTTTTTAGATTCCATATATATGTGTTAGCATACAGTATTTGTTTTTCTCTTTCTGACTAACTTCACTCTGTATGACAGGCTCTAACTCCATCCACCTCACTACAAATAACTCAATTTTGTTTCTTTTTATGGGTGAATAATATTCCATTGTATATATGTGCCACATCTTCTTTATCCATTCATCTGTCGATGGACATTTAGAGTGTTTCCATGTCCTGACTATTGTAAGTAGAGTTGCAATGAACATTGTGGTACATGACTATTTTGGAATTATGGTTTTCTCAGGGTATATGCCCAGTAGTGGGATTGCTGGGTCATATGGTAGTTCTATTTTTAGTTTTTTAAGGAACCTCCATACTGTTCTCCATAGTGGTTGTATCAATTTACATTCCCAACAACAGTACAAAAGGGTTCCCCTGTCTTCACACCCTCTCCAGCATTTATTATTTGTAGATTTTTTGATGGTGGCCATTCTGACTGGAGTGAGGGGATACCTCATTGTAGTTTTGATTTGAATTTCTCTAATGATTAGTGATGTTGAGCATCCTTTCATGTGTTTCTTGGCAATCTGTATATCTTCTTTGGAGAAATCTCTATTTAGGTCTTCTGCCCATTTTTGGATTGGGTTGTTTGTTTTTTTGATATAGAGCTGCATGAGCTACTTGTATCTTTTGGAGATTAATCCTTTGTCAATTGCTTCATTTGCATATTTTCTCCCATTCTGAGGGTTGTCTTTTTGTCTTGTTTATGATTCCTTTGCTGTGCAATAGCTTTTAAATTTCATTAGGTACCATTTATTTATTTTTGTTTTTATTTCCATTTCTCTAGGAGGTGGGTCAAAAGGATCTTGCTGTGATTTATGTCATAGAGTGTTCTTCCTATGTTTTCCTCTAAGAGTTTTACAGTGTCTGGCCTTACCATTAGGTCTTTAATCCATTTTGAGTTTATTCTTGTGTATGGTGTTAGAGAGTGTTCTAATTTCATTCTTTTACATGTAGCTATCCAGTTTTCCCAGCACCACTTATTGAAGAGGCTGTCTTTTCTCCACTGTATATTCTGCCTCTTTTATCAAAGATAAGGTGATCATAGGTGCGTGGGTTTATCTCTGGGCTCTCTATCCTGTTCCATTGATCTATATTTCTGTTTTTGTGCCAGTACCATACTGTCTTGATTACTGTAGTTTTGTAGTATAGTCTGAAGTCAGGGAGTCTGATTCCTCCAGCTCCATTTTTTTTTTCTTTCTCAAGATTGCTTTAGCTATTCAGGGTCTTTTGTGTTTCCATACAAATTGTGAAATTTTTTGTTCTAGTTCTGGGAAAAATGCCATTAGTAGTTTGACAGGGATTGCATTGTATCTGTAGCTTGCTTTGGGTAGTATAGTCATTTTCAGAATGTTGATTCTTCCAATCCAAGAACATGGTCTCTCTCTCTATCTGTTTGTATCATCTTTATTTACTTTCATCATTGTCTTATAGTTTTCTGTATACATGTCTTTTGTCTCCTTAGGTTGGTTTATTCCTAGGTATTTTACTCTTTTTGTTGCAATAGTAAATGGGAATGTTTCCTTAAATTCTCTTTCAGATTTTTCATCATTAGTGTATAGGAATGCAAGAGATTTCTATGCATTAATTTTGTATCCTGTTACTTTATCAAATTCATTGATTAGCTCTAGTAGTTTTCTGGTAGCATCTTTAGGATTCTCTATGTATAGTATCATGTCATCTGCAAACAGTGACAATTTTACCTCTTCTTTTCTGGTTTGGATTCCTTTTATTTCTTTTTTTTCTCTGATAGCTGTGGGCAAAACTTCCAAAACTATGTTGAATAATAGTGGTCAGAGTGGGCAACCTTGTCTTGTTCCTGATCTTAGTGGAAATTGTTTCAGTTTTTCACCATTGAGAACAATGTTTGCTGTGGGTTTGTCATATATGGCCTTATTATATTGAAGTAAGTTCCCTCAATGCCTACTTTCTGGAGGGTTGTTTTAAAATCATAAATCAGTGTTGAATTTTGTCAAAAGCTTTTTCTGCATCTAATGAGATGATCATATAATTTTTCTCCTTCAGTTTGATAATATGGTGTATCACATTGATTGATTTGCATATATTGAAAAATCCTTGCATTCCTGGGATAAACCCCACTTGTTCATGGTGTATGATCCTTTAAATATGCCATTGGATTCTCTTTACTAGTATTTTGGTGGGGGTTTTTGCATCTATGTTCATCAGTGATATTGGCCGTAGTTTTCTTTTTTGGTGACATCTTTTTCTGGTTTTGATTTCAGGGTGATGGTGGTCCATAGAATGAATTTGGGATTGTTCCTCCCTCTGCTATATTTTGGAAGAGTTTGAGAAAGATAGGTGTTAGCTCTTCTGTGAAGCCTTCTGGTCCTGGGCTTTTGTTTGTTGGAAGATTTTTAATCACAGTTTCAATTTCAGTGCTTGTGATTGGTCTGTTTATATTTTCTATTTCTTCCTGGTTCAGTCTCGGAAGGTTGTGCTTTTCTAAGAATTTGTCTGTTTCTTCCAGGTTGTCCATTTTACTGGCATGTAGTTGCTGTAGTAATCTCTCATGATCCTTTTTATTTCTGCAGTGTCAGTTGTTACTTCTCTTTTGTTTCTAATTCTATTGATTTGAGTCTTCTCCCTTTTTTTCTTGATGAGTCTGGCTAATGGTTTATCAATTTTGTTTATCTTCTCACAGAACCAGCTTTTAGTTTTATTGATTCCTTCATTTCTTTTTCATTCATTTCTGATCTGATCTTTCCTTTTGCTGACATTGAGGTGTTTTGTTCTTCTTTCTCTAATTGCTTTACGTGTAAGTTTAGGTTTTTTTATTTGAGATGTTTCTTGTTTATTGAAGTATGATTGTATTGCTATAAACTTCCCTCTTAGAACTGCTTTTGCTGCATCCCAAAGGTTTTGGGTCATCATGTTTTCACTGTCATTTGTTTATAGGTATTTTCTGATTTCCTCTTTGATTTCTTCAGTGGTTCTTGGTTATTTAGTAGTGTATGTTTTAGCCTCCATGTGTTTGTATTTTTTAAAGCATTTTTTCCTATAATTGATATCTAATCTCATAGCACTGTGGTTAGAAAAGATACTTCATATGATTTCAATTTTCTTAAATTTACCAAGGCTTGATTTGTGACCCAAGATATGATCTATCCTGGAGAATGTTCCATGAGCAGTTGAGAAGAAAGTGTATGTATTCTGTTGTTTTTGGATGGAATGTCCTATAATATCTATTGTCTGTCTTGTTTGATGTATCATTTAAAGCTAGTGTTTCCTTATTTATTTTCATTTTGGATGATCTATCTGTTGGTGAAAGTGGAGTGTGAAAATCCCCTACTATTATTGTGTTACTGTCGATTTCCCCTTTTATGGCTGTTAGCATTTGCCTTATGTATTGAGGTGCTCCTATGCTGGGTGCATTAATATTTACAATTGTTATATCTTCTTCTTGCATTGTTCCCTTGACCATTATGTAGTATCCCTCTTTGTCTCTTATAATAGTCTTTATTTTAAAGTCTATTTTGTCTGATATGAGAATTGCTACTCCAGCTTTCTTTTGATTTCCATTTGCATGGAATATCTTTTTCCATCCCCTCACTTTCAGTCTGTATGTGTCCCTAGGTCTGAAGTGGGTCTCTTGTAGACAGCATATATACGGGTCTTGTTTTAGTATCCATTCAGCTAGATTATGTCTTTTGGTTGTAGCATTTAATCCATTTACATTTAAGGTAATTATCGATATGTATGTTCCTATTACCATTTTCTTAATTGTTTTGGGTTTGTTATTTAGGTCTTTTGCTCTCTTGTATTTCTTGCCTAGAGAAGTTCCTTTAGCATTTGTTGTAAAGCTGGTTTGGTGGTGCTGAATTCTCTCAGCTTTTGCTTGTCTGTAAAGTTTTTAATTTCTCCATCGATTCTGATAGAGAACCTTGCTGGTTAGAGTAATCTTTGTAGGTTTCTCTTTTTCATCACTTTAAATACGTCCTGCCACTCCCTTCTGGCTTGCAGAGTTTCTGCTGAAAGATCAGCTGTTTACCTTAGGGGCATTGCCTTGTGTGTTATTTGTTGCTTTTCCCTCACTGCTTTTAATATTTTTTCTTTGTTTTTATGCTTTGTTTGATTAATATGTGTCGTGGTGTGTTTCTCCTTGGATTTATCCTGTATGGGGCTCTCTGTGCTTCCTGGACTTAATTGAATATTTCCTGTCCCAGATTTGGGAAGTTTTCAACTATAATCTCTTCAAATATTTTCTCAGTCACTTTTGTTTTTTTTCTCTTCTTCTTTTGGGACCCTTATAACTCAGATGTTGGTGTGTTTAATGTTGTCCCAGAGGTGTCTGAGACTGTCCTCATTTTTTTTCATTCTTTTTTTTTTATTCTGCCCTGCGGTAGTTATTTCCACTATTTTATCTTCCAGGTCACTTATCCATCTTCTGCCTAAGTTATTCTGCTATTTATTCCTTGTAGAGAATTTTTAATTTCATTTATTGTGTTGTTCATCATTGTTTGTTTCCCCTGTAGGTCTTCTAGGTCCTTGTTAAATGTTTCTTGTATTTTCTCCATTCTATTTCCAAGATTTTGTATCATCTTTACTATCATTACTCTGAATTATTTTTTAGGTAGCCTGACTATTTCCTCTTTATTTGTTTGGTCTGGTGGGTTTTTACCTTGTGCCTTCATCTGCTGTGTATTTCTCTGTCTTCTCATTTTGCTTAACTTACTGTGTTTGGGTTCTCCTTTTCAGGCTGCAGGTTCATAGTTCCTGTTGTTTTTGGTGTTGGCCCCCAGTGGGTAAGGTTGGTTCAGTGGGTTTTGTAGGCTTCCTGTTGGAGGGGAACTGGTGCCTGTGTTCTGGTGGATGAGGTTGGTTCTTGTGTGGGCAGGACCACATCTGGTGGTGTGTTTTGGGGTGTCTGTGGCCTTATTATGATTTTAGGCAGAGTCTCTCCTAATGGGTGGGGTTGTGTTCCTATCTTGCTAGTTGTTTGTCATAGGGTGTCCAGCACTGTAGCTTGCTGGTCATTGAGTGGAGCTGTGTCTTAGCATTGAGATGGATATCTTTGGGAGAGTTTTCATCATTTGATATTACATGGGACAGGGAGGTCTCAGGTCGGCCAATGTGTTGAACTGGGCTCTCACACATCAGAGGCTCAGGCCTGACACCAGTCTGGAGCACTAAGACCCCGTGAGTCACACGTCTCAGAAGGAAAGGGAGAAAAAAACAATAAATAAATAAATAAAATTAAATTAAATAATTAAAATAAAAATAATTATCATAAATAAAAAAGTAATAAAAATGAAAGAAAGAAGGAAGAGAACAACCAAACCAAAACACAAATCCACCACCTATAACAAGTGCTAAAAACTATACTAAAAAAACAAAAATGGACAGAGAGAACCCTAGGACAAATGGTAAAAGCAAATCTTTTGGGAAGTCTGAGGTCTTTTGCCAGTGTTCAGTAGGTATTCTGTAGGTGTTGTTCCACATTTAGGTGTATTTATGATGTATTTGTGGGGAGGAAGGTGATCTCCATGTCTTACTCCTCCGCCACCTTGAAGGTCCCCTTTTGATATTCTTTAATGTGTTTTGTTTTATTTATTTCTTTAATTGAAGAACCATCAGTTTACAATGTTGTGTTAGTTTCTGGTGTACAGCAAAGTAATTGAGTTATACATACATAGATATTCTTTTTCCAACTTTGATGTTTTATAAAAGCAAATTTGACAGGTCTATTTAGTTGCTGAAGCCTAATTTCTAGTTAGGTCATGTGGAAGAAAGAACGATCTTATTCCAAGGAGACTCATAGTATAGAAATAGTACATTTGTGACCACTGTAAAAAGCTTAATGTATATATACTTTAGTAACTCTTAGGGCTTTTTTAAAAGAAAGATTTACCTGAAGACATAGTGAGTTCCTTGCCCTGTAGGTGTTCAGTCAACAGCCTGTCAGAAACTTGAAAGGACTATTAATGAGGGGATGTTGTCAAATCTAATATGTGTGAGTGTGTGTATGTGTGTGTTCACTCACATGCACGTGTGTGTTTCGGTGTGTGTATGCTTGTTCACATGGGGTTTGGTAAAGCTTCTTTGTTGAAGAATGTTACTCATCTCCCTCACCTGTTCCATCAGTTAGAATCACAGCTCTACTATGGATTATGAAGTCCTGTATGTAATCCGTATAGTGTATTAAGACCCAATTTATAGTTTTGTGGAGCATATTTTGGCATATGTGCATATTTATTTGATACTCAATTTATTTGATACTCAGTGAAACAACCTCTGTTTTACAACAACTATGCTCTCTTGAAAGACAAAACACTTTCAAAAAGGTTGGGAGAGTTTCTCATAGAATATTGAAATATGTATTAGTGGGGTAAATAATACATAACAGAGGGTAATACTGGGTACTACAAATTCGTGTATATTGATTGACTTTTGTACTTAGAATTTTGAGAGACCACATTGTGAAGGTATGACTCAGGCAAATCTTAGAAATTTTTTTTTATCTTCAGATCCACAATTTCCTGTCATTTTTTTTAACAGCCCAAACACTTCTGTTTCTAAAAACCAAACTGTTAGAATTTCCCCTCTCTCTCTATTTCTTGTGATAGAGCCATGTTCATCCTCTTTTTCTCTCTTCCACATATTACCCCATCATTTTTGCATCATCTATGATTATTTTCCAATTGGTCTTTTTGGTTGCCCTTCAGTATCAATAATATTGATAACACTTCTTTGTGATTTGAACACATACTAACTTTTTGTGTTTCTTGCTAATAAAAGTCTATTCGTAATTTCATAGTCCCAAGAAAAGACAACTAAATATCAATTTTTTTCAGTGGAGGAGAGGTATTGCTAGGTTAAAAAAATTTCCAGTTAATTTCAGTTAGAACAAAACATAGAAAGCTAAAGTGGACAACATGAAACTTATTGTCTAGAAATTGATTCAAAAGGTCAACATTATATAAACTGTTCTAAATTTATCTCTGTACTTTGGGTACATGATACTCTCCTAGATCATGCTGATTTTATTCATTGCTAGGATTAATTTTATGGCCCATGTTGTCCTTTATCTACATGATTGAATGTTTTATTATTTTGAAAATAATTTACAAGCTTTTTGAGCAATTATGGCATGGTTAGAATTCTTTATCCATAACACAAGAGTCTGTAAGTTCAAAGCTATCTCTGTGTCTTTGATAGTTAGATGCTATTCTCTTAGGAAAAGCATGTGTAGCTATGAGTATACTCTCTGGGGTACAAGTGCAGCAGCACAGAACCTGTACATTCAAACATTCTGGACAGAAACTGCCAAAACAATAGTAGGGTTCCTGATGAGATATTTTTGGTCAATATCTAGGCATTGTGAGTAAAATCCATGCACAGCTACATACAAGGCATTGGTTCACACCTTTCATATTTTCCATGTCTCCTGAGTGTGAATCTTGCTGCCCAATTTGTGTGAATATTCATGAGCAAGAGGAACCAGTGAACTGTTAGGAATGCCACAGTTGCTTATTATAGCCTATTGGTTGAGATGGTATTGGAGTGAATACGTGTGTGTTTGTGTGCGCACGCACGTGCAGGTGTGTGTGTGTTGAACTGGGTCATGTTGGAAATATGTTGCAGATTTGAGAGGAACTGGGCTACTTAAGCAATTCTAAACATTTACTTGTTTAAATAGAGAAATTGAGATTGTGATATCACTTTGCTCGTTTTTTGGGAAACAACTGTGAATCACAAAGTCAATAAAACCTTAAAGCTTCCAAAGATTCTGTAAGCCAGGTGGTCTTTATTTCATATTTTTTTTATTATTATTGAGCCAACATTATATTGAGTTTAATTCCCATTTTTAGAGCCAACTAGAACTGTACAATTTCTATCACTAGGTAACTTCATATTAAACAGTTTGAGGAATTATTAGAGACATTTATATATATGTTTACATATATACTTTCCCCTGAGAAAGGGAAGAATTATATAGTCATATCTACATTTATATATTTATGAATTATATGTGAGGGGTGCACACACATGCATACACTGTATATAATTAGTCTGGTTAAAGTGAGAGAGAGAGAGAGGGAAAGAGAGAAGAGAGAGTGAAGAGAATGAATTCCAATAAATTAATAAATGAAGGAAAAACTTTGATCTTATAGAGGGACTGTTCTATGCCAGCTGTAGGTCTGAAGAGTATCTACAAGATTTATTTTGAAAAAGACCTCAGTCTATAATTTCAGGGTAAATGGCAGGTTTGAATACGTAGCTGAGGCAACTATACATTTATTTGATTTCCAAAGAATTCATTGTTACCTACAGTATTAAAGCATACAAAACAGAAACTGAGGTGAAACCTGTGACTTTCTTGTACAAGTTTGCATTGTATGTATTCATTTGTGTTTGAGCAAAAATCATGCCATGTTATTATGATCTCTGTGTTCTGCTGGAGTTTTGTTATTTGGCACAAATAGGGATGGATTATTTTTGAATTATAGTTTGCTAATCTTTCTGTATACCAGATTCATTGATGGTATAGAAAAAATGTAATGTATCAAGACAACATAATTTATCTCCCAGATCAGAATATGTTAAAATGATACATCTATTAAGAAATGTAATAGGAATTATGTTTTTAAAAAATTTTTATTATTATTTTTTAATTGAAGTAGAGTTAATTTACCATGTTATATATTAGTTTCAGGTGTGCAACATAGTGATTCAATATTTTTATAGATTATACTCCATTTAAAGTTATTATAAAATATTGGTTGTATTATCTTGTGTTTTTCTCCTCCCTTCCTACCAGACCCTGTGTGGATCTTTCTCTACAGACTTGGTTGTGGAAGAGCTGTCCTGTTAGTCCCCAAGGTGACTTCAGTGAGAGTTGCTCCATGTATTGTTGAGGTTTTGATGTGTTCCTGAGGGGAGGTGAGCCCAGTGTCCGCCTACTCCACCACCTTGGTCTTTCTCCCA
The DNA here is from genome assembly GCF_028023285.1 of Balaenoptera ricei. NCBI lineage: Eukaryota > Metazoa > Chordata > Mammalia > Artiodactyla > Balaenopteridae > Balaenoptera > Balaenoptera ricei. The sequence continues at coordinate 39,524,838 of NC_082646.1, read as the reverse complement.
GGAATGAGAGCTTTTAAAGAAATTTTGTATAGTAGCCAAGGTCATTCTACAATTTGTTTTTACTGTGATATGGAGAAGGAACAATTGAACTCAGTAATCACTGGGCACATGGTATTGTGGTAGGTACTGGGGACAAAGAGGGGATAAGATTATATTTTTCTTTACTTAATTTCTAAATACTGGAATGTTCCAGTGCTCAATCCTGGGATCTTTCCTCTTGTCGTGGAAATTGTATCTATCCTATGTGGATTTACATTTCTTTACATCTATTATTCCCATATTTTATCACCATCTAAGTGTCTCTGTAGAATCCCAAACCTATGTATACAACTGCCTACTTGAAATATGTATTTGGTACTCTAATAGATATTTTACAATTAACATGTTTGAAACAAACTTATGGTTACCAAAGGGGAAAGGGGGGAGGGATAAAGTAGGAGTTTGGGATTAACATATACATACTACTATATACAAAATAGCTAACCAATAAGGATCTACTGTATAACACAGGGAACTATACTCAATATTTTGTAATAACCTATAAAGGAAAAGAATCTGAAAAAAATAGATGCCTATATATGTATGTATAAAGGAATCACTTTGCTATACACCTGAAACTAACCCAACATTGTAAATCAAACTATACTTCAAAAAAATTTTTGTTTCCCTACTTATCAAAAAATGTCTTTTTCCTGAGTAAATGATGTCATAATTTGTCCATGAGATAAGCAAAAATCTGGAATTTGTTCTTGATCTTTTCCTTTTTCTCATGCTCCACTCCCATTCCCTCACTATTCCACTTCTATTCTCTCACTATTCCAACTGACTATCTCCAAAACATCCTACATCTGTATCTATATCTTTTCATCTGCACTTCACTATGTCTATCTAAGCCACCATGATTCTTTGCTACTTAGTTACAATTCCTTTTTTTTTGCCTTATGCATCCCTTCCCCAATTACTAGCCAAAGTAATTTCTAAAATTTATAAGCCATATCATATTACTCCTCAACTTCACATTGTGTAGGAATAAAAACCAAATTCCTTTCTCTGTTCTGAAAGATTTTACATGATATGGCGCCTGCCTACTTCTCCCATCATGTTATAACTCTCTCCTCATTGCTTCTCTTGTGCTCCAGCCACATGGGCCCTCTCTCTTTTATTTAAGCATGCTAAGTCCATTAATGCCATAGGAAATTTGAACTCACTGTTGTTTTCCTTGGAGTTCCCATCTCCCACATTGTGCATGGCTGATTCCTTATTATCATTCAGACTTGACTTTAAATGTCACCACCTCAGGGAAGCAATCTTTTGTCACACAATCTAAAAGAACCACATCAACTGCACCCTGTAATTCTCTTAAAATCACCCAGTTTTATTTTCACCTTAGTATTCATTGCCGTGGATATTTTCTTATCTGTTTACTTGTTTTCCTCTGTTTCCATCTATTAAGGTATAAAATTCTTGAGAATGAGGATAAGTCAATTTCATTAAAGCCATCTATTTCAGTCCTGTCTTATAATTTTATTCTTTAAGTGAACCAAAATTATTGAAGGGTTTTAAGCAAAGGAATGATATGCTATGATTTGTTTTTCAGAAGGATTATTTTTGTAGAAGTTATTTGAGGGAAGCAGGAATGAAGGGGGAAATAAATAGTTGGGAGGCTTTTGCATTTTTTCATTGGAAAAGGATCTGAAACAGACCAGAGGCAATGGGATAGGCATAAGAGAAAAATTTGAGGCATACATATTTAGCAATAAAATCAGTAGAACTTAATAACACATTATATGTGAGAAAAAGCTCAAGATAACTGCTAAGTGTACTGTCTTTTATTTTATTTTTTTATTATTACTTTAAAAAATTTATTTATTTTATTTATTTATTTTAGGCTGCTTTGGGTCTTTGTTGCTGCTCTTGGGCTCTATCTAGTTGCAGCAAGCAGGGGCTACTCTTTGTTGCTGTGTGCAGGCTTCTCATTGGGGAGGCTTCTCTTGTTGCGGAGCACAGGCTCTAGGCACACGGGCTTCAGTAGTCGTGGCATGCGGGCTCAGTAGTTGTGGCTCGTGGAGTCTAGAGTGCAGGCTCAGTAGTTGCAGCACATGGACTTATTTGCTCCACGGCATGTGGGATCTTCCCAGACCAGGGCTTGAACACGTGTTCCCTGCATTGGCAGGCGGATTCTTAACCACTGCACCACCAGGGAAGCCCCTGGACTGTCTTTTATAATTTGTTGTTGGTGCCAGGGGAAAAAAAAGAGCACATTTGCACAGGAGTATGTTAAGATTCATCTTGAACACGTTGATTTAGGTTGCTGTTATAATATTTGGAGCAAATGAAGATACCTGGCAAAGTATACAGAACAGGAAAACAGAATTCCTTATGTTTTAGAAGACATAATATATTTTAATCATAGAATATTTATTTATGAGGATTTGGGTGGCGGGCTGTTTTATGCAGAACCAATGTGTTGATATTATAAATTATGACAATCAGTATCATGAATTGATCAGCTAGTTCAATTTTTGCAATAGTTAGAAAAGCATTACACAACATTAAAAAGAGCAGCATTTTAAATTGTCCTGGTGAGGATTTAATGCTGCATTTTTGTTCCATGAAATAAGGTTCTAACTGTTAGAGTGGTTATAATGAGGTCTTACTGGTATTTTTGTTCTATTTTATTATTGCCTTCAGGCAGGTTATGAGATTTATGAATTTTTAGCTCACCAGAGCAGATGTTTAGGGAAGGAAGACTTTTTCTTTTCTTATTCGTATTTAGTGCATTTTCCATATTTTAAAATTGATTTAAACTAACAAAACTACACAAACTCCTTAGCATTGTCTAAAAAATTACTCTATACTCAAGTTCAATATTATCTTTCATATCTCACTCTTTTATGACTCTTTCTCTTGCAGGGCTATTTGAAAATTCCCCAATACAGCATATTTTTATAACTCTACATATTTGCTTAGGCTGTTTCCTCTAATTGCAAGATCAAATACTACGTCTGCTGTGAGATCTTCCCTAATCCCAACTACTCCCTTTATCCCTAAAGGGTTATGTCCTGTGTGGTTTGTAACAAGAAACATGGCCCTAGTTTCAAGATCAGCAGTATCATGGGTAATTTGCAAACAAAACAAAACAAACAAGAAACTCACATGAAATTCTCTAATATCCTAAGAGACTTTATCTTCTTTCTAAATGTGAAGAATCTTCACTGGAACAAAACAGCATAGAATATGGACTCTTTAAAGTTAATACGTCACTAGGTCTTATCTGTTTTGTCTGAAATATATCTAACTTTCATTTACTTGTTTCCATCATTACACCAAAACATTCGTTCAAGTTACCATCATCTATTGCATAGATTTTTGTAATAGTCTTTTAGATGGATTCCCTGATTTATCACTTGCTACCTTCAATCTGTTCTCTGGAACAGGGCTTGGCAAACTGAAGCCTAGTGGCCAATGTCAGCATGTTACCTGTTTTGTATGTTCTGAGAGTAAGATTAACTCCTACATCTTTTATGGTTGGAGAAAAATTTCAAAGAAAAAATAATATTTTGTGACCCATGAAAATTGTATGACAATTAAATATTGGTGTCCACATTTAAATCTGCCTATTGTTTGCATCCTACCTCTTACCTTTAACCAATAGGAATAACATTATTATCATAACAAGTATCCTTTTGGTGAAATTTAAAAACTCTTGTTTAGATGATCATGGACAGGTGGTTGAGATCACACAGTTCGCTTTCTGTGAATTTTTAAGAGAAACCACAGGGTAGGTCGTGGGGCTGAAGCTGAATCTGGCCTCTGTACCCTGACACTGAATTAATTCTCTGAGACAGAGTTTTGAGTGAAGTAGAAACGAATAACCTTATTGTTTTGCGAGGCAAAGGGGGCCTCAATGGGCTACTGCCCTCAAAACTGTGTGTCCCAACCTGGAGGGGGTAGTTGAGGAGTTTTATAGTTTATATAGTTCAAAGAGTGCGTGATCACCTTGTGGAGATTCTTCTGATTGGTTGGTGGTGAGGTAAGTGGGGTCAACATCATCAACCTGCTGGTTTCAACAGGTCTGGTGTCCATGTGCTTGTGGGCAGCATACTGATAACTTCTCCCACCTGGTGGGGGTTTCAGTGTCTGCTAAACAGCTCAAAGATATTGTTATGTGTATCCCTTGAGGGGGAACCAGGACCCTGCCCCAAGTCTACACTATTGTTTCTTTTGACTGTTCCTGCCTTATCTCCACATCCCCTCCCTTCCTTAATTAGCAACTGTTTGAACCTGCTCCTTGGAACGCAGGGGAGGTCATGGAGGCTGAATGAAGCCTATTTCCTGTAATTAAGAAATGAGGGACACAGAAAGGCTTTTGTGCCCAGGAACCCCATAGGGTCCTGCTCAGTATCAGGGCTAGGTGTGGAGGTAATGGTGGTGGCATTGTCAGATATCAAGTAAACTAGGACTCAACCCCTTGGTAGTGGAGCAAGAGTTAAGAGAATATGACAGCTGACATTGTCCCTGTCAGCAGCAATGTATTAGTTATTCTGCTCTAGGCTTTAATGTGAGATAAAGTGCCAGGAACATAGTAGGCAGTCACACGTAGTGTCTTCTTTTATTATGACTGTAAATATAAAAATACCTGAAACTGGCATTGACTTTTTCCCCCTGAAATTGGGAGTGGACTGGGAGAGATGGATTCAACTATAAACAAATAAAAAATGTTTTTTTCTTCATTTAAGTAAACTGATTTCATTCTGTTTCCAAGAAGTCAGGCTTTTTGGAAAGGCTGTATGATTTAATGCATTTGATTTTGAACTAAGTTTCAAAAAATTAATTTTTCTTTCCAACTCCATCTCTATTCAGCTGATTTGGCCCCTGCTGGCAAGCATTTGTTAAATAAGCCATTTTTCTTCAGAAAATAAACATGACTTGGTTTCAACCTATTAGCGAAAAATGTTTGTTTACATTGCAATCTTGGGGGGTTTTATCTGAAATTGTATTCTTACTACAAATATTTTCAATCATGCTAGCTGATTTTGATAGAGACTTTTTCAAAGGAACTGTGTTTATGAATAACTCAAATAAACAATTTCTCTTAGACAAGATCTCACCTGGCTATTTGGACCATGCACCTGAAAAATATTCTTGCACAAGTCACACACACACACACACACAAACACACACACAATCAACCAAACACACATTTATGTGTGTATCTTTAATTCAATGTCTTTTCTCTGACATGTAGCATCATCATCATAATTAGTCAGCATTTATTGATTACTTGTGCTTCTCAGGGCATGAATTTGAAATATGGAGAATAAGTGTATAGTTTCAGAAAATGACTTTTTCCTCATAGTACCACTTAGGTTGTTTTGAGTAAGATAATTGTTCTTAATTTTTCTCCCTTTAAAATTGCAATAAAATGTTAGTTTCTTCATGCCTATGTGAAATTATAATGAACATTAATAAAAATCCATATTAAATGGGAAATTGACACAGAGTCCTAGAGAGAGTAATTATTTTTTTCATGGACTATTATAGGCCTAATTTCCATGATATAGCTTTAAATAAAATTTGTAAAAAAAAGAACATATTAAGACATTATTGTCATTTAGGGCCACTATGAATTACTCTGGTTATTGAAATGCACAAAGGTACACTGATCACCTAGTTCCTTCCATTTACATATGATAATGAGAAAGATAAAATCTGATAGAACATTATCCGTGGTAGGGCATAAAGGTTGGAGAAATGATCCTATTGTTACACCATTTTCTGAGGAGGATATAGCTGTAAGAAGACATATTACGTATTAGTCATATTATTTTCTTAATATGGAATATTAAGATATTAATCATCTATATGAGTATTTCACATATAGATGATTTTATTGTCAGTGTGTGATATTTAGCTGTTTTACAAATGTTATGAGGCTTACTTGGTGATATACACCTCTATAGAAAATCTGTCACATTTTAACAGAAAAAAAAGTGATTATCTACAAAAAAATAGACTTACAAATCAAGGGAATGAGATATCATCTCATACCTGTCAGAACGGCTATCATCAAAAAGTCTATAAATAACAAATATTGGCAAGGATGTGGAGAAAAGAGATCCCTTGTACACTGTTGGTGTGAATGTAAATTGGTACAGCCACTATAGAAAACAAAATGGAGGTTCCTCAAAGAACTGAAAAGAGAACTACAATATGATCTAGCAATTCCACTCATGTGTATATATCTGGAAAAAATGAAAACACTAACTCAAAAAGACAGATGCACCCCAGTGTATATACAGTGCTATTTACAATAGCCAAGATATGGAAGCAACCCAAGTGCTCATCAACAGATGAATGGATAAAGAACATGTGGAATATATACATATATATATATATATATATTTACACATATATATACACACATACATACACACACAGTTGAATACTACTCAGTCATAAAAAAGAACAAATTGTCATTTGCAGCAATGTGGATGTATCTAGAGGATATTATACTTAGTGAAGTAAGTCAGACATAGAAAGATAAATACTGTGTGATATCACATTTCTGTGGACTCTAAAAGAAAAAAAATGTTTATAGCGAAACAGAAACAGACTCACAGATATAGAGAACAAACTAGTGGTTACCAGTGGGGAGAGTTCCGGGTGCTGTGACATGGACTGAGCCAAGGCCTGATCATTTGCTGGAATAAGACTGGGATGCATGCTGAGGTGGTCTGTGGGAAATCAGTCAGCCACTGGAGCAGACCTCTCTCTGCCCTGCCTGCAGGCAAGCCTGCGTGTGGAAAGGCTTCCCACTGCCATCCTGGTAGTCCCAGTGGTCCTCCAACCAGCCAATGGGGCAAGGATGTGAAGCAGCTGAAACTCTCATTCGTTGATGAGAGTGTAAATTGCTACCATCACTTTGGAAAATTGTTTAGCATTATCTACCAAAATTAAGCAAGTGCATATCCTGTGACCATATAATTTAACAACTGAGTTAAAATGCATACAGACCAGAGGGCAGAGAGCAGAAGCAAGAAAAACTACAATCCTGCAGCCTGTGGAATGAAAACCACATTCACAGAAAGATAGACAAGATGAAAAGGCAGAGGGCTATGTACCAGATGAAGGAACAAAATAAAACCCCAGAAAAATAACTAAATGAAACGGAGATAGGCAACCTTCCAGAAAAAGAATTCAGAATAATGATAGAGAAGATGATCCAGGACCTCGGAAAAAGAATGGAGGCACAGATCGAGAAGATGAAAGAAATGTTTAACAAAGATCTAGAAGAATTAAAGAACAAAGAAACAGAGATGAACAATACAATAGCTGAAATGAAAAATACACTAGAAGGAATGAATAGCAGAATAACTGAGAGAGAAGAGCGGATAAGTGACCTGGAAGACAGAATGGTGGAATTCACTGCTGTGGAACAGAATAAAGAAAAAAGAATGAAAAGAAATGAAGACAGCCTAAGAGACCTCTGGGGCAACATTAAACACAACAACATTCATGTTATAGGGGTCCCAGAAGGAGAAGAGAGAGAGAAAGGACCCGAGAAAATATTTCAAGAGAGTATAGTCGAAGACTTCGCTATCATGGGAAAAGAAATAGCCACCAAAGTCCAGGAAGCACAGGGAGTCCCATACAGGATAAACCCAAGGAGAAACACTCCAAGACACATAGTAATCAAACTGGCAAAAATTAAAGACAAAGAAAAATTATTGAAAGCAACAAGGGAAAAATGACAAATAACATACAAGGGAACTCCCATAAGGTTAACAGCTGATTTCTCAGCAGAAACTCTGCAACCCAGAAGGGAGTGGCATAATATACTTAAAGTGATGAAAGGGAAGAACCTACAACCAAGATTACTCTACCCGGCAAGGATCTCATTCACATTAGATGGATAAATCAAAAGCTTTACAGACAAGCAAAAGCTAAGAGAATTCAGCACCACCAAACCAGCTCTACAAAAAATGCTAAAGGAACTTCTCTAAGTGGGAAACACAAGAGAAGAAAAGGACCTACAAAAACAAACCCAAAACGATTAAGAAAATGGTAATAGGACATACATATCAATAATTACCTTAAACATGAATGGATTAAATGCTCCAACCAAAAGACACAGGCTTGCTGAATGGATACAAAAACAAGACCCATATATATGCTGTCTACAAGAGACCCACTTCAGACCTAGGGACACATACAGACTGAAAGTGAGGGGATGGAAAAAGATATTCCATGCGAATGGAAACCAAAAGAAAGCTGGAGTAACTATACTCATATCAGATAAAATAGACTTTAAAATAAAGAATGTTACAAGAGACAAGGAAGGACACCACATAATGATCAAGGGATCAATCCAAGAAGAAGATATAACAATTATAAATATATATGCACCCAACATAGGAGCACCTCAATACATAAGGCAACTGTTAACAGCTATAAAAGAGGAAATCGACAGTAACACAATAATAGTGGGGGACTTTAACACCTTGCTTACACCAATGGACAGATCATCCAAAATAAAAATAAATAAGGAAACAGAAGCTTTAAATGACACAATAGACCAGATAGATTTAATTGATATTTATAGGACATTACATCCAAAAACAGCAGATTACTCTTTCTTCTCAAGTGCGCACGGTACATTCTCCAGGATAGATCACATCTTGGGTCACAAATCAAGCCTCAGTAAATTTAAGAAAATTGAAATCATATCTAGCATCTTTTCTGACCACAATGCTATGAGATTAGAAATGAATTACAGGGAAAAAAACGTAAAAAACACAAACACATGGTGGCTAAACAATACGTTACTAAATAACCAAGAGATCACTGAAGAAATCAAAAAGGAAATCAAAAAATACCTAGAAACAAATGACAATGAAAACACGACGATCCAAAACCTATGGGATGCAGCAAAAGCAGTTCTAAGAGAGAAGTTTACAGCTATACAAGCCTACCGAAAGAGACAAGAAAAATCTCAAGTAAGCAATCTAACCTTACACCTAAAGGAACTAGAGAAAGAAGAACAAACAAAACCCAAAGTTAGCAGAAGGAATCATAAAGATCAGAGCGGAAATAAATGAAATAGAAACAAAGAAAACAATAGCAAAGATCAATAAAACTAAAAGCTGGTTCTTTGAGAAGATAAACAAAATTGATAAGCCATTAGCCAGACTCAACAAGAAAAAGAGGGAGAGGACTCAAATCAATAACATTAGAAATGAAAAAGGAGAAGTTACAACAGACACCACAGAAATACAAAGCATCCTAAGAGACTACTACAAGCAACTCTATGCCAATAAAATGGACAACCTGGAAGAAACGGACAAATTCTTAGAAAGGTATAACCTTCCAAGACTGAACCAGGAAGAAACAGAAAATATGAACAGACCAATCACAAGTAATGAAATTGAAACTGTGATTAAAAATCTTCCAACAAACAAAAGTCCAGGACCAGATGGCTTCACAGGTGAATTCTATCAAACATCTAGAGAAGAGCTAACACCCATCCTTCTCAAACTCTTCCAACAACTTGCAGAGGGAGGAACACTCCCCAACTCATTCTACGAGGCCACCATCACCCTGATAACAAAACCAGACAAAGATGTCACAAAGAAAGAAAACTACAGGCCAATATCACTGATGAACATAGATGCAAAAATCCTCAACAAAATACGAGCAAACAGAATCCAACAACACATTAAAAGGATTATACACCATGATCAAGTGGGATTTATCCCAGGGATGCAAGGATTCTTCAATATATGCAAATCAATCAATGTGATACACCATATTAACAAAATGAACAAGAAAAACCATATGATCTTCTCAATAGATGCAGAAAAAGCTTTTGACAAAATTCAACACCTATTTATGATAAAAACTCTCCAGAAAGTGGGGATAGAGGGAACCTACCTCAACATAATAAAGACCATATATGACAAACCCACAGCAAACATCATTCGCAAAGGAGAAAAATTGAAAGCATTTCCTCTAAGATCAAGAACAAGACAAGGATGTCCACTCTCACCACTATTATTCAACATAGTTTTGGAAATCCTAGCCATGACAATCAGAGAAAAAAATCAAATAAAAGGAATATAAATTGGAAAAGAAGAAGTAAAACTGTCACTGTTTGCAGATGACATGATACTATACATAGAGAATCCTAAAGATGCCACCAGAAAACTACTAGAGCTAATCAATGAATTTGGTAAAGTTGCAGGATACAAAATTAATGCACAGAAATCTCTTGTATCCTATACACTAATGATGAAAAATCTGAAAGAGAAATTAAGGAGACACTCCCATTTACCATTGCAGCAAAAAGAATAAAATACCTAGGAATAAACCTACCTAGGGAGACAAAAGACCTGTATGCACAAAACTATAAGACACTGATGAAAGAAATTAAAGATGATACCAACAGATGGAGAGATATACCATGTTCTTTGATTGGAAGAATCAATATTGTGAAAATGACTATACTACCCAAAGCAACCTACAGATTCAATGCAATCCCTATCAAATTACCAATGGCATTTTTTACAGAACTAGAACCAAAAATCTTAAAATTTGTATGGAGACACAAAAGACCCCGAATAGCCAAAGCAGTCTTGAGGGAAAAAAATGGAGTGGGAGGAATCAGACTCCCTGACTTCAGACTATACTACAAAGCTACCGTAATGAAGACAATATGGTACTGGCACAAAAACAGAAATATAGATCAGTGGAACAAGATAGAAAGCCCAGAGATAAACCCATGCACCTATGTCAACTAATCTATGACAAAGGAGGCAAGGATATACAATGGAGAAACGACAGTCTCCTCAATAAGTGGTTCTGGGAAAACTGGATAGATACATGTAAAAGAATGAAATTAGAACATGCCATAATACCATACAGAAAAATAAACTCCAAATGGATTAGAGACCTAAATGCAAGACAGGGCACTATTAAACTCTTAGAGGAAAATATAGGAAAAACCCTCTTTGACATAATTCACAGCAAGATATTTTTTGATCCACCTCCTAGAGTAATGGAAATAAAAACAAAAATGAACAAATGGGACCTAATGAAACTTCAAAGCTTTTGCACAGCAAAGGAAACCATAAACAAAATGAAAAGACAACCCTCAGAATGGGAGAAAATATTTGCAAATGAATCAATGGACAAAGGATTAGTCTCCAAAATATATAAACAGCTCATGCAGCTCGATATTAAAAAAACAAACAACCCAATCCAAAAATGGGCAGAAAACCTAAATAGACATTTCTCCAAAGAAGACATACAGATGGCCAGGAAGCACATGAAAAGCTGCTCAACATCACTTATTATTAGAGAAATGCAAATCAAAACTACAATGAGGTATCACCTCACACCAGTTAGAATGGGCATCATCTGAAAATCTACAAACAACAAATCCTGCAGAGGGTGTAGAGTAGAGGGAACCCTCTTGCACTTTTGGTGGTAATGTAAATTCATACAGCCAGTATGGAGAACATTATGGAGGTTCCTTAAAAAACTACAAATAGAATTACCATATGACCCAGCAATCCCACTACTGGGCATATACCCTGGGAAGACCATAATTCTAAAAGAGACATGTACCACAATGTTCATTGCAGCACTATTTACAATAGCCAGGTCATGGAAGCAACCTAAATGCCCATCGACAGATGAATGGATAAAGAAGATGTGGTACATATATACAATGGAATATTACTCAGGCATAAACAGGAACGAAATTGAGTCATTTGTTGAGACGTGGATGGATGTAGAGACTGCCATACAGAGTGAAGTAAGTCAGAAAGAGAAAAATAAATATCGTATATTAACGCATGTAGGTGGAACCTAGAAAAATGGTACAGATGAACCGGTTTGCAGGGTAGAAGTTGAGACACAGATGTAGAGAACAAACCTATGGACACCAAGGGGAGAAAGCTGTGGGGGGGTGGTGGTGGTGGTGTGATGAATTGGCGATTGGGATTGACATGTATACACTGATGAGTATAAAATTTATGACTAATAAGAACCTGCTGTATAAAAAATAAAATAAAATTAAAAAATTAAAAAAAAAAATTTTTTCCTCTAAGCACTTCCCTAGGTGTATGTTACGAATTATGATATGTTCCAGATCTACAGATATATATTTCCAATTTTCTTTATTTGTTCTATAACCAGTTAAATATTTAGTATTGTGCTTTTTAATATCCAAATATTTGAAGTTTTCTGGATATCTTTGTTTTAAAATAAATGTATTTATTTATTTATTTATTTATTTATTTATTTATTTATTTATTTATGTCTGTGTTGGGTCTTCATTGCTGCATGTGGGCTTTTGATAGTTGTGGCAGGCTGGGGTTACCCTTCATTGCAGTGTGCAGGCTTCTCATTGTGGTGCTTTCTGTTGTTGTGGAGCACAGGCTCTAGGCATGCGTACTTCAGTAGGTGCAGCACGCGGGCTCAGTAGTTGTGGTGCACGTGCTTAGTTGCTCCATGGCATGTGGGATCTTCCTGGACCACGGCTCAAACCCATTTCCCCTGCATTAGCAGGTGGATTCTTAACCACTGCACCACCAGGGAAGCCCATGGATATCTTATTATTATTTCTAATTGAATTCTTTAAGGTCAGAACATAACTTCTATATATTTTTAATACTTTAAAATTTATTGGTACTTGTTTTATGGGTCTGAATATAATCTTTGGGAATGTGCCATGTTTGCTCAAGAAAAATGCATATTCTGGAGTTGTTTTAGTGTTCTATAAATGCCAATTACATCAGTTTGGTTGGTAATGTATGAATCTTCTACATAATCTTGATTGTTCTTTCTACTTGCTATGAATTACTGATCAAGAAGAACTACAATCATAAGCCCTGTGGGTTTGGCAATTTATCTCATTAACTCATATTTGTTTCATGTATTTTGAAGCTGTTGTTTTTGCAGATGGAGTTAAGATTATGTTTTCATGATGAATTGACTCTTTTATCATTGTATGTTCCCTTTATTTTTTAATCACTGAAAATCTCCTTGCCTGAAGTTTATCTTTTTTTGATGTTAATATATACTCATGAGCTTTCTAAAGATGGTGTAGCATATCTTTTTTTCTTCATTTTACTTTCTACATCTCTATATTTAAAGTGCAATATTTTAGATAGCACATACTTTGGTCTTTTTCTGTAAATTTTTATTGGAGTAGAGTTGATTTAAAATGTTGTGTTAGTTTCTGCCATATGGCAAAGTGAATCAGTTATACATATACATATATGACATCTTTTTTAGCTTCTTTTCCCATATAGGTCATTACAGAGTATTGAGTAGAGATCCTTTTGCTATACAGTAGGTCCTTATTCATTACCTATTTTATCTATAGTAGTGTGTATATGTCAATTCCAATCTCCCAATTTAACCCTTCTCCCCCCTAACCCCCCCAGTAACCATAAGTTTGTTTTTTACATCTGTGACTCTATTTCTGTTTTGTAAGTAGGTTCATATGTACCATTTTTTAGATTCCACATATAAGTGATATCATGATATTTGTCTTTCTCTGTCTGACTTACTTCACTCAGTATGGCAACTTCTAGGTGCATCCATGTTGCTGCAAATGGCATTATTTCGTTCTTTTTTATTGCTAAGTAATATTCCATTGTACACATGTGACACATCTTCTTTATCCATTCCTCTGTCAATAGACATTTAGGTTGCTTCCATGTCCTGGCTATTGTAAATAGTGCTGCAACTAATATTGGGGTGCAAGTATCTTTTCGAATTATGGTTTACTTTGGATATATGCCCAGGAGTGGGGTTGCTGGATTATATGGTAGCTCTATTTTTAGTTTTTAAAGGAACCTCCATACTGCTGTTCTCCATAGTGTCTGTACCGATTTACATCCCCACCAACAGTGTAGGAGGGTTCCCTTTTCTCCACACCCTCTCCAGCATTTATTGTTTGTAGATTTTTTGATGATGGCCATTGTGACTGGTGTGAGGTGATAATTCGTTGTAGTTTTTTTTTTTAAACCACATCCTTTGGCCACAAAAAAAATTTTGTTTTAACCATCTTTATTGGAGTATAATTGCTCTACAATGGTGTGTTAGTTTCTGCTTTAAAACAAAGTGAATCAGCCATACATATACATATATCCCCATATCTCCTCCCTCTTGCCTCTCCCTCCCACCCCTCTAGGTGGACACAAAGCTGATCTCCCTGTGCTATGCGGCTACTTCCCACTAGCTATCTATTTCACATTTGGTAATATATATAAATCCATGCCACTTCGTCCCAGCTTACCCTTCCCCCTTCCCATTCCTCATGTACATTTTCTACGTCTGTGTCTTTATTCCTGTCCTCCCCTAAGTTCTTCATAACCATTTTTTTTTTTTAGATTCCATTCCATATATGTGTTAGCATGCGGTATTTGTTTTTCTCTTTCTGACTTACTTCACTCTGTATGACAGACTCTAGTTCCATCCACCTCACTACAGATAACTCAATTTCGTTTCTTTTTATGGTAGAGCAATATTCCATTGTATATATGTGCCACATCTTCTTTATCCATTCATCTGTCGATGGACACTTCGGTTGCTTCCATGTCCTGGCTATTGTAAATAGAGCTGCAATGGTTGCTGGTTTTGATATCATATTTGTGTATGGATGGTTTCCTGCTTTTATTGTATGTTTGGCTTTACCAGTGAGCTTTCCTATTTGTGATTTTCTTATTTTTAGTGTGACCTCTTTGTTTTACCCTGGCTAGAGAAGTTCCATTAGCATTTGTTGTAAAGCTCATATAGTGGTGCTGAATTCTCCTAGCTTTTGTTTGTCTGTTAAGCTTTAGATTTCTCCATTGAATCTGAATGACAGCCTTGCTGGGTGGAATATTCTTGGTTGTAGGTTTTCCTCTTTCATCACTTTAAATATATCATGCCACTCCCTTGTGGCCTGCAGAGTTTCTGCTGCAAAATCAGCTGATAATCTTACAGTGATTCCCTTGTATGTTATTGGTTGCTTTTCCCTTGTTGCTTTTATTATTTTCTTTGTATTTAATTTTCATCAATTTGCTTAATATGTGTCTTGGTGTGTTTCTCCTTGGGTTTATCTTGTATGGGACTCTCTGTGCTTCCTGGACTTGTGTGACTGTTTCTTTTCCCATGTTAGGGAGGTTTTCTTCTATAATCTCTTCCAATATTTTCTCAGGCCCTTTCTCTTTTTCTATTTCTTCTTGGACCCTTATAATGTGAATGTTGGTGTGTTTAATGTTGTCCCAGAGGTTTCTGAGACTGTCCTCACTTCTTTTCATTCTTTTTTCTTTATTCTGTTCTGTGACAGTGACTTCCACCACTCTGTCTTCCAGCTCACTTATTTGTTCTTCTGCCTCAGTTATTCTGCTCTTGATTCCTTCTAGTGTATTTTTCATTTCAGTTATTGTTTTGTTCATCTATGTTTGCTAAATCTTCTAGCTCCTTGTTAATCATTTCTTGTATCTTCTTGATCTGTGCCTCCATTCTATTTCTGAGATTTTGGATCATCTTTACTATCATTACTCTGAATTCTTTTATAGGTAGATTGCCTACATTCTCATCATGTAGCTGTTCTCATAGGTTTTTATCTTGTTCTTAGTTAGCAACATATTCCTCTGTTGTCTCATTTTGTCTAACTTTCTGTGTTTGATGTCTCCTTTCTGCAGGCTGCAGGATTATAGTTGCTCTTACTTCTGGTGTCTGCTCCCTGGTGGGTAAGTTTGGTCCTGGGCCTTGTATAAGTTTCCTTTTGGGAGGGACTAGTGCCTGCCCTCTGGTGGACAGGGCTGTGTCGGGAGGTGTGTTTTGAGGTGGCTGTGAGCTCAGTACAACTTTAGGCAGCCTGTCTTCTGAGGGGTGAGGTTGTGTTTCTGTCCTGTTTGTTGTTTGGGCAGAGTATTTCCAGTTCTGGAGCCTGCAAGTTGTTGGGTGGTGCTGGGTCTTAGTGTCGAAATGGGGACCTCTGGGAGAGCTCATTTTAATCAATATTCCCTGGGGCCTCTGCTACCAGTGTCCTTGCCCTGACAGTGAGCTACAGTTGACCTTCGCCTACCCAGGAGAACCTCCAAGACCCCTAGGTAGGCGTACCCAGGTTTCTATGCAGGTACTGCTTTGTGCTGGGCCCCAGTGCACATGAGACCTTGTGTGCACCCTCCAAGAGTGGAGTCTGTTTCCCCTAGCCCTGTGGAGCTCCTGCACTCAAGCCCCACTGGCCTTCAAGGCTAAATGCTCTGGGGGATTCTTCCTTCTGATGCCAGACCCTCAGACTGTCTCAGAGGGCTATTTTTACATGGGAACATCCCTGTGTAGCCTGCGTGGGGTTAACATTTTTCGTTGCAAGGGCAGTTTTTAGTATAGATGTCTGCCACCTCTTTCCTCAGTGTATGCTGGCCATTATCTCCTTGATAGGGGGTGTGACTGGTGTTGTGGTGACCAGAGCCTGCACTGGATATTGAGCAGGGCCTCCCTTTTGCTCTATGGGTGTCACTGCTCTGTCAGGGGTGGGATCTGCTCTCTACCTGTCAGAGTAGAGACCCCCAGATCTGTTTCTTAGCTATGTTTCTGATCTGCAGTGCAAGGTAGGTGGGATTGGAGCACTCCTACTGAGAGGGAAAGCACTGAGTATTCCTCCTCTGCAGCTGTTCACCTGTGGGTGTGCTCTGTTGTGTCGCCTTTCACCTGTTGTGTGAGCTCTCTGATTACACTGTTGTTGGCACTGCTTTTGGCCCCAACTTAGCCATGGGTATGCCAGCAATTGGCCCTGCTGTCTCTCAGGCATTAATTTCACCTGGCCACCAGCATAGATCCACTGAAGTCAGGTCCTGGGATTGTAGTAATCATGGATCTGGACCCACTGTTATGAGGGCAGCTCGGACTCTGGCCTACCCCTGCATGTATGTGCCTACAGAGTCTATAGCTGTTAAAGCTACACCCGTCTTGGCTGCGGGAGCAGTCATTGTCCTTTCAGATGTTCAGCAGGCACTGAGTTTACAAAGCCAGTCATGCGTGTGTCAGTCGCATTTTGCACAGCTGCGAGGAGAGATTTCAGCTTTTCTTCCTTCGTTGCATGGTCCCTGGAGCTCAGCTGTGGTTTCATCCCCACCTCTGGTCATGGGCCATCCACAGGGCTCTGCTCCCGAGGCTGCCCTGGAGCACACACGTCCGCCCCTGCGAGGAGGGGGCATGGAGGAGGCTGCACTGGGGACACAAGAGAGCCAGCCCCAGTGGGGACAGAGAAAGAGGCAGCTGCCACCAGGGTTATGAGAGCATTTGCCATGGCGGGGATGGATCATGGAGGAAGTAACAGCCACCGCTGGGGTCATGAGAGCCCCCAATGAGGGGGAATGGGATGCAGAATAAGAGGCGGCTGCTGTCAGGGTCGCAAAAGTGTCCACCTCAGCTGTGATGGGGTGTAGAGGACGAAGCAGCAGTGCCAGGGTCGCAAGAGTGTCCACCCTGATGGGAGCCCTTCCTAGTGCCCAGGGAGGCAGCAGCTAGTACGTGGGGAAAGATACAATGATGGCCCCGCCCTTTGTGTGTTACTCAACAATGGCACTTCACTTCTATGGTGGTCCGGGTTTCCTCCACAAGCATTCCCAGTTGTGGGTTTTCTCACTCCCATCCTTTCAGGCGATCTCTTCACAGCTGACATCAGTCCTCTCTCCTGGTCTGCTCTCCAAACCCCACATTCCAGCACCCAGCCCCCGTCTGCATTAGCAGACACACCTCTCGGGATCAGGTGAGCAGGGCTGTGGTAAGGACCATCTGTGTAGGTCTCACTCTGTCCTGCCTGCCACAGACCGGTTGCTGTGCTCTCTTCTGATAGCCCCTGAAGCTCCCCTTCTGTCCCAACTGATCTCCCCTCCAGTGAGGGTGCTTCCCTGGATGTGGGAACCTCCCCTCTTCTTCAGTTCCCCTCCAGGGTCACAAGTCCTGTCCCACTTCCTTTCTTCTTCCTTTTTCCTCTTCTTTCTCTCATCCTACCTGGTTATGTGGGGATCTTTCTTTTCCTTTTAGGTATCCAAGGTCCTCTGCTAGTGTTCAGCAGGTGCTCTGTGAGAATTATTCCATTTGTAGATGTATTCTTTTTAAATCAATTAATTAATTTTTGACTGCATTGGGTCTTCATTGTTATGTGTGGGCTTTCTCTAGTTGTGGTGAGCAGGGGCTACTCTACCTTGAAGTGTGTGGGTTTCTCATTGTGGTGGCTTCTGTTGTTGTGGAGTGCAGGATCTAGCTGTGAGGGCTTCAGTAGTTGTGGCATGTAGCTCTAGAGCGCAGGCTCAGTACTTTTGGTACACAGGCTTAGTTGCTCCATGGCATGTGGGATCTTCCCGGACCAGGGATTGAACCCATGTCCCCTGCATTGGCAGGCAGATTCTTAACCACTGCGCCACCAGGGGAGTCCCTGTAGATGTATTCTTGATGCATTTTTGGGGAGAGATGAAATCCACATCTTCCTACTCCTCCACCATCTTAATTCCTCTTTTTGGTCTTGATTATTTTATTCAGTCCTCCTATTTATGTCTTAATTTATGTATTAGTTTAGTTACATTTAGTGTAATTATCAATACAGTTTTATTTGTCTGTCATCATTCTAGCTGTTTTCTATTCATGTCACTTTCTGTTTTTTCTTCTGCTTTGCCTGACTTCTTTTGTTTTAACTGAATACTTTTTAATATTCTATTTCCATTCTTCTATTGTACTTCAATCTATAATCTACACTTTTTAACATTACATTTTTAGTGATTACTCAAAATATTATAACATATAACCCATTTCTTACCACAATCTACTTTGTACCTCTTCACCTAAAATGCAAGAACATTGAACAGTATGCATCTCCCCAACTCCATTCTTTATATAATATTTTTGTAATGTATTTTATTTCTACATACAAATGAATCCTGCAGTGCAATGTTATTAATTTTACTTTAAATGACAAAATTTCTTGTAAAGAAATTAAGAAAATAAAAATTCTTCTTTTCAAATATCTACATCTATATAAATTTTGGTACTCTATTCCTTTCTGGGGATCGGAGTTTCTATTTGATGTCTCAGACTTTCTTTTAGAAAATCTGCTGGTGAAAAAATTTCTAAGCTTTTATTTTTATTTATTTATATTTTACTTCTTGATTTTTAAGAATTTTTTTGGGAAATTGAATTTAGGGTTCAAACTGACTTTCTTCTCTTCCTCCTTCTTCTAGTTTTCTTTTGACAATTTAAATATCCATTCATTTTATTCTGGCTTCCTTTTTTCCCCCTCAATGAGAAATTACATGTTATTCTTGTCATTGTTCTCCTGATTGTATTGTAACATGCATTTTTCCCTTTTCAGTTGTTTTTATGATTTGTTCCATTTTTTATCTTTGGTTTTAACAGTTTAAGTATGACCTGAATAGATTTAGTTTTCTGCTGGGAGGAGTTATAGATAGTTGAATTTTCACCAAATTTGGGAAAATTTGGCCATTATAACATTAACATATTTTTCCTGTTCCATTCTAGCTCTCCTTTTCTTTTGAACTTCCAACTGCAGGTAAGTAAACTACTTTCTGTTGTCTACAGTTCACTGAAGCTCTATTCCTTTTATGTTTCTATCCTCTCCCTTCCACACCACTCCCCACCAGCCTGGCTACTTTTCTGTTCTTCTGGTAGGATGGTTTCTACTCATCTGCCTTCCTGTTTATTGACCCTCTCTTTTGTCATTTTCACTCCACTATTAAGTCTATTCATTTTAAGTTATTACAGTTTCCACTATAGAGTTTCACCTGTTTTGTTTTATAATTTCCATTACTCTGCTGATATTTTCCTTGTGTTCACCTATTAGCTCTATCTTGTCTTAATCCTTAAATATGTTTAGACAGCTCTTTTAAGGTACTTGTGTTCTGATTCTAACATCTGAATCATCTTGGGTTTTGTTTCTATTGTTGCCATTTAAACAATTATTTGTCATTTTTTCCTGCTTCTTAGAATATTTGTTATTTTTGATCATATGCTGGACATTGTAGATGAAAAGCTGTGTGTCTATATTATGTTGTCTTCCTTTAAAAGTTAGTAAGTTTTGTTCTGGAAGGCAGTTACAATTATTGGTAAACACTCTTAGTTCCAAAAATATTGGTTTTATTATTCATTAGGCAATATATATTTGTTTTTTAAAAAAATTAAATAGCTAATTTATTTATTTTGGCTGCACTGGGTGTTAGTTGTGGCACATGGGATCTTTGTTGTGGCATGTGGGATCTTTGTTGCAGCATGCAGGATCTTTAGTTGCGGCATGTGGGATACTTTAGTTGCGGCATACAGGTTTCTTAGTTGTAGCATGCATACTTCTTAGTTGTGGCATGCATGTGAGATCTAGTACCCTGACCAGGGATTGAACCTGGGCCCCCTGCATATGGCGTGCAGAATCTTACCCATTGGACCACCAGGGAAGTCCCTATATTTCAGTTTTATCATTAGTTCCAAGACATGGCCCTTACCTTAGGGCAGCAGTCTTCAAACATTCTAGCCTTGGGACCTCCTTTATCATTTTAAAATTTATTGAACACTCAAAACACTTTTGTTTATGTGGGTTATCTTTGTCAATGTGTATGTTATTAGAAATTAGAAGTGAGAAATTTTGCAGTACTTACAGATCTGTTAAACATATGGTAATAAATGCATTAAATTTTAACATAAAGAATATATTTTTATGAAAATAACTATATTTGTTTATTGAAAAAGTCAGTGAGAAGAGTGGTATTTCTCGAAACTTCTTTAATATATGGCTTAGTAGAAACAACTGGAATATCATATCTGATTTTGCATTCAATTTGTTGTTTTGGTTATAGTATGTAAAAAAATCCAACCTCACACAGACATGTAGTTTGAAAGGTGATGAGAATTCTAATAGCATTTTCAGATAATTGTGGATATTTCTCTTTGACAAATGTTTGCTTCTTAGAAGTTAGTTGTAATGTGGAATCTGAAACCATATCCATGACCTTTTGTGTTTTTTGATACATTAAAATCCACTGATGTGTCTTGCAGTTTGAATGACTATTTTCTCCATAGAGGATTTTGTAATATCATGCATTGATAATTGGGAAAATATTGGTTCATGAGTTATGAAGATCTTCTAAATGTTGATACATGTTATTATAAAATATCAGAAGCTCACAGTCACCAATATTATCAGAAAAGTCATTAAGTCACTACATATTTGGAAATATTCATGGTCATGAAGGCAGACACAAGTTTTCCAAAATTATAACTTTTACTTGAAAGCTGAAATTTTCTCATTAGCCATCTATATTGTTTCTTGTTTTCTTGAAGAGACAGGCTAATCTTATTAAGTTTTGAGAAAATGTCTGCAAAGTATCCAAATCTAAATGACCATGTTTTTTGGTTAATTATTCTTTCAAGTAAAACTGATGTTCCATGAAAAAAAATTAGGTCAATTTGCAATGCAAATTATTTGGATGAATGCTTTTTCTTAGACCAACTCTTGTTTTTCTGGTATGCAACAAAAGCACTTTATGTACATACAAAGACTATTAATAAAATGCAGCATCAAAATTTAATAAAATTTAAAATATATACTGTTTCATCAATGACATACTTACGTAGAACTAAAAAATACATATACAATAGTAGTAGTAGTAGTAATAATAATAATAATAATAATAATAATAATAATAATAATAATTTTATACCATGACTGTGTGGCAGTGAAGAATAAAATGAATGCTATTAGTAAACTTTGGTGCTGTGGTTGATGTTAAGTTGTGAGAACTTTTACCCATCTTTTATTCTCCTCCATCAGTGCAAATGTCAACACAGAGAAAAAGGCAATAACGTCTTAGTATTTTCATGAAAATAGTTTTGACTTTGTGGACTCCCTGTGAGTGTCTTGTGATCCATAATAGTCTGTGAACCACACTTTGAAAACAATGATCCTTAGTCCTAAGGTAAGGCCTTTCTCGAGGCAACTCAATGCCTGGGGTACTCAGAGAGCTCTTTTCACTTTGGTTAGAATTCTAACACATCCACATGCTGTGGGGCTTCTGGAATTTCTATTCAGCTGCCACTTTTGCAGTAGTCTCTCTCTACTAGGCCTTACAGAGTCTTGTTACATTTATGTACAGTTCAGTTTTGCTCTGGATCAAGTGGTGAAGCCTCACACGAAATTCTGCCATTCCTCCAAGCTCAGTCCTCTTTAGAGCCCTGTGACACAAATTACAATAATTTCAACAGTCTAACACTTATCTTGCTTGGCCTCTTCAGCTTAGTGAAGCTGCAGTGCTTTGCAGAGCAGTCCTACAAGTGGCAACAAGCAAAAGGATCCCAGTGATGGTGTTTGTGGCTGTGGCAGGGACACACACGTACATTTTCCTTCTTTCAAATATCAGTCTTGAGCTGCCTACTGTCCAATGTCTGAAAGCTGTTGCTTTATATATTTTGTCCTGTTTTAGAGCTGTTTGAAGCATGAGGTAAGTGCAGTACCCTTTACTCTCTTATGGTGGAATTGGAAGTTTAGAAGATAGTTTTGAACAACTCATTAATGTGGGGAAGGTGTGTGTTAAGGAAATTATGTAACATTTTTGCTGACATATGTACAGGTAAAGACACACACAAAAAAAGTGTGAAGGAAATTGCAGGTATGTTTGCTGAACAGACACATTTCAAAGGTGTGTTTCCCACGTCAATTACCACTTTTTGGCAACATATATCATAATAATTGGTACTAATGCAAAAACAATAAAAAACATAATTTTCTTTGAATCTTGGTGTTTTAATCCAGTAAGAAAAAATACATCTATCTTGCTAATATATAAAAGAGCAAAGCCAAAGATAAGTTCCATGCATTTTGAAAGGTAGGTAGTTAACAGTAGATTCTATTATTAAATCTAGTATTAGGCAATAGACTGGTAATAAAAATACTAAATCTAAGTGTAAGATTATATGTATGCAGGATATGAGTAAGGAATATTTTAATGGTGTTTAGAGTATTGTTCTATCAGGCTTCAAGTGTTGAGCTGAAGATTACTTAATGTACATATGAAAACCTAATATACCCTTTAGATAACCTCAATTCTGGAGAATAAATATAATAAGAATATTGTCTTTTGGAATTGAAGATTCAGGACAAGTTTAAAAAGAAGAGAGAATGATTGTACGTGGGGAGTTTATTCATTAACAAAATTAACTGAGTATCCACCATGTTCTTTCCAGGAGTCTGCTAAATAAGGTGCATAAGCAAATAGATAATCACAAGAGAGAATTAGATACGCTTTTTCAGAGGTTTGTATAAGGTAGTTTGAGA
Source organism: Balaenoptera ricei (assembly GCF_028023285.1). NCBI lineage: Eukaryota > Metazoa > Chordata > Mammalia > Artiodactyla > Balaenopteridae > Balaenoptera > Balaenoptera ricei. Next base: position 39,501,497 of record NC_082646.1, on the reverse strand, counting down.
GTAGAGACAAGATTATATCTTTCTCTAAGGAATTTAGAAAAAACTCCAGAGAATCAATGACCGTGGAAGTGCACATTGAAAACTGAGTAGATTTAGAAACTTAGAGGGTAAGAAAAGATATTTCAGTACTAAGGATGACAGGAGCAAACGTATAAAACCAAGAGGAAATATTGTTCGGGGAACTGTAATCAGAGCACTGTGGTTACAAAACTGGAGCAAATTACAGGAGATGATACTGAAAAGTTTGAATCAAATTGAAAGGGTTTTGCAGGTCATGCTGCTACCAAACTTGGGTCTGCTTGCCCATACACAATAAAGCCAATCTACTGACACCAGGTTGTGGTGAAGGAAAGTGCAGCATTTATTGCAGGGCACCAAGCAAGTCCAGGCCGCTAGTGCTCAAAAGACCCAAACTTCCTGAAGGCTTTCAGGGAAAGGTTTTTAAAGGCAGAGTAAGTGAAGAGAGTTGTGGGGGTGGGTGATCAGCTCATGGGCATTCTTCTAATTCATTGGTGGTGAGCTAATCAGGAGTCAACATCATCTACCTTCTGGTTCTAACCAGTCTGGGGTCTACATGCTTGTGGGCAGCATACAGTTAACTTCTTCCACCTGGTGGGGGTTTTAGTATCTGGAAAACAGCTCAAAGGATATGGCTCAGAATATTATCTATAGCCTTTGAGGAGGAAATGCAGGTCCTTGATTTTGTTTAATGGCTAGACCATTATTATTTTGTCTTGTGTGACTGTTTTCCTTTCTTTCTGCATTTTCTCACTTCTCTGATTAAATGTACTCTTTGGACCTCGGGGAAGACCTAGGAAGCTAAAGTTTTTCTACACATCTGAAGGCAGATGGAGGACATGAGGGGGAGTCAGTTCTGGGAAGACTCCATAGGGTCCTGCTTGGTTACAATGCTAAGGAGTTTTAACTTAGAGGGGGAGCCAAATGTCAAAAAGGGTCTGATGTGATCAGATTCCTTTAGGCCTTGCTTTGCAAGTAATACCTATTTACTGAATTATTCAGCAAATATTAGGCATTAATTGAGTGCTAGATACTATGTTAGAAACAGGGCATTGAACAGTGATTAATCCAGTCATTGTCCTTCCCCTTCTGGCGTCTATTGTATGTGGAAGAGACAGACAATCAAAGAATCATAATATGTTATTGGATAATTGCCAAGATAAAGGAAGGGTTAGCTGATTTTTTAGGGATACGTAAGAAAATCTGATGAGGGTGGGAAGAGTATGTAGGTTAGGGAAAGTGATATGTAGGTTGAGACAGAAAGGGGCAGTTAGCCCAGAAAATTGTGGGATGAGATTATTAAGCAAAATGGCCAAATAAGTGACAGCTTGGGAGCCAGAAGGAACTTGGGTCAAGTAACTGAAAAGTGCTCCAAAGTCTGGAATATCTGTGAGCTATTTGTGAAGGAATGAGGTATAATATTCAAACATATTTTATGTTAACAATATCAGAAAGCTATAGGAAGTTAAGCATGAGAAGAATCTAATTATATTAACATTTAAAAAGGTCACTTGAGTGGGAAGAACTGTTAGGAAGTTGTTCAAAAGTCCACCAAAAGATGGTGATGGCCAAGCTGGGGCAGTAATGGAGACAGAGAAGTAGATAGACTGAAAAGATATTTATGTATTAGAATAAGGGACTGTCATAAATTGAATGGGGTTTAGGGTTGCAGAGTTTAGAGAGAGGGAGAGGTGTAGTCAAGGATGAATTTTACACTTGTACCCTTCCTAGTGTCAGTCACTAAGTGGGTAGAGGGTTTGAGTGGCATAGGATAGGAAGAATGGGGAAAAATTAATTCAGTTTTTAGCACGTGAAGATTGTCCTTCTTAGAGAATATTAGACAGAAATAGATAGTTTAGATATATTAGGTAGAGATTGATAAAGATTAGATAAATAGAGATAACACTCAGTAAGCAGTTGTCTAAACTTCTGGTGATAATTTGGGCTGGAGACACACATACATATACTTATCTTTACCCACACAGTATAACATGTCCTGGTCCATGTTGATATTATTTGCACCTCTCTAGCTTTCAATCTGCTCTAGATCCTCTCTTTTTAGTGGCTCAATTTAACTTTTCCCCTAAGTTTCCGTCAATTGAGTGATAGTATGGAAATAGTACAGAGCGACTGCAGTTTGGGCAAGACATTTAACTCAGTTTTCTTATCTGGAAAATGGAGTGAATCCTTTTAGAACATTTGTTGTGAATGAAAATAGGGTGCATGTAAGGTGCTATGTGTAAAACGTGTGTTGTATTTTGTAGGCACTTGGCAAATATCTAAGTGCATTTGTTACAACTACCCCCCTTAAAACTCTTTTTCTTGGAATTCCATCCTGTTCCTATAAGTTGCTTCTATGAGGAACCCTCATAAAAGTGTGTATAGATATTCTGGGCTATCTTCCCTCCCTCCTCAGGGAAGAGCCAGGCATCAAGAAAAAACATGCTGTTACAGGTTTAGAATGATCATCAAACCTAATGTCTTTACAAAATCATCCACTAACATATTTATATTATTAACTCACTTTCCATTAATGCAGAAAGACCTGAATAGAATAAATAGACCATATGCATGTACAATCACTGTGTTTTTTCACATTGAGTATAATGTGTTCCAGTGTCAATAGTAATCAGACTTCTCAGTTGAAAAGTGGAAAATCTATTAGAGTGACCTCATAACTCAGATTTGGTGGCATTTACTATCTTTGACATGAAGAGATTAATAGAGAACTTATTCTATTTCATCAATGTAGATGCTTATCTGAAAAACCATCCTGTTTTATAATTTTGTGTCAATTGATACTAAATAAGATCTATATCCCCCTTGTGAATTAAAATTAGTATCTTTGGTCCCATCTAATTTAGATTTAACATTTTTATTTTTTTGCATGAATTCTATTTTTGTAGGATTCTGAAATGCACTCCTTAAAAGGACATTTTTCAAAGAGTCCAGGTGGTACCAATAATTATTTATTATCTTTAGCTTTCACCATTATCTGTCATCCAGTCTGTGATATTATAAATCTTGTTCAATGCACAGAGTTGCTATAGCAATTCAATGAAAAAATGCTTGTGTAATAAGTTCAGAGGAATCCAGAACTTTATAGAGGTAGAACTACTTTCCAAGCTTTAATTAAAAGTCTGATGATTGTTCTGACTTCATATTAGAGTTTTGTGAGTAGATGCATATGACTCTAATCTTTTTTGTTCATCTCTAATTCACTGAATAATGCCCAAGTATATTTCCATAGAACTTGTCATAGCATGAATTGAAGTTTTCCTTTTCACCACTGTGAAACTGGGAGAAGTCATCCAGAGGTGCTTTTGCCAAGTTAATAACTGACTAAGATCCTTCAGCAAATTTTCACTTGGAGGAAATTAGGGAGTTCTTTCTGCTGGTGAGGGGTGTCTCACTAGAATGTGATCATCAAAGCCAAGAAATTCCTGTTTTATTATTTTTTACTCCAGCACCAAACACATAGTAAATAATACATACAAAGTTATTTCTAGTCCCTGGAATCCTCTTTAAACTCTTGTGTGCCTGTTAAAATCTACTTACTCACCAAGCTTTTCCTTTCAAACAGAATTAATCATTCTGTTGGAGTGTTCCCTTACCACTTCGTGCTTATCTGTGATATAATACTTATTGCATTGTCTTATGATTTGTTTTCATTTATTTCTATTTTTAGTGATAACTGAGGACAAAGCCATATATTTTCCCACATATCTTTGTCTTCAGTATCTAACAGAGTAGATCACATATATTATGTACTCAAAAATATCTTTTGAATAAATTAATAATTAATATTTATGAGTGCAGTTGTGTGTATATACGTTTGTGTACACCAGCCATAAGTGTGCCCTATTGTTAGCACATAGTATTTCAGTGGTCAACTAAAACTGTTAGTTTTCTTCCTTCTTTTTCTCTCTTCTTCCTTTTCTATTATAGATTGCTATTAAATTTCTTCCCTTAATATGCAAAAGGCAATTAAATTTTAAGAGACAAAAACAGGACTGTACGTTGGGTCTTGTTACTCAGTGTTTCAGCCCATTAAATATGAAAAAAACCCAAAATACCTCATCTAAAATTACTTCTGAAAATTTGATTAAAAATCTTCTGTATATTTATCCAAATTGTTCAGAAACTGCTGAATGATATAAAACAAAAATCTGAGCCACTGGAGAACTCCTTCCAGTCTTAAGCCAATTTATTGATCAACTCATTGATAATATAGTTGTTTAACTGTGAATCTGCTTAATTGTACCAGCTCATATTTCTGTATACTCTCCACCAGGATTTGATAAAAAGTTTTTCTAAAAGTTTCTTAAGATTAGAATGTTATGCTACAGAGTACCATCATCTAGTATCTCTACAGAAAACAAGTGACATCAATGGGAATGATGGTGTAAAAACTTTTGAAAATTCTTTTTCATAAAAGCAAGGAGAACCCTGGAAAAATGGACAAAATCAACATTTCCAGAACTCTGTGAATTAACCAAAGGCTTTCAACCTTCTTGTGAGCATTTATTCAAGAAAAATTATTCAATCTTGTTAAGAGCAATGAGCTTTGTGGTGCTTTAACTTACCCTATCCCCATCTTTTTTGTCTCTGTGGTAGCCTTGAAAACCATATAGTCTCATGGAAAACCAGCAGTCTAGCAGACACTGGAGAGTGTGAATGAGGTTGGAGCGCCTTCAAACCCCCATTCTCAGCTGTCATTATTTGACCTGTATGGCAGTTCCCTAGAAAATACCACTTAACAAGACTTGTCTTTATTTGATCTGACTCAGAGCTCATCCAGTATAAACAGCATTTTCTCCAGGTGAGCATTTGTTGAAAGCAATCAGAGGCAATTGCCTGAGGTAGTGATAACAGTTGGGGCAAATGACAAGCTGATCAAAAACTTAAAAGGAAAATCTTCTGGAAATATCCAGAGGAGCTTTGAAAATTTCTGACATATTCCTGCGAATCCAGAAGTTCCCTCATATGCATAGATCTGTGTTCATAGATAAGGCTATGTGCATGCTTGGCAAAGACCTGAGATGGCCCTACACTCTTACCTCTAGCTGACCTTGAGGTCTGCACAAGAGGGAAGTGAGGGCTAAGGCAGAGTTGTAAACTGCCAGGCTGAGTGTTAAAGGCATGCCCCAACAGACACAGAGTCCTTTGGGAAAAGCTGAAAACTTAGTGGTTACAGGTACTTAAAGAAATCTACGTCCAATTATTAGTTGACTACTAAACTAACTGAGCTGAGGCTTTAGTGGCTCCACTCTACAAAGAACACAGACTTTACAAACTTAGTTCAGGAAAGTCACTAAACAAACAAGAAGCAGAAGCAATAACAATATAAACAAGCAACACCAACAAAACACTGGGGCTTTTTGTAAACTGATTTGCAAAGTGGCCACATTATATTACTTACAATGCCCATTTTAACAAAAAGTTAAGTAAGAAAACAAGAAAGTATGTTCCCAAGAGGGCAAAAAAGAAGTCAGTTTTCATGTAATCCTTGTGGAAATATCACCAAGGAAGAACAAATGTGAATTTAATAGACAAAACTTTAATTTAGCTATTTAAATATGTTCAAAGAACTAAAGAAAATAATATCAAAAGAAAAAATGTACGAGTGATTTCTCACCAAATAGAAAAGATCAATGAAGAGATAGAAATTATATTTTAAAAAGACTAAATAGAAATTCTGAAATTGAAAAGTACAATATTTGAAATTAAAAATTTACTAGAAGGGCTCAACTGTGGATTTGAGCTGGTAAACAGCATATTTGACTTGAATATAGGTCAATTGAGGCTTTCTAGTTGGAGAAACAGAGGGACAAAAATGAAAAGAAATGAACAGATCTCCAGAGACCAGTAGGGTATCATCAAGAATACCAACATATGTAGAATGGTAGTCCCAAAATAGTGGAGAGAGAGAAAGGAGAAAAAAGAGCATTTGAAGTAATAATAACAATCTTCCAAAATTTGATGAAAAAGGAATTCAGAGATCCACACCTAGATACATCTTAACAAACTTTCAAAGGCAAAAACAAAGAAAGGATTTTGGAAATAGCAAGAGACAAATGATTAGGGATCCTCAATAAGATAACAGCTACTTTCTCATCATAAACAATGGAGGACACAGGAATAAACCCATGCATTTAAGCTCAATTAATCTATGACAAAGGCGGCAAGAGTATGCAATGGAGAAAAGAAAGTCCCTTCAATAAGTGTTGCTGGGAAAACTGGACCACTACATGTAAAAGAATAAAATTAGAATGTTCTCTAACACCATATACAAAAATATACTCAAAATGGATTGAAGACCTAAATGTAAGACCAGATACTATAAATCTCCTAGAGGAAAACATAGGCAGAACACTCTTTGACATAAATTGCAGCAATATTTTTTAGATCTGCAGTCTCTTAAAGTAAAGGAAATAAAAGCAAAAATAAACAAATGGGACCTAATTAAACTTAAAAGCTTTTGCACAGCAAAGGACTCCATTGACAAAATGAAAAGACAACCTATTGATGGAAGAAAATATTTGCAAATGATGTAACCTATAAGAGGTTAATATCCAACAAATATAAACAGCTTGTACAACCCAACATCATAAAAACAAACAAACCAATTAAAAAATAGGAAGAACTGAATAGACATTTTTCCAAAGAAGAAATGCAGATGGCCAACAGACACATGAAAAGATGCTCAACATCACTAAACATCAGGGAAATGCAAATCAAAATCACAATGTGATATCATCTCACAAGTATGTTGGTTAACATCAAAAACCACAAATAACAAATGTTGGTGAGGATGTGGAGAAAAGGGAACACTTGTACACCATTGGTGGGTATGCAAATTAGTGCAGCCACTGTGAAAAATAGTATGAAGGTTTCTCAAAAAACTAAAAGTAGACCTACCATATGACGCAGCAATTCTACTCCTGGGTATATGTCTGAAGAAAACAAAAACACTAATTGGAAAAGATACATGCACCCGAATGTTCATAGCAGCATTACTTGCAATTGCCAAGATATGGAAGCAACCTAAGTGTTCATCAACAGACGAATGGATGAAGAAGATGTGGTATACATATACAATGGAATACTACTTAGCCATAAAAAAGAACGAAATTTTGCCATTTGCAGCAACATGGATGGACTTGGAGGGCATTATGCTAAGTGAAATAAGACAGACAGAGGAAGACAAATATTGTATGATATCACTTACATGTGGAATCTAAAAAATACAACAAACTAGTGAGTATAAAAAGGAAGAAACAGACTCACAGACATAGAGAACCAACTAGTGGTTACCAGTGGGGTGCTGGGAGGGAAGGGCAATATAGGGGTGGGGGAGCGGGAGACACAAACTAGTGGGTGTAAAATAGGCTCAAGAATGTATTATACAACATGAGAAATATAACCAATATTTTGTAATATCAGTAAATGGAAAGTAACATTTAAAAATTGTATAAAAATTTTTTTGCTTTATGATCCAACCTGGAAATCTGTCTTTTCATATGTAATTTTACCCAATTCCTGGGCAGTCATTACTAATAGATTCAATCTTCTTATTTAATACTTTCTATTTTTTATCTTTATTTTTTCATTTTTTGTTTCCAATTATTGTTATATGGAATATATTCTCTTTGAATGAATAAATACATATTTTTTTTCTGATTTCCAGCAAAACAAACAAACAGAAAACCAAACAAACAATGGAGGCCAGAAGTTAGAAAAGCTGCATATTCTAAGTGCTGGGAAAAAAAAGCCTGTCAAGAAAGAATTCAATATTCAGCAAAACTGTCCTTCAAAAATGCAAAAGAAATTAAGACATTCCTTCATAAATTAAATCTAGCTATAAACTAAATTTATCACTAGCAAACCTGTCATTAAATAGATACTAAAGATAATCCCTTGGGATGAAATGAAAGGACAGCACACCATAACTTGAATCCACATAAAGAAATAAAGGGCTCCAGTAAAGGTAACTACATAGGTAAATACAAAAGGGAGTATTAATGTAATTTCTTATTTGTACTCTTATTTATATAATCTGATTTAAGAGACAACTTTATAAAGCAGTAATTATAAATCAGTGTTGATGGGCTTACATTGTATAAAGATGTAATTTGTGCAGCAACAGAATGGAGAAGAGAAACAACGTTTTTATATAGGAGTAAAGTTTTGTAAACTATTGAAGTTAAGTTGGTATTAAACTGCACTAGATTGTTATAAATTAAGGGTTAATTTTCAACCCCAGGGCAACCAATAAGAAAATAACTTTAAAAATAGAGTAAAAGAATAAACAAGGAAATTAGAATAATACAGAAGAAAACACCAATTTAACATAAAAGATGGTAGTAATGGAGGAATAGGGTAAGAGAAAGGCATGAGATAAATAGAAAACAAGCAGCAAAATGGGAGATGTAATTTGACCTTATCAGTAATTACATCAAATATATTAAATTGCATTAAATATAAGTGGATCCAGTCAAAAGGGAAAGATTGGAGAATAAATACACCACCATTCTCCAACTATACACTGTCTACAGAGACACATTTTATTTTTTTGGTTTTGTTTTATGAAATGCTAATTTATCATGCCTTTCAAAATTTGTATTTATCTCTTTATATTTTGTAGTAAGTAGGAAATAAAAAATAAATGAATGAATCTTTTATTATTTCATTCATTAATTACTCTAGGTTTGAATAAATATTTATGCACCAAAATTGTTATAATTGGAGGATGTAGGAATAAATGTCCAGGTAAAAAATGTAATCACAAGGGTCCAAAAAAGTAGGAGAAAGAGGCTGAGGAGTCAGAGAAAGAGATGTGATGACAGAAGCACAGTCAAGAATGACATGATATAAGAAAGATTCAACTCACTGTTGCAGGCTTACAGATAAAGGAAGCATGACATGAGCCAAAAAATATGAGCAGCCACTATAAGATGGAAAATTCAAGTAAACAAATTTTCCTCTAGAGCCTCCAGAAAGAAAGAAATGTAGTCCTGCTGATACATTGATTTCAGCCCAGTGAGACTCATGTTGAACTTCTAACCTACAGAATTATAAGATAATATACTTGTGATGTTTTAAGCCAGTAAATGTGTGGTAATTTGTTCCAGCACTCAAAGTAAATGTGACCGATTAGGATTTATTCCGGGATGCAAGGTTTGTGCAATATACAAAAATCAATTAATGCAATACAACATATTAATAAAGGATGAAAACCATATAGTTATTGCAGTAGATACGGAAAACTCATTTGACAAAATACAACACCATTTTATGATTAAGAAACTCAACAAATGAAGAATAGAATTCCCTCAGTGTTAGAAAGGACATCTACAACAAAACAAAACAAAACATAGCGAATATTATATTGAATGGTAAAAGACTGAAAACTTTTCCTCTAGGATTAGGAACAAGACAAGAATGTCCACTCTCAGGAATTTTATTCAACACTGTAGTGAAAGGTTTAGCCAGGGAAATTAGGCAAGAAAATGAAGTAAAAGGCACTCTGAATGGAAATGAAGAAGTAAAATAATTTCTGTTTGCAAATTATGTGATTGTGTATATTGAAAATCCTAAGGAATCCACAAAGAAAACATAGAGCTAATAAATGAATTCAGCAAGATTTCAATATTCAAGAATCAATTTTTTTCTATATGCTAGTAATAAATAATCCAAAAATGAATTTAAGGAGACAATTCCATTTACAACTGCATCAAAGTGAGTAATATACCTAGGAATAAGGTTAATAAAAAAGTACAAGGCTGGACACTGAAAACTACAAAGCATCATTGCAAGAGATTAAATAAAATCTAAATAAATGGAAAGACATCTTGTATTCATGAATTGGAAGATTTAATACTGGTAAGGTGATAGTACTCCCTAAATTGATCTAACCAGAATTGATCAAAATTCCAACTGCCATTTTTTGCAGAAATGGATAAGCTTATTCTAATAGTCACACAAAAATGCAAGGGACCTCAAATAGTCAAAGTAATCTTGAAAAAGAAGATCAAAGTTGGAGGGCTCATATCTTCAGTTTTTAAAACCCACTACAAATCTACAGTAATCAAGACAATGTGGTACTGGCATAAGGATACACATACAGGTCAATGAAATAGAATTGAGGGTCTATGGATATCTACATGCAAGAGAATCAAGTCAGACTCCTAACTCACACCATGTACAAAAATTAAAGTATATCGAAGATCTAAATGTAACAACTAAAACTATAAAGCTTAAGAGAAAACCTATGCATAGGTCTTCATGACCTTAGATTAAGCAATAGTCTTTTAGATATGACACCATAAGCACAGGCTACAAAAGAAAAAAATAAACTGGACTTCATCAAAACTAATAATCTTTATGTTTCAATAGACACTATCCAGAAGTGAAGACAATTCACTGAATGTGAGAAAATATTTGCAAGTCATGTTTCTGATAACAGACTAATTATCTAGGGTATCTAGATTATTAGTCTGTTATCAGAAATGGAAAGCCCCTACATTAAAACAGTGAAAATGCATATAACTCAATTGAAAAATTGAAAAAGATTTGAATAGATATTTCTCCAAAAAAAATATACAGACATAAGACACATAAAAATGTTCAATATCAGTCGTCAATAGGGAAATGCAAATAAAAACCGCAGTGATACCACTTCACACTCACTGGGATGACTAATATTAAAAGATGGACAGTTACAAGTGCTAGAGAGGATGTAGACAAGTAGGAATTGTATATAATTGTACATCTGCTTTGGAAAGCAATCTGGTAGTTACTGTATGTCCAAGCAGTTCTACACCTAGATATATATCCAAGAGAAATGAAAACATATGTTCACACAAAAACTTGTACACAAATGTTCAATACAGCATTATTTATAATAACTGAGAAATGGAAACAAGTTGTACCTATTACCAGATATACGCTAGAAAAATTGTGGTCTGACTTTACATATCATTCTTATATAGACTCTTATCTCTAACTCAGTCAAAATGAGCAGAGCCAAGAAGACCTGAAATCACAAAACATTCACCAAATATTAAGTAAAATAGAAACTGGAGTGAGAAATCTGAAGGAGGATGTAGCTGGAGATATGTTTGTAGTCAAGACTGTGAGGAAACTGAATACAGGGTAGGTTTAATATTGATGAACTCTTTTAGTTTTTGCTCATCTGAGAAGTTCTTTATCTCTCCTATTCTAAATGATAACTTTGTTGGGTAGAGTATCCTAGGATGTAGGCTTTTCCCTTTCAGCACTTTGAATATTTAATGACATTTCTTTCTGGCCTGCAAATTTTCTGAAGAGAAATCAGCTTATAGCCTGATGGGGATTCCCTTGTATAAGACTCTTTGTTTTTCTCTTGCTGCCTTTAGAATACTCTCTAATTTTGCCATATTGACTATGATATGTCTTTATGTGGGTCTGTTTGGGTTCATCTTGTTTGTGACATTCTGTGCTTCCTGTACCTGGATATCAGTTTCTTTCATCAGATTTGGGAAGTTTTCAGCCATAATTTCCTCAAATACAGTTTCAATGCCCCCTTCTCTCCTCCTTCTAGGACACCTCCATTGCAAATATTGGTATGATTAATTTTATCCCAGAGATCTCTTAAACAGTTTTCATTAAAAATTTTTTTTTTCTTTTTGCAGTTCTGATTGGGTGATTTCCATCAGTCTATCTTCCAGATCGTTTATGCATTCTTCTGTGTTACTTAGTCTGCTACTCGTTCCTTCTAGTGTGTTTTATATTTCAGCTACTGAATTCTTCATTTCTGATTGGGTCCTTTTTATATTTTCTAGTTCCTTGTTAAAATTATCACTGTGCACATCTATTCTTTCTCTTAATTCAGTTACTATTTTTATCACCAATGGTTTCAATTCTTTATCTGGTAAATTATTTCTGTTTCACTATTTTTTCAGTGGTTTTCTTTTGCTCTTTCACTTGAGAATAGTTTCTCTGCCTTTTCATTTTGCTTAACTTTCTCTGCCTCTATGAATTTAGGTGAAATGGCTACCTATGGTGATCTTGAAGGTGTGTTCTTATGTGGGGGTGTTCCTATACAGACCGCATATGACTAATTCCTTTGGTTGGGAAGCTGGATTTGACGTGGATGAAAGTCATGTCTTGCCTCAGCATCTGCTGGCAGCTATCACCTTGGTAGGGGGTGGGGCTGGAGATGGAGTGGCTAGAGCTGGAACTGGGTGTTAGTTGGGACTTCCGCCCTGCTCAGCAATTATCACCACCCTCTCAGGGGCAGGGTCTGATCCTAAGTTGCTGGAGCAGAAGCCCTGAGGGTCAGGCCCAAGTTGACTCTGCTCCTTTTAAGTGTGTTTTCCCTTCTCCCTTCATCAGGACACTTGCCCCAGATTGAAGGAGAGCTGAAGCAAGTGGTGCCTGTGCGGGCTCAGCTCCTTTTGGCTACAGACAGAAGTCCAAGCTGTCTCAGATGTGCTGCCTGTGCAGGTGCCTGCAATTGTTTCCCTTGCTCTGCTCACATGCAGCCTTGGGTGCAAGTACCCTTTGTCCCTCACAGCCCATCACTGCCCTCAGCCTTTGCTGCTCCATCTTTTTTTAAAAAATAAATTTATTTATTTATTATTTTTGGCTGCATTGGGTCTTTGCTGCTGCATGTGGGCTTTCTCTAGTTGCAGTGAGTGGGGGTTACTCTTCGTTGCAGTGCATGGGCTTCTCATTGCAGTGGCTTTTCTTGTTGCGGGGCATGGGCTCTAGGTGCACAGGTTTCAGTAGTTGTGGTATGTGGGCTCAGTAGTTGTGGCATATGGGCTCTAGAGTGCAGGCTCAGTAGTTGTGGTGCACGGGCTTAGTTGTTCCATGGCATGTGGGATCTTCCCGGACCAGGGATTGAACCCATGTCCCCTGCATTGGCAGGTGGATTCTTAATTACTGCTCCACCAGGGAAGTCCTGCTGCCCCCATCTTGTGGAGCTGCACTGCAGGTAGGCAGAGCCCTCCTGGACTCTAGGTACGTATGTAGTGGAGTGGCCACTGTCAGAGATCTGGTTGCTTCTGATGTGCTATTTGAGTAAATGCCAGCAATGGCAGCCACAGCCCCACCCATGACTAGGTTGCCTCTGTGTCCCACAGCCAAGTCTTCTCTCCAGTCCAGTGCTACGATGTGTCATGGAGTGAGAGGGGCTGGAATGTTTGCTTGGGAAACCTGGCAGCTATTAAAGCAGACCTCTTTTCACCTGCCCCAGGGCTTAGCAAGCACATGAGAGCTCCTCAGGAGCTGAGTTCAGGCTTCCCATAGGCCTCCTGTTAGTCCTAGGGATACCTAGGACTGGGACGCCCAGTCTGTGGTTCAGCCCACTCAATCCCCAAGACTGGTGTCCACCCACGCAATCTCCTTTTTCCTCTGAGTCCCCTCCCAGGGGCACAGATTCAAACCTAGTCATTTTTCTTCCCTCCCTACTGGATTATGTGTATATCTTTTCTTACAACCCTCCTGTTGGTTGTACAGGAGTCCTTCTTCCAGTTTCCAGGTAGTTTTCAGTAAGAATTGTTCCACATATAGATGTATTTACAATGTGTTCATTGGAGGGAGGTAAGCTCCACTTCCTCTTCTCCACCATCTTGATGGATCTCTTATAAATTCTTATATTAATCAGAGTCTAGCCAGGAAAACAGAAACAACTCTGAGTACCTTTTAACTGGGTACATGAAGGTACAACCAAGACAGAAGCTGTGTCACCGCATACAGTCTTCAGTCAGAGCTTGATTACGGAGGCTGGGAAGTCCCATGATCTGTTATCCACAATCTAGAGGTTCAGGAAATTTGATGCTGTAGTTCCAAGTCCAAATCCAAAGGCCTGAGTTCCAGGAAAACCAATGGTGTTAATCCCAATCTGAGTCCGAAGGCCCAAGAATCGGGGGCGGATGGTGTTAAAGTCTCAGTCCAAGATGGAATGTCTGAGAACCAGGACTCTGATTCAGGGATGGATGTCCCAGTCAAGCAAGAGAGCAAATTCTCATTATTCTACTTCATATATTTAATTTTATTTTATTTTCTGACTTAGCCTTCTGTGATCAGATCACTTAATCTCTGCAACATGGAACTCTGTGCCACAGCATAATTGACTAATTTCAATATTCTTTCCATTGTATTTAAATACATGTAATATAAGTATACACACATGTATATATGTATATTTCATTTTATAATTGATGTTAACTTTTAATTACTTTACAATTTTGCATCAAGTTGAAAAAAATGTGATCATCTCAAAAATAACTTTGATTTGAAAAGTTTAAGTGAAGTCTTTGAGGCATGTAAAGCTATGTGATTAAGATATATATGTATGTAATCAGTCATCTCAATGATCATTTTGATTCATGAAGTAGAAAATTTATTCTAAATTAAAATTTTTATGTACATCATAGAGCTAAGACTAATCATGGCATATTCATATATAAAAATGTGAAGTTAAGTGATGCTGTTACTGACATTTCACATACCCTCAGACAGAAAAATATAAATTCCTTCTGCTTTTAGATTTTACTTTCTATGCCAAATATATGTCCTAGTCTAGTGGCATAAAAAGCTCTTCAACTGAAACCAAAATGCAATAAAACATAATATACTTTTTATACATATATATATATATATATAAATATATATATATATAAGAATATATTGTTTTTGGTAAGACTCCAATTTGTACTCATTCGAGTAACAAAATATTACAAATCTGAAAATACCAAATATTGATGAGGATGCCAATGCAAGGACTTTCTTATCCACTACTAAGGGATATATACATTGATGCAACTATTTTGAACAGCAATTTGGCATTACCTCTTAAAGTTAACCATTCACAAACCTATGACACAAGAAATCCTCCCATGGTAATTTATCCAAAAGTAGATCATTAGAGTATAAGAATTCTGTACAAGAATTTTCAAGGCAGCACTGTCTGCATTAACAAAACCTTTAAACAATCCAGACATCCATTAATAGAATAATTGGTAAGTAAATTCTATTATATCATACAATAGAATATTATGGAGCAGTCAAAAAAGAATAAACAAAAGTGATAACAGCAAAATGGATAGATTATAGCAATATATTGAGTGAAATGAGTCCTCAAAAGTTATATAAATCATGATAGGTTTTACACACACACAGACACACAGACACACACACACACACACTTTAGGAAGAATTATGGTCATTAATATACAGAAGTTAAAGCAAGAAAAACAGGTGTTGAACACAGTACACATATGTACTTTTTTGAAGTATATATTATGATTCAGTACAGTTTGTAAAAAGAGAATGCTGAATATAGATTTGAATAATAAAGGTTATTTTGGGTGCACAGGAACAGGGGCATGCATTTGTGGTGAAGACCATATATTTGAATGTAGGTCATTGATAGGGTTTGAGCTTTTGTTTTGGGTGAGGAGTTAGAGCCATCAGGAGAGCACTTCCTCTACCTATTCATCTATTCTGATTCCACTTATGCCTTCAAGACAGTTTTAAATTAACATTTTCACCCATCACCCTGTTCCCATCACCCTGCTCTGAACTGATTTCTTCTTTTTCTCTCTGTCCGTAGGAAAATGTGTACTTCTGCACAGATTAGTTTAATTCAACAAAACTTCATTTTCCATGTAGTAGTGTGGTGGTTTGGAGCTGGACTGAAGCCTGGCTCTACCAATTCTAGCTGAGGGATCTTGGGCAAGCTACTTAATCACTCTCTAGCTCTGTTCCATTATCTATAAACGAGATGATAATAATTGTTCTTATTTCTTAAAGTTGTTCTGAGGGTTACATATGTTACTATACAAAGTGCTTAAGGGAAGGCTACTGTGTTTGGCACTCAGGATTTACACTAAAAAATTCCAGGACCACCAGTGTAAGTGGTGTTCTTGGAATTGTTCACTATACTGCCTGAACAACCATAAATCGTTACCCTACTTGGAACAGTACCTGGCACATAAAATTAACTCTAAGTATCTAAAAGTATTAGCTAGGGTTGTGATACATTGTTTCATAGTGATAAAAAAATCTATATCCTTAGATTATTTGTTGATTTCTCACTTCACCTCCTTTCCTTCATCATCTCCTGGAGAACTTTCTTGCTCCAGCTCTCCGCTTACATTTAGTTGTTAACCACTGTCAGTCAGCTCACTGTTCTCTACTCTGTGTAGTTTCCCTAGGAAACTACAAATTACTAAAACTAACAGAAGAAAATGGAGAAAAATTAAAAAGATAAATATCCAGGTAAGACAGTAAGAAAGTTATCTAAAAGAACCTCCCTTAGAAAAGGGAACCCTCTTGCACTGTTGGTGGGAATGTAAATTGATACAGCCACTATGGAGAACAGTATGGAGGTTCCTTAAAAAACTAAAAATAGAACTACCATACGACCCAGCAATCCCACTACTGGGCATATACCCTGAGAAAACCATAATTCAAAAAGAGTCATGTACCACAATGTTCATTGCAGCTCTATTTACAATAGCCAGGACATGGAAGCAACCTAAGTGTCCATCAACAGATGAGTGGATAAAGAAGATGTGACACATACATACAATGGAATATTACTCAGCCATAAAAAGAAATGAAATTGAGTTATTTGTAGTGAGGTGGATGGACCTACAGGCTGTCATACAGAGTGAAGTAAGTCAGAAAGAGAAAAACAAATACTGTATGCTAACACATATATATGGAATCTAAAAAAAAAAAGGAATCTAAAAAATTCCTGTACCTAGGGACAGTACAGGAATAAAGACGCAGACGTAGAGAATGGACTTGAGGACACGGGGAGGGGGAAGGGTAAGCTGGGATGAAGTGAGAGAGTAGCATTGACATATATACACAACCGAATGTAAAATAGATAGCTAGTGGGAAGCATCTGCAAAGCACAGGGAGATCAGCTCTGTGCTTTGTGACCACCTAGAGGGGTGGGATAGGGAGGGTGGGAGGGAGACTCAAGAGGGAGAAGATATGGGGATATATGTATACATATAGCTGATTCACTTTGTTATACAGCAGAAACTAACACAACCTTGTAAGGCAATTATACTCCAATAAAGAGGTTAAAAAAAAAAAAATCAAGAAGGATGGAAACTCAAAAAAAAAAAAAAAAAAAGAACCTTGCTTCTCTATTAAAATGGCAGGCAAAAGCATTTTCTGTCCTGAATTCTTGTTTTTGAGATCAACAAAATTAATCCTCTTCTAAACACCATACAATAGTATTTTAAAAAATTCAACAAATGCAACACATGATAAGTTGCATGTGTAAATATTTATACAAAAAATCTTAAAATATTGGTATTTGAAAACTGTAGTTTATTTAAAAACACCAAAATCAATGTGAAGTCTGTTTTAGCTATAGAGGATGATTCATTTAAAAATATCTGTGAATTCAATGACCATATTAACTAATCAAAAGTTTTTTTTTTTAAATCATGGAAAAATATTTGGTAAAATTTTTCTTTTTAATTAATTAATTAATTAATTTCTGGCTGTGTTGGGTCTTCGTTTCTGTGTGAAGGCATTTATTTATTTATTTATTTATGGCTGTGTTGGGTCTTCGTTTCTGTGCGAGGGCTTTCTCTAGTTGCGGCAATTTGGGGCCACTCTTCATCGCGGTGTGCGGGTGTCTCATTATCGCGTCCTCTCTTGTTTCGGAGCGCAGGCTCAAGACCCGCAGGCTCAGTAATTGTGGCTCATGGGCCTAGTCGCTCCGCGGCATGTGGGATCTTCCCAGACCAGGGCTCAAACCCATGTCTCCTGCATTGGCAGGCAGATTCTCAACCACTGTGCCACCAGGGAAGCCCGGTAAAATTTAATATCTCAACAAAAGAAGAAATTTTGTTTGACCAAGAATAAATACATAATTCTATGATGTTTCAAAATACATTTATATCTCAAATTAAATGTCAGTATTGCACTTTAAGATTGAAATCAGAGCATTCCCTTTAGCTTCAAAGAGGACCAATGACATAATTAACATCACTGCTTTGTTTTGAAAGTATTAGGTAGTTCTATTAGGCAGTAAAAAATTACAAAATATAATCATAACCTCTGTTTTCATCATTAGACTATATTCCTCTTAAGAGCAAGAAACTATGTCAGATTGGTCACTATATCCCCACCTCCTACTAAGCTTATCACTTAGAAGGAGATTGTGTTTCGCTTTTTTTATTTTTTTTAATTTTTTAATTTTTTTCTATTTTTTAAATTTTTTTTCACACACACACACACTGTATTTTATTTTTACAAGAGATAAATAGACTGACACCAAGCATTGTACATGGATGACCACAACAAAAGCAACAATGATTGCAATTACCAAACATGAAACACACTCATACTATGTCATAATATTGACGTTCAGTCCAGTAATCCTCCACTGCAACAGCTCCTTTACTTTGCAGTGAAAATTGATTTGTATATTCTTTGCCTCTGAGTCCTTGTGGGATTTTTTTTTTTTTAAATTCAGACAGAAAGTCACAAAAATTATACTCATCCTCATCAGTTCACTCAGTCCCATGTAATTAATTTTTTTTTTTCATCTTGATCTTTTGTTAGCACTTTTATGAGTTCATCAGTTTTTCATTAGAGTTCTGAAACTGCTTATTCATTCAGTTCAGCAGTACAGTCAGTTACCAGAAACCTGTACTTGTCAGAGTCTTTTCCATGAATTTCTTGAAGATGAAACCTTTGTATAGGAACATATTTGCAAAATCATCAGAGTACACCCAGAACTGTCTGTAAATGACAAAAGACTTAAAAATGACCATGGTTAAAGATTTGATGAAAGTTCATAATAATGCAGTTGACAAGAAAATTAGTTATTTCTGAGATATACATTTTAAAGTAATAACTAGGATTATTACTTATAACATTATACCAGAACATATAAGATTTTTAGAAATTTCATGTAATGTCTGAAACATTTATATTAACATATTTCCATACAAATACAAATATAAGATTTTTAGAAATTTCATGTAATGTCTGAAACATTTATATTAACATATTTCCATACAAATAACCCAATGAAAGTTTAGTATTAGTTGTTTTGTTTGTTTGTTTTTTTATACTGCAGGTTCTTATTAGGCATCAATTTTATACACATCAGTGTATACATGTCAATCCCAATCGCCCAATTCAGCACACCACCATCCCCACCCCACCGCAGTTTTCCCCCCTTGGTGTCCATATGTCCATTCTCTACATCTGTGTCTCAACTTCTGCCCTGCAAACTGGCTCATCTGTACCATTTTTCTAGGTTCCACATACATGCATTAATATACGATATTTGTTTTTCTCTTTCTGACTTACTTCACTCTGTATGACAGTCTCTAGATCCATCCACGTCTCAACAAATGACTCAATTTTGTTCCTTTTTATGGCTGAGTAATATTCCATTGTATATATGTACACATCTTCTTTATCCATTCGTCTGTTGATGGGCATTTAGGTTGCTTCCATGACCTGGCTATTGTAAATAGTGCTGCAATGAACATTCGGGTGCATGTGTCTTTTTGAATTACGGTTTTCTCTGGGTATATGCCCAGTAGTGGGATTGCTGGGTCATATGGTAATTCTATTTTTAGTTTTTTAAGGAACCTCCATATTGTTCTCCATAGTGGCTGTATCAATTTACATTCCCATCAACAGTGCAAGAGGGTTCCCTTTTCTCCACACCCTCTCCAGCATTTGTTGTTTGTAGATTTTCTGATGATGCCCATTCTAACAGGAGTGAGGTGATACCTCATTGTAGTTTTGATTTGCATTTCTCTAATAATTAGTGATGTCGAGCATCTTTTCATGTGCTTCGTGGCCGTCTGTATGTCTTCTTTGGAGAAATGTCTATTTAGGTCTTCTGCCCATTTTTGGATTGGGGTGTTTGTTTCTTTAATATTGAGCTGAATGAGCTGTTTATATATTTTGGAGATTAATCCTTTGTCCGTTGATTCATTTGCAAATATTTTCTCCCATTCTGAGGGTTGTCTTTTCATCTTGTTTATGGTTTCCTATGCTGTGCAAAGGCTTTGAAGTTTCATTAGGTCCCACTTGTTTATTTTTGTTTTTATTTCCATTACTCTAGGAGGTGGATCAAAAAAGATCTTGCTGTGATTTATGTCAAAGAGTGTTCTTCCTATGTTTTCCTCTAAGAGTTTTATAGTGTCCAGTCTTATATTTAGGTCTCTAATCCATTTTGAGTTTATTTTTGTGTATGGTGTTAGGGAGTATTCTAATTTCATTCTTTTACATGTAGCTGTCCAGTCTTCCCAGCACCACTTATTGAAGAGACTGTCTTTTCTCCATTGTATATCTTTGCCTCCTTTGTCATAGATTAGTTGACCATAGGTGTGTGGGTTAATCTCTGGGCTTTCTATCTTGTTCCATTGATCTATGTTTCTGTTTTTGTGCCAGTACCATATTGTCTTGATTACTGTAGCTTTGTGGCAGAGTCTGAAGTCAGGGAGTCTGATTCCTCCAGCTCCATTTTTTTCCCTCAAGACTGCTTTGGCTATTCAGGGTCTTTTGTGTCTCCATACAAATTTTAAGATGATTTGTTCTAGCTCCGTAAAAAATGCCATTGGTAATTTGATAGGGATTGCATTGAATCTGTAGATTGCTTTGGGTAGTATACTCATTTTCACAATGTTGATTCTTCCAATCCAAGAACATGGTATATCTCTCCATCTGTTGGTATCATCTTTAATTTCTTTCATCAGTGTCTTATAGTTTTCTGCATACAGGTCTTTTGTCTCCCTAGGTAGGTTTATTCCTAGGTATTTTATTCTTTTTGTTGCAATGGTAAATGGGAGTGTTTCCATAATTTCTCTTTCAGATTTTTCATCATTAGTGTATAGGAATGCAAGAGATTTTTGTGCATTAATTTTGTATCCTGCAACTTTACCATATTCATTAATTAGCTCTAGCAGTTTTCTGGTGGCAGTTTTAGGATTCTCTATGTATAGTATCATGTCATCAGCAAACAGTGACAGTTTTACTTCTTCTTTTCCAATTTGTATTCCTTTTATTTCTTTTTCTTCTCTGATTACCGTGGCTAGGACTTCCAGAACTATGTTGAATAATAGTGGTGAGAGTGGACATCCTTGTCTCGTTCCTGATCTTAGAGGAAATGCTTTCAGTTTTTCACCATTGAGAATGATGTTTGCTATGGGTTTGTCATATATGGCCTTTATTATGTTGAGGTAGGTTCCCTCTATGCCCACTTTCTGGAGAGTTTTTATCAGAAATGGGTGTTGAATTTTGTCAAAAGCTTTTTCTGCATCTATTGTGATGATCATATGGTTTTTATTCTTCAGTTTGTTAATATGGTGTATCACATTCATTGATTTGCGTATATTGAAGAATCCTTGCATACCTGGGATAAATCTCACTTGATCGTGGTGTATGATCCTTTTAATGTGTTGTTGGACTCTGTTTGCTAGTATTTTGTTGAGGATTTTTGCGTCTATATTCATCAGTGATATTGGTCTGTAATTTTCTTTTTTTGTAGTGTCTTTGTCTGGTTTTGGTATCAGGGTGATGGTGGCCTCATAGAATGAGTTTGGGAGTGTTCCTTCCTCTGCAATTTTTTGGAAGAGTTTGAGAAGGATGGGTGTTAGCTCTTCTCTAAATGTTTGATAGAATTCACCTGTGAAGCCATCTGGTCCCGGACTTTTGTTTGTTGGAAGATCTTTAATCACAGTTTCAATTTCATTACTTGTGATTGGTCTGTTCATATTTTCTGTTTCTTCCTGGTTCAGTCTTGGAAGGTTATACCTTTCTAAGAATTTGTCCATTTCTTCCAGGTTGTCCATTTTATTGGCATAAAGTTGCTTGTAGTAGTCTCTTAGGATGTTTTGTATTTCTGCGGTGTCTGTTGTAACTTCTCCTTTTTCATTTCTGATTTTATTGATTTGAGTCCTCTCCCTCTTTTTCTTGATGAGTCTGGCTAATGGCTTATCAATTTTGTTTATCTTCTCAAAGAAACAACTTTTAGTTTTATTGATCTTTGCTATTGTTTTCTTTGTTTCTATTTCATTTATTTCTGCTCTGATCTTTATGATTTCTTTCCTTCTGCTAACTTTGGGTTTTGTTTGTTCTTCTTTCTCTAGTTTCTTTAGGGGTAAGGTTAGATTGTTTACTTGAGATTTTTCTTGTTTCTTGAGGTAGGCTTGTATAGCTATAAACTTCCCTCTTAGAACTGCTTTTGCTGCATCCCATAGGTTTTGGGTTGTCGTGTTTTCATTGTCGTTTGTCTCTAGGTATTTTTTTATTTCCTCTTTGATTTCTTCAGTGATCTCTTGGTTATTTAGTAACGTATTATTTAGCCTCCATGTGTTTGTCTTTTTTACGTTTTTTTCCCTGTAATTCATTTCTAATCTCATAGTGTTGTGGTCAGAAAAGATGCTTGATATGATTTCAATTTTCTTAAATTTACTGAGCCTTGATTTGTGACCCAAGATGTGATCTATCCTGGAGAATGTTCCGTGCGCACTTGAGAAGAACGTGTAATCTGCTGTTTTTGGATGGAATGTCCTATATATATCAATTAAATCTATCTGGTCTATTGTGTCATTTAAAGCTTCTGTTTCCTTATTTATTTTCATTTTGGATGATCTGTCCATTGGTGTAAGTGAGGTGTTAAAGTCCCCCACTATGATTGTGTTACTGTCGATTTCCTCTTTTATAGCTGTTAGCAGTTGCCTTATGTATTGAGGTGCTCCTATGTTGGGTGCATATATATTTATAATTGTTATATCTTCTTCTTGGATTGATCCCTTGATCATTATGTAGTGTCCTTCCTTGTCTCTTGTAACGTTCTTTATTTTAAAGTCTATTTTATCTGGTATGAGTATAGCTACTCCAGCTTTCTTTTGATTTCCATTTGCATGGAATATCTTTTTCCATCCCCTCACTTTCAGTCTGTATGTGTCCCTAGGTCTAAAGTGGGTCTCTTGTAGACAGCATATATATGGGTCTTGTTTTTGTATCCATTCAGCCAGTCTATGTCTTTTGGTTGGGGCATTTAATCCATTCACGTTTAAGGTAATTATCGATATGTATGTTCCTATGACCATTTTCTTAATTGTTTTGGGTTTGTTTTTGTAGGTCCTTTTCTTTTCTTGTGTTTCCCACTTAGAGAAGTTCCTTTAGCATTTGTTGTAGAGCTGGTTTGGTGGTGCTGAATTCTCTTAGCTTTTGCTTGTCTGTAAAGCTTTTGATTTCTCCATCAAATCTAAATGAGATCCTTGCCGAGTAGAGTAATCTTGGTTGTAGGTTCTTCCCTTTCATTACTTTAAGTATATCATGCCACTCCCTTCTGGCTTGAAGAGTTTCTGCTGAGAAATCAGCTGTTAACCTTATGGGAGTTCCCTTGTATGTTATTTGTCATTTTTCCCTTGCTGCTTTCAATAATTTTTCTTTGTCTTTAATTTTTGCCACTTTGATTACTATGTGTCTCGGCGTGTTTCTCCTTGGGTTTATTCTGTATGGGACTCTCTGCGCTTCCTGGACTTGGGTGGCTATTTCCTTTCCCATGTTAGGGAAGTTTTCGACTATAATCTCTTCAAATATTTTCTCTGGTCCTTTCTCTCTCTCTTCTCCTTCTGGGACCCCTATAATGCGAATGTTGTTGCGTTTAATGTTGTCCCAGAGGTCTCTTAGGCTGTCTTCATTTCTTTTCATTCTTTTTTCTTTAGTCTGTTCCGCAGCAGTGAATTCCATCATTCTGTCTTCCAGGTCACTTATCCGTTCTTCTGCCTCAGTTATTCTGCTATTGATTCCTTCTAGTGTAGTTTTCATTTCAGTTATTGTATTGGTCATCTCTGTTTGTTTGTTCTTTAATTCTTCTAGGTCTTTGTTAATCATTTCTTGCATCTTCTCAATCTTTGCCTCCATTCTTATTCTGAGGTCCTGGGTCATCTTCACTATCATTATTCTGAATTCTTTTTCTGGAAGGTTGCCTAACTCCACTTCATTTAGTTGTTTTTCTGGGGTTTTTTCTTGTTCCTTCATCTGGTACATAGCCCTCTGTCTTTTCATCTTCTCTATCTTTCTGTAACTGTGGTTTTTGGTCCACAGGCTGCAGGATTGTAGTTTTTCTTGCTTCTACTCTCTGCCCTCTGGTGGTTGAGGCTATCTAAGAGGCTCGATGGAAGGTTCTGGTCTGTGTTTCGTTTTATTTCTAAAATTATTTTTAAGTAAACTACTGCTTGCTTTCAGATTTACCAAAGACATTTTGAAGTTTCTAATTTCTTAATTATCATAGTCAATACAAGCTAAAAATAATTGTCTTACCCACATTTAGGGGAAGAAATTGTTCTTCCCTTTACCTACCATGTCTTTCCCCTTTTCCTTCATACTTCTTAGAAGAGAGATTATTAGACATTATTCATTATTAAAATGATTTCTTTTTACCACAAGAATCTTGTATTTCAAAAATTATTCTCAAGATGTTATTTTTTTTAATCAGATTTTTTTAGTACCTTAATTGACATGCTTAACTGTTTTCAATGCTCTATATTATTATTTTTAAAATTTTGACTTTCCTTTTCCTGAGTTCTTAATTTTGATTTCTGTTTCAATTGGCTAGAATATGTCTATTTTAAAATATATCTATGTATATATTATAGATATATTTATACATAGATATATTTACTATATATAGTAAATATAGATATATTTAAATAAATAGTAAATAGGTATATTTACTATATATAATATATAGTAAATATATCTATTTATCTTATTAGATAAATTTTCTAATAGATATATAAGTAGTTATTTCAGAGCCTTGAATATTCACGAATGCCTCATTTTCCCACCCAAATAACAATTTCATAGGTAAAATTTTGTGTCAACCTATGTTCTATTAAAACTTGCAATTACCTCTTCCTTGTACATGTTGTATTATTCATGACAAATATGCAGCTCTTTTTTTTATAGCTAAACTGTTTTTACTACCTAAACAATCATAGGGTTTTTTCTCCACTATCTTTGTAGTTCTAAACCTTATTGAGAAAAATCAAATAAATAAGAGAGATATATAATTTTCATGGATTAGAAGACCTGAAGTGATATCAGTTTTCTCCAGAATGATCTCATTGATCAAATATCTAGTACTAATTTTTAGTGGAACATGCTGGAAGTATTCTAATAAGAATTCTATCTATCTATCTATCTATCTATCTATCTATCATCTATCATCTATCTATCTAACATCTATCTATCTATCTATAGGTATAATATATCTAATAGATACAGATATCACATATATCCAAGACACCACTTGAAAAAGAAAAAAAGGTAGGGAGCTCATTCTAATACATATCGTCTTAATAAGAAGCTACAAAATGTATGACAGTATGGTATGCTCAGAATAAGAGGAAAAAAAAGAACAATAGAACAGAAAAGAGATACTCAGAGTTAGACTCATTCCATATGGTCACCAGATTTATGATAAATGTTGGAATACAGAGCAATATGAAAGAAACTATCTTTTCAATAAAAATGCTGGGATAATGGATATACACCTGGAAGAAAATGAAACTCCGTTCCCATCTCCCACTATATACAAAAATCAATTTCAATTATTAAAGGCAAAACAACAAAGATTTTAGAAGATGAATGAAGAATATCTCATGACATTGCAGTAGGAAAACTTTTCTTAAGCAGGACACATTATGCACTAACTATAACAGAAGAAGACTGGTGAATTAGAAGATTGATAAATTTGACTACAGGAAAATTGAGAACTTCTGTTTATCAAATGTAATCATTGAGTGAAAATGGAAACCATGTAGTGGGAGAAAATATTTGCAACATATATAACTATCAAAGGACTCTTATCCAGAATTCCTACAAATCAATGAGAAGAAAACTGATAAATCAGTAGAGAAAATGTATTAAAGAATGAACACCCAATTCACAAACAGGCTATCCTAGAAGCCAAATGAAACTGTGTTCAATCCTAGAAATTATTAGGGAAATGTAAATTAAAATTACAATACCATACCAGTGCACACCTGTCAGAATGGCTAAAATGAAGAAGACTGATAATAATAAATGTTGGAATAGATGTGGACTGATAGTAATTTTCATGTACAGTGTTGATGTTATTGTCAATAAGGACAACCACTTTGGAAAATACTTTGATATTATCTATTAAAATTGGATGTAAACATATCTGTAACCCAGCAGTTCCGCTTCCAGGTATAAAATCAACAGAAATACATGATCATGTGCGTTAAAAATATACACTAGAATAGATGAATTATTCATAAAAACCCAAGTTGGAAACAGTGCATATGTTCTTGAAAAGTAGAATTATTAAATGACCTGTGGTATTTTCATACAGTGAAATGTTATACAGAAATGAAAGTGGTACACTACAGATGCCCACAGCAATGTGGATGAGTCCTACAGACATAATTATTTTAGAAGATTACACTAAAATGACAGGCATACTACATACTGTAAAAATACTAATCCATAACATTAGAGACACATACCTAGCTGATGTAACTATACAAAAAAGGAAGGAGTTGATCAACATAAATTCAAGATAGTAATTATTTTTTGAGAAGAGTGAGACTTTTGTTAATGGGGAGAGGCCTGCTTAGGGCTTTGGTGATGCTGTTGATGCTCTAAATCTCTTGACCTGGGTGGTGGCTTCATGTTTATAATTATGATAATTTATTAATGTGAACATTTATATTAGCCCCTGTGCCTAGAAGACTGTCTGAAAGCCAAAGTTTCTATTAAATTTGTATGAAGAGTAAAGACAAAACTGAAGGATGCTGTGAACTGTCTTGGAACACATATTTCTCCCTATTCTGTATTCCTGTGACGGAAGTCCTTGGGTGGAAATCACTTTGTGGTACATTGTTTTCCTAATTAATCTTACTACAATGAAGGATATACATTTAACTCTTTTTAAAAAACATTTTATTGGAGTATAGTTGATTTACAACATTGTGCTAGTTTCAGGTGTACAACAAAGGGAATCATACATATATATATATATATATATATATATATATACATATATAATTATATATATATTTATCTCTGTTCTTTTTCAGATTCTTTTCCCATATAGGTTATTACAGAATACTGAGTAGAGTTCCCTGTGCTCTACAGTAGGTCCTTATTAGTGATCTATTTTATATATAGTAGTGTGTATATGTTAATCCCAATCTCCTAATTTATCATTTCCCCCCAGGTTTCCCCTTCGGTGACCGTAAATTTGATTTTGAGATCTGTGAGTCTGTTTTGTAAACAAGTTCATTTGTATCATTTTTATATTCAACTCTTGTCTTCTTCAAAATCTATTTCCTTACTTCTTCCAGGAAACACAGCCATCCTTTATTTAAAATAATGTGTCTTTACCATCTAGTTTCCTGGGGGCTCTGTTTCAGAGGACTCATTGCACATCCCTACTTGACCAGGATAATTGCAAATAGAACATAATGGTAACTTTATAACATTTGACCAGATTGGTCAAATCCTCTATACCAGCCTTTGGCCTGGAGTTACCAAGTTTTCGCGCTTGGTTGTTGGCTTCGGCTTTCTGGAATGCCCATAGACTGCAATTTTATATGTTATGAGTTATTACCATTGTGTTAATTAGATGATGTCTCATTATTTAGTAATTTTAGCTTCAACTTACAAAGGGGTAAATCCTTCTCTGTTGCATTTCTATGATTTTGTGTAAGTCATAGTAGCATGACTAAATCGGGTCTAAGATTTGTTGGTTTCTCTTTGAAAAAGTATTAGAGATGTTTAATTATACACTAAAACTTTTTGGATGTAGGGAAGATGAATAGGAAGGCATTGCTAGCCTCTATATAAGGGATATTGTTTTTGTTTTATTTTGTGTGTGCGCATGTTTTACAAGGGGGGATTCAACCATATTTACCTGCATTATTGGTGAATGTCTTGTGATGCCTATCCAGTGGGCATCCTGCCAAGACTAGATACTAAATAGAAGAGTGAATTGGCCCACCTGTAGGTGATCCCCCTTTTAGTATGGACTCACTTTATTTAAACTGTCTTTTAATCAGTTCCTGTTTGGCACAGATGGTAGGAAAGCACATTATAGAATTTTAAGTCAAGCTCTAGGTCTGTTGTGGTTTGCAAGGTATTTGGTCTTGAGAAGAGCATTTCCCCGGATGTCTGGGGAGACAATGTTTTTCTGCTGAGCAGAGAATCACAGGCCACTAAGAGGGCACCGGAGGCCCCAGGCAGAGGTGAAAAAATCAACATGTTCTTGTGGTAGAATGACTTTTCCATCAGGTTTCTGATTGCCAGGAGCCAGCTGGGATGATTTTTTTAAACTTAGAAATTGCAGCTACAAAACAGGGTTGATTTCTGGCTTCTACACTTCCTGACTGTGTGGTTTAAGATAATATTTCTCAATCTTGTTTTTCATTAATGCCCCACTAAAAAACCTTTTTTGACATGTTTTCCTAACTGTTCCTTTATGAGATTTTAATAATACCAGAAATACTGTATATCCATTTATATACTATATGTATATCTGTGTTTCATACTTATAAAAGGTAAGCAGAAATCTTACTCTTTATTCAATACAGGGTTAAGAATGACTAAATAATATTTTTAAGTTAAAAGAAAATTCAAAAACTGAAAAGCTATAAACATTTAATTTAACCTTTTAATTCTATTTGTTGAGTAACTTTTAATGTAATTTATTTACTTATATAAATTATAATATATCAAATTATATATGTAAACTAGCCACTTATATAAATATATAATATCAGTAGCAGCAATGTAATCAAATTTTGGAAAAATCATTCAAAACAGTTACTTTTCCAGCAAAAGTAAAACAATAAAAAAATTTCTTAGAAGTATTTTAGTACTTTTAACTTTGCTTGATATGAGAAAATACTTTTTAACTAGCTGTTAGATACTCATTCAAATATTGTCAACATTTTTCTTTTCAGTACTGGAAAAATAATGTTAGGTTGAATATATTTTTTAAAATTAAATAATAAAATATGTACTATTATTTACTTAATTTTCAAAGGCCAAGTCACATGCAAAAGCACTGAGCATCAAATAACAGCCACAAGGCTGGCAACGGCAGCCAATAGACATGCACAGACACTCATGATACGGCTTTAAGATTGAGCAAAATCAATGTAGAGAAATCTCTCCAATCACAGTCACCTACTCATCATAATTTTATAGCTATGTGTTATATATATTTTGTGCATGTTTCATGAACTCACAAGGTCTTACAAGGGGGGATTCAACCGTGTTTACCTGCATGATTGGTGGATCCAAGGTTTCTGAGAGCACTGGATTTTTAATTAAAAATATAGTGATGTTATCAAACTCAGGTTTAAATGGTGGAAGCACTAATACAGTGCTTGGTTATGTACTTTACTATTGTTCAAGCAGCATTTTTTGAGAGTTAACTATGTGACAGACACGATGATAGGTACTAGGGATACAGAGTTGAATAACACACTAATGACATGTGGTTCCTACTCCTCAAAAGTTTACAATATAAATAGGTTGATAAATATGTAGGCAGATGGCTTTAATACAATATGGCAAGTGCAGTTATAGTAGTGGGCAAAGAGGAGGAATCTTATCTTAGATTTCCTCGTGGGTCAAGGAAACATGAAGATGGCAGATCAATTTCATCTTAAATGTGAATAGAAAATGAATTGGTAGAAAACTCTTGGTGTATGAGGGCATAAGGTGAACAATCTGGTGAGGGAAACAACATGTGCGATGACAACATGAAACAATATAATTATGTGTCATTTGTAGAAGGAAAAGCAATTCTAAAGGTCTAAGAGGTAGGCTTAAAGGGACAGTGTGCTGGGAGATGAGCTTGGGCTATAGGTGGAAGACAAGTCACAGCAATCTTTGTGATATTACATAGCTTGGCTTTTATTCTGTCCCTCAGTTCTTCTTAATCTTTCTCACCAAAGTACACCTAACAACAGAGACTGCTATAATAATACTGCACTGATACTTTATCACTTAGCTTAAAATTTCATGTAAATTTTAGATTCTACTCCATTATTTGTCTACTTAGTAATATAGTAATAATTTGAAAATTACTTGTTAAATTGCTTCCAAAAATATTTGAGTAAAATTGATGGTCTAGAAATATGTGCCATGTTTTTATGCTTGAGTTTCTCTTGGTACATCTCATATGTGTGGTAATACACATGCTTGAGTTTGAGGAGTAAAATCTTAGGTATGAGGAAAATTTAAGGATCGTAGAAAGGTAGTAACATGTCATATTTCTTCTTTAAATAGAATATTCAGGTAGCAGAGAGGAGGATGAAGTTGAAGGAGATAAGAGTGGAAATAAGTAGGGGGTTGCTGCAATAGTTCAAGTGAGTGTTAAAGAAGTTAGGCTTTTTCCCTCCTACAGAAACTGGGAGATAGACCCTATCTTCCTTGATGATTACATTTCAAAAAGATGGCTCCTAGGTCCTTTAGAAGCTCATTCCTGGGTTGCAAAACTAGCAAGGAGTTTTTAAAAAGATTTACATGTCAAAGGGGCAGGAAAAGGATTTACACTTATAAATTTTCTAATGTAAATGCTTCAAAAAATCTGAAGTTGGGGTGGGGGTGTCTATAGTCAGGCAAAAGCCTGTCTAAAGTTTATTTAAGATGAAGGAAACATTTAGGACATCTTGGTCAGTGCTAGACTACATTTTAAAGCTGGTCTCCATCAACTTGTATGTAGAATAATAAGAGAAAGAGAAAGAGAGAAGAAAAAAAGTCAACATATAAATAAACACATGTGCACAACAAGCAAAGAGGAAATACCAGTAATTCCATGGACACGGGCCCCTGTATGCACTTTCTTTGCTTTGAAAGATTTACTTGATCAGAAGCAATGCTATTTGAATTATTATCACAGTGGATAATCAGGATCAACATTCTGTAAAATAGCACAGTAGATAGGTCTGTGAATTGTGGTGCTGGCAAGAGCATATGCGCAGGGAAGGTTAATCCATATCCAGAATATATGTGTCTATTTCAGTGAAGATGAATGTCTGACCCCTCATAATGGAAAAGGTTCAACATAATCAACTGCCACCAATTGGCTGGCTGATTCTCTTCTACACTGGGAAGGGGTTTCAGGGGTGATCTCTTCCGTTGGCAGATTAGTCACTCAGCAGTAATAGCTTCTAGGTCAGATTTGGTAACAGAAAGTCCAAGTGTTGAACCCAAGCATTGTCTCTATCCCTGCCACCAAGGGCACTTTGTACATGGGCTCATTTACTTTGTAATGAAGTGACTATGGATAAGGACTGAGTGATGTGAGCAATTTTGTCCACTGGACTATTGAAAGCCTCCTTTAGTGAACATTCACGTGGGACAAAAATATTTCACAGTGTTTGCCCATTCTGAGAGGCTCATCCACATGAGTCTTTCCAGACGTTTTTGGACACTTATCTTTCAACCCTGTTCCTTCCAAGTCTATGATCATCCAATCAAACCATCAGCAGTTGCCTATGAGTCAGCCATCTTTCAGTCCAAAGTGGAAAACTAAATACACCATTTGAATTTTTACCCATGGGGAATACTTTCCTTTATTGCTGTCATTCACTGTCACACTATCTATTGCTGCATCCATCCACTTTATTTCTTCCTGTTTGTGGAACTCCGTATGAGGCTGTAGGTGTGTATTGAAGGAGAGGAAGAAACACAGCATGAGTAATTGTTAAAGGAGTGTGAGCTACCTGCTCGTACATCTTGTATCTTCCATACCTGTGTGAACCCAGATTCTTTTATACGTTTTTTCCTTTAATTACAGATTATGTCAAACATGCCCAAACTCATGGTTTGGTCTATCAGGTCCCAGTTTATGATAAGAAGCTCAGATTGCATGACCAAATGATGTTAAATGGATAGGCTTTCAATCTCTATATAGCATTCTCATTTGCCAAAGACACTTAATATCATTAGGTCTACACTCAAAAGACCCTAGTGGAAAATCAGTTTTCACTGCAGTATGGACTTGCCTTCTTTTTCTCAAACCCAGCAAACTTACCAGAGACTTGGTAGGTGGTCAGAGTAGCACATTCAAATGTGGAATATGTTGCCTCACAAATCCATGAAGACTTACCGTGTGTTGTACCTATTTTTGCATGGTAGGTTGTGAGAGACGCAGTAACTCATTTTTCAAACTCAAGAGGATATCATCACACACTCCAGACAACTGTACCCCTAGAATTTTCACTGAGTTTATAGGTCCATGAATTTTCATGAGATTTATTCCTTATTCTCTGAATCGCCCATCGTACTAAGGCATCTAAAGTACTTGCTACTTCCTGTGTATCAGATCCAGTCATCATAGTGACCCAATGTGATATTTTGCAGAATATTGAGATGGCCAACATCTCAAGAACTATGTTGTGACAGAGAGCAGGACGGTTGTATTGTAAGATGTTATGGAAAAACCCCGACGAATTTTTTGGCCAACCCAGTATTAGCCCTGAGGAAAGATTGTAAAGGTGTAATTTTGGCCTTCTCAGGTAAAATAAAACTACTTTTGTTTGCTCTCATATGTTGTTGCAGGAAAATACATTAGCCTGGTCAGTAGCTGCATACTAGGTGCCAGGGGTCATATCAGTTTGCTCAAGTAAAGATGTTACACATGGGAAAACAGCACAATTAAATTCACTATCTGATTAAGTTTGTGAGAATCCAGTCATCCTTCGGTATCCATCCAACTTCTTAACCAGCTAACTGTATTATTTAAGTGAGCATGGGATGAGTATTACTACCTCTGCATCTTAACAAGTTTTCAATGTTGGCAGTAATCTTCGAAATTCTCCCAGGAAATATTGCTTGTATGACTAGTCCAAGGGTGTTCAATTGGGCCTTTCAACTATGGACATTACCCCATGGCTCAAAGGGTCAGTTTAGGTATTCTGCTAATTTCCAATTAGTCTATTTTAATTATACAATGACTGTAAGAACAAACAAACAAACAAACACACGATGGATCTATGGACTTACTGGGTTCACTATCGTTCAAATTTGGGATAAGACTCCATTCATCACCTTACCATTATTCACCCTCACTTTGATTTGTGGGTTACGGTAGAATTTTGAGCCCCTAGGAATTACTGACAATTCACCATGCCTGGTAATCCCCAGAAAGTCTCCATATTTACCTTTTCCTTGTGCACTATCATACTAGTAATTGGCTGTAGTTCCCTTTGGGAAAGGCTTGAAGAAATAATTATGGTATATACCAATGGCATTGCTGCAGGGTTCTTCTACAAGGAGACGCAAATTCCTCTTCAATTGAAAGATGCTGTGTTGCATGGTTTCCAATAAATACAGATGTAAATTTGCGTATATTATATAATATGTAATTTCCTAGCTCTGTCCATTAATAAAGTCTGAGAGCAGTGACATCCCACTAGCAGTGAGCACATCTATCACCCAGATCTTGGTTTTGAAATACTGTTCTCCACTAAAAGAAACCAGAGCTATTTGAAGAAATGGCTGATTCTAAGGCTGGGGTAGGGAAAGTAGAAGATGAGTCTGGAACACCTTGTGCTACCAAAAAGTAAGGAAGTACTCAAAGAATGCTGGAAATATGTCAAAAGTGTATAGGAACCAGTTAGAATGGGTTCCCACTGGACAAATCTGGAAAAAATAGAGCATCAGAGTAAATGATAATAGTAACAGATTATAGCAATTGAATAAAATAAGAACCATAAATCCACACACAGTTATAACATTTTAAATGGGCAAATAAATGGGGAGAAGGAAAGCTTTTCCTTGTGGTAGAAAGGCAACTACTAAATGTAAAAAGGGTCATGGCATTAGAAATTCACCATTTGGCAACCACCGAAGTAATAATTAATTCAGGCAAGGAACAGCAAGAGATGTTACAACTAGTGGGTGAAGGTGGAGTCACGAATGGGACTTTACACAGTGTCAAAGTACCTCTCACAAAACATGTGTTAAATACAAAGTGGGGGAAAAGATCACTTTAATTGGAGAAACCTGCAGCTACCATCTTAACCAAGCAATCAAAGTTAAAATCACCAGTAAGAGGACAAATAGACACCATGCACATACCACTCAATAGGTTTCCATGAAAAGAACACAGCATATACTCACTGAAGATACATAACCTGGGTCTAATGGAGAGGGATCAATGGACAAACACAAACTGAGGAACATTCTACAAAATAACTACAAAACACACTTCAAAAATTTTAAAGTCATGAAAATCAAAGACAAAGGAGCTGTTCCAGATTGAAAGAGCCTAGAGGAACATGACAACTAAGTGCCAAGTATAATCCTGTATTGGACCCAGTGCTAATGATGGATGTTTCTGGAACATTGCCAAAACTTGAGTGGAGTCTCAGGGAGAAAGATATACAGGAGTTCTTTGTACCATTTTCACAAATTTCTGTAAGCCTGAAAAAAAATTTAAATAAATTTTTAAAATAAAGAATAAGAGATTCTGTGTCTTTGAATGGCTTTAACTAAAAGGTTATAATTTCGCATTGTGATGACTCAAGTTAGGTTTTGGCTATCAGACCCAGAGTTATTTCTGTTATATGGTTCGAACAGTATCCTTGTAGGCCACCCATCTGTTCTATTACTAGGGACACTGTGATCAATTAGTCACTGGCAGAGATCCTTAAAAGCCAAAATATATTTTTCAAAAAATATTGTAACACTTTATTTATAATGACTTTTACAGCACTATACATTCATTTCCCGCTATTGAGTTTTTTTGCTATTTTGTCATACATTGTACATCTAAATACTACAAATCCCATATTACATTGTTATTTTGTATTTTATTTTATTCTTTAAGTATTTGGCTAGTTTTAAAAAAGCATTATATTAAAAATTTTTTATATTTACTGAAATGTTTACTGTTCTCAGAACTCTGCATCACTTCAACTAGATCCAAATTTTCACTTGTCATTTTATTTAAATTTTAAGAACTTCCTTTAAGATTTTCTTTGGTGAGTTCTGATGACTAAAAATTCTCTCAGCTTTTGTTTTTCTAAAAGTGTTCTTATTATACCTTTATTTATTTTATTGAAAAATATTCTTATTATACCTTTATTTTTATGTAATAGTTGATGCACAATATTATATGTTACAGATGTACAATATAGTGATTCACAATTTTTAAAGGTTATACTCCATTTATAGTTATTATAAAATAATGGCTATATTCCCTAAGTTGTACAATATATCCTTGTAGTTTACTTTATACATAATAGTTTGTACCTCTTAATCCCCTAAAATGTTTTGATTACTGGGATATCCCTGCTTCCTTTTGCGGCAAACGTGTTCATCTTGTCTTTGGCAGTTAAGTGCTGCCACTTGGTCCCTGCCATTCTAGGAATCCCATCATCTTTATTGAAATCAGGGGCCCATCTCAATTGTTGCATCTCCGTTGTCATTTCTGGCTAACCAAGGAGAAGAAGCAGAGATTTTCAAGGATGAGGGTGTGAATCTTTAATGCATTTTACAATGCAAATGAAGGGAGTATCCTCTGGTTTTCTTGGTCAGTGACTGTGCAGATCGCACATTAATCCACTCCAACATTCGCATCCCCTTAAGCTTTGAATTCCCTCCTGCTCATCCTTCAAGAGAAGCCCTAACATTTCCTTCTCATTGTACATTATCATTAAATCGTGGTTTCAGTCAATCAATCAAGTAAGATATCAGAAACACTTCTAGGTACATGAAACCAATTCATTAAATTCTGATTATCTAGTAAGTGTACTCATATAAATGCATTTTGCTTGACCTGGTATTATATTCCACCTTCCCACATATATTCTCCAGGATTCACCGTCTTGCAGTTCTTTGGAGTATAATCTATTTCATCTGGTCTCACCGTCTAACTGATACCTAGAGTGTACGCTTACAAGTTATCTGTCCCAGGTGAGGCTGTCACAGAGTTTTCAAGCAAAAGAAGAGTAGTCTCCTCAGACAGAAGGGTGGAAGCTACTGAGAAGGGAGGTTCAACTTGTCTCAGAGATTCAAGATGCTCAGTTTCATCTGAGTCCAACCAGACTTCCTCATTTAAAGTTTTAGGGGCTATTGTTTTCTAATCAATATCCTGATGTTCACATTACAGAACTCGAGTGGTATAGAAATAGCAAATGAAAAAAGCAGCTACTTCTTCTAGGGTTTAGGCACAGCAAACAAGGAAAGACTAAGAATTTATCAGATCTCTTTTACCACAAGACTGAAATTCAAACCTTTTTGGAGAGGGTGGCTGGAATAGGAAAATGCAGCCTACTAGTAACAAAGAAATTTGCCAGAGGTTGCAGGCCAGAGGTAGTGCAATGTGTAAGAGTGGTCCTCCACATGACTGGAAATACTCACCAGAGGTTGCTAGTTGGACTGGTACATAAGAATAGCCAGGTGGGTGGTTAGAAAACCTTGCTGGAGAGTGCAGGCCATAGTTCTGTGAGGATCATGGGGATGAGTGCTACTGGGGCTATCTACACACCTGGGCCCTCCCACATACCAATCTGCTGGCAACAAAACAAAGCCTGCACACTAGAATATGGAAAGGATAGCCCTTCCTTCTACTGTGGCTTTGCAGGGTCCCTCCATTACCTTCTATCAACAAAGCCTAACAATAAGCTGGCTGGCAGAGGTTTCAGAGTCCAGATCCAGTATCATAAAGCAAGGAAAAGAAGGGTGGATCTGGAGCTGAGATGAATAAATTGTAACTAGTATAGATAAGATGCCAAGTACAGTTTTGGACCTTGGGATTGTTGACTGAAAAAAATGCATAACCTAAAAATTGAAAATGATGTCTTATTCATAGGCCTTACTGAGAACTATAGCCTGGGATGGCAGCCTCTCACATAGCTCTGAGGGACTGTTCCAAAGACATAAGGGAGGAGCCAGGATGTATAGGAGTTTCTGCTGAAAAAAAACCATGTAGTTGAACATCAAAAGATTACGGCTGATCACAATACACATCTCAAGTTAACGATTTTAGGGCTTTTTTATGTATGGGAAGATGCAAGAGTCTGGGCTTTTTGAAATCATTCCTTTGATATACATCTTAATTTTCTAGGACCAGTATCTTGTTTTTCTCCATCTTATATTCCCTTCAGGGTGCACCATTGGGTGGCTGCAGTAACTGATGACTTTATGGCTGCCACATATTTTGTTTACTGAAATGGCAGGTTTACTGACATTCTTTGTCCATAGGATTGAGGTGCCTATAACACATTAATGTAAATAACTAGCAAGTCTTTAGATATGGTGTTCCAGAAAGATTTCAGGGGTTTAATGTAGTCAGAGCTGTTATCCACATATGAGTGTTTGAAATCTCCAAGAAGAACATGCAGAGCAATGGCTAGTGGTCTAAAACAAGAGCCAGAGGAAATGTTATTATTTAAGGGTTGGTGAAGGAGGAGGAGAAGCCTACAAAATAACTCTAGAAGTCCGAGTAGGACATTCAAGGGTGATAGATTTCATGGAAGGCTAAAGAATAGAGTTTCAATAAGGAGAGAGAGATCACCAGTGTCAAATCTAGCAGAAGGGCCTAGCAAGAAAAGACATGAGTAAAGGCATTACATATTCCTGATTTAAAGCAGTCTGGAATAAAATGAATCTAAGTTTTTTATTTGGAGAGGTATATGATTATTTTGAGAAGTTTGGTTTAAAAGGACAGACAAGAAGCAGAGCTGGGGGTGTGATGCAGGTGGCAGCTGAATGATCGAATGAAATATCTAACTTTGCAAGGGAAAAACCTGAACATTTTTAGCCTGCAGATGTCCTTTGCTTGGCTCACATTATGTTCTTTTTTAAAAATGTGACCTTGACAGTCTTGGTGGGAGGGCATGAATTATCTTTTATTTTATTATCCTTTATCCATCTTGAAGCATTTATTTATGCTAACTGCCTTATTCCTGCAGACATTTTAGAATACTGACATTTGCAATGCATTTTTCTTGAATTGAATGAATGGACAAAAGGAGATTGTTAGTAATTTTTCCAGAAAAGCAATTTATAGCATTATAAATATAATGAACATTGGGATTCAAAAAGAACTTTGAAATAGTTGATCTCCATGCCTTTATTTTTCTTTCTGCTGGGAACATTTTTTTAATTGAAGTGTATTTGGTTTACAATATTGTATTCCACGCCTTCATTTACTATTTGTGTCCTAAGACAATTGTTGTCCTAAGATCAGCAAAGGTGAATGACTTTCTCAATATCACACAGCCAATAAATGGCAGACTGTGGTTAAAACTGAGGCTTTTATCCACTCCACTCTTAAGAACATCACCATCGTCTACACGGCACTTTCATTCCCATCCTGCCACTCTACTCAGTATTTAGTTTCAAAAAAAATGTAGACCAAAGAGAAAGCTTATAAAAGGCTCTTTAGGAATTGGCCAGAATGTGATTTAATTGTTTTTCTTTTCAACCAGGAGATTTTTCCTATGTATTATTAAACAAGTTAAAACTCTGACTTGCAACTTGCTAGCCCTGGTTTTTAAAGTCAACAATATCACTTATTTTCACCATACCTTAGAGAATCTCTTGGTGTATGTCTTCTTTCAGCCATACTGAAATGGCTAAAAGAAGTCGTTACTGGAAACTATGTAGTCAGTAGAAACACAGTTCTTTAGTCAGTGAAATTGCTCCTTGTCTCTCACTAACAGAGATGAGGTGAGAGTGAAGGAAGTAATGTTGATAAATTGCTTTGAGATTCTTAGATGTCAGTGGAAACCAAATATCAGAAATCTCAATCTTCCTCTTCCTTCTCCAAGGAGTGTATTTTTTTCAGTGTTGCAGTACATAGAAAACCAAGGAATATCAAACTACAGAAAAGGGAGGGAAACGCTCAAACTACTTTTGTAAACATTTTCATGGAGACAGGAAGGAAATGAAAAACCTGCTACCAATTGTTGAACAAATGGTCTTTCTGACAAGGCTCGCTGACATCTAGCTTGCCCCATTACCTACCTTGGTTTTCATATGGACTGAAGAGACAGTTGAACTCAGTAGTTAAGAAGAGCCTTCTAGAGAAAGACAGATATGGGTGTGATACCAGGAGCTGCTTCTTGCTGTCGGTGAAAACTTGAGCAAGTGATAATCTCTTTGACACTTGGTTTCCATCATTATCAAATAGAAATAAAATGATTCTAATTTATTAGAATAAAAATAATGAAAGAAATTGTAAGAAATCAATGAAAAATGCACAGTAAGTGCTTAGCAAAGTGCTTCACAAGCATTTAACAAAAGTTATTATTTATTACTATTATTACTATGGGTAATAATAATACTAGTAATAATGAAAATAATCATACAGTCCTTATGTCACTATTTGGTATAAACCCTTCCAGTGACTTTGCTCATGCCAGAAAGTTAAAGTTCAATAGTATGGATTCAGGGTCACGAAATTCGTTACTTCCAGATTATAACACACACAGACACGAACACACATAGACACGAACACACATTATACTACATCTAGATTGGCTTGCTCATCCTTCCCAAACATGTCAAGTCATTTTGCACCTCTCTGGTAGATGTTTGCACTCTTTTCTCCACTTATCAAGAAAACCTTTACCTCTATTGCTATTTTAATAAAATTCTACTCTCATCAAAACACCTATTATAGAAAGCATTTCTAATCTCCAAAATAGCAGTTTTCTCATTCATTCTTGTGTGGGTCCACTGTTAAGAAGATTTTCTTCTGTATTAAATTGTAAGCCTTTAAGATTATGGACTATTCTGTCTTTATCTGTACACACACAAGCATTGGGCTAGTGCTTTGCAAATACTATTAAAGATGCCATACAGTCTGTGAAAAGAGTAAGTTCCATTTCACTCCAGATGAAGAGAGCAGTCCATCTCTGCCTCACAGGCTATTGATTGCCCCTTTTATTAAGTTTTCTTGCTTGGCTAGTTGTTTCCCCTACCTGGTTGTAGATTGGCAGTGGATGTGGTATTCTGTAACATATGACTGTGCTCTGAGGACTAGGAATGTTGGAAGTAGACCGCATGAGGAGAGAAGGAGAGAGACAGTGTGATGGGAAAGCATCCCAAGTTTGCACAGCAAACTGCATGTTTTAACTCTGACATTTATTAGCCATGTGACCTTGTATGTGTTCCTCAGCTTCCCAAGCCTTTGTTTCTTCACCTGAAAAAAAGAGAATAGTTATTTTTACCTCATAGAATTCAATAAAGGACCAGACGAGATAAAATGTGAAGCAACGTGTGCAGATCTTGGCATTCAATTCATTGTACTTAGGGCAAGTTTCTTTTTTCCTCTTTTTCTCCTGAGAGGTGTCCAAATATAATTTATCACCAAAAGAATAGGTTCTTGTCCTTCTTATAGGTAAGATATTCAAAGCATGTAGAGTTTTTATGAATATAGGTCACTTGATAATTGAAAACGAGCAAATGAACAGATGATAAACTAGAATTGATAGTGAACATAGTGTTTATAAGGCATAAAAAATCATAGAACAAGTGCTCATTAATCTCTTAACAATGTCCATCACAGAATCAGAGGTGAGTGAGATTAAAGTGTCAACCTTGTGATATGGTTTTTTTACCTTCTAAGTTCTTGGTTTCCAAGTGACACAAAATCAATTGAAGCCTGACAGCTGTTTGGTAAGCCATGTAAAAATGAATTCAGTGAGTCAGCTGAGCTCCTAATGGCTAATGTCTTCAAAGTAGCAGATATGTCTGATAGGTCTAATTTGTCATCAGTTATTGCTGGCTATTCTAGCAATTTGGCTGAAAAAAAAAGGATGGGATGTGGGTCCTATTACTGAGTTTTTCTTCTCTCAACAAAAATATCAAAGCACTGAATTATAAACGGCATTAAATATTAATAAGGTACATATTTATACTACAAACAAGCATAAGAGTATATACCCTGATCCATTTTGTTCTATCTTTTCTGTTATTTTACATTAGGAAACTTTAATACAATTCTGTTGTTATCTCTTCCCAGAAACATACCTTCTCAATTTTCACGGTCTTTTTAATTAATTAATTAATTAATTAATTAATTAATTTATGGCTGTGTTGGGTCTTCGCTTCTGTGCGAGGGCTTTCTCTAGTTGTGGCAAGCGGGGGCCACTCTTCATCGCGGTGCGCGGGCCCCTCACTATCGCGGCCTCTCTTGTTGCGGAGCACAGGCTCCAGACGCGCAGACTCAGTAATTGTGGCTCACGGGCCCAGCTGCTCCGCGGCACGTGGGATCCTCCCAGATCAGGGCTCGAACCCGTGTCCCCTGCATTGTCAGGCAGACTCTCAACCACTGCGCCACCAGGGAAGCCCACGGTCTTCTTTTTGAGTCCTGCTGCTGATCAAATCATAGCTGGACAACTTCTCTTCCTTTCTAATTCATTCAAATTAAAGCAACAATGATTATTTCCCTAAATTATTTTAATCAGATTGCTCCCAACACAAGAAACCACTGTGGCTCTTAATTAGCACTTGAATCAAACTCTTCAGCATCTGACCCAAGGCCTTCAAGTCTTGTTGCTCATTTTACTGGTTTTAGTCTATGGTACACATGTTCAGATAGAATAAGCCTCCCTCTTTTCATTTAAGCTCACCTAGTCACTTCTGTCTCTGAGTTTTCAGGCTTCTTTTTCTTCCGGTTAAAAACGTGCTCTTCTTACATTGTAGTAAGTTGTGTCCACATCCAACTTCAGATTTTTTTCTTTAAATTCACCATCTTATTCACCTTCTCTGATTAACTCCCCTAGATTCTGGCAAATCCCTCCACTTTAGCATTTACTTAGTTTTGGGGATAAGAATTCTACAGGGTACTCAATAAACTTTAGCTATAATATAGATATATAATAAAACATAAAGATATAAATTAATTATGTAAATCATATAAATATATAAATATAACATTAAATTACATAAATTACGTAAAAATATATAATATAAATTATATATAATAATATATTAAGCACAATGTATATTTATTTAACTATATAAATATATTTATGTAAACATAATAAAAATATATTTATTCCAGGCTCTCTTTAACCACTTTAGACATATGTCAAAAAAATGAACACAACCCTATATAAAGAAGGTGTTTTTCTTATAGTCATTTTACTAATAAGGAAAATGAGGCACAGAGAGGTAAAATACCATGCCCAAAGTAATTGGCTGGTAGGCGTTAGGAGTGGATTCTTTTGTATTCTTCATCACCAAACGCTAAGACAGCTACATTAGCTTACATTCACCGGTGAGTTTTCTTTGTTGGAGGTTTTCTGTCTTAGTTACATTTTCTCATTTAACTCCCATATTTTATTGGCAGAACCTAGAGGTCAGAAACTCCACAGATGAGTCACATATCTAGAAATATGCTGTCCATAGAATAGAATCTCAAAACATATTGCTGCCTAACCCACTAGCTAATATTTCAGGAATGTTTATTTTTCTTGTGAAATTTTGGACTAAGGTTTTAATTTCTCATGTGGTTTTCACTCAAATTTAAGGAAGTAAAAAAGTTGGACCTCTACAAAATTTTGAAGATGATGTTTTCTTCATGTACTAAACACTACATGTTGGACATTGGGCTAACACTGGGAATAAGCAGGGAAAGAAACCACCTCTATTTGATGGAAACAGCTATCCCATTGGAGGAGATGAATATTAAAACAAAAATAGGCAAATATTTATTTTATTGTAATTAAATTCTATGAAAATATATTTAATTATAATTTTAATTGCAATTTTATTATAGTTTTCACAAGTTCTCTGAAGTAGACATGCAGGGAATTATAGGATTGCATAACTTTTTTTTTTAACATCTTTATTGGAGTATAATTGCTTTACAACAGTGTGTTAGTTTCTGCTTTATAACAAAGTGAATCAATTATACATATACATATGTTCCCATATCTCTTCCCTCTTGCATCTCCTTCCCTCCCACCCTCCCTATCCCACCCCTCTAGCGGGTCACAAAGCACCGAGCTGATCTCCCTGTGCTATGCAGCTGTTTCCCACTAGCTATCTATTTTAAGTTTGGTAGTGTATATATGTCCATGCCACTCTCTCACTTTGTCCCAGCTTACCATTCCCCCTCCCCGTATCCTCAAGTCCATTCTCTAGTAGGTCTGCGTCTTTATTCCCATCTTGCCCCTAGGTTCTTCATGACCATTTTTTTTTTAGATTCCGTATATATGTGTTAGCATACGGTATTTGTTTTTCTCTTTCTGACTTACTTCACTCTGTATGACAGATTCTATGTCCATCCACCTCACTACAAATAACTTTTAGGGAATCAGAAAAGGGTTCCTTGAGAAGGCAACATTTAAGGCTTAGAGGATCATTGGAAGTTGGCCGAATAAAAGGGATGGGTATGGAGGAGCATTCTCAACAAACGAACAGCATATGAACAGGTCCTGAAAGGATTAGGAAGGAGTTGGAAACTTTGAGGAGCTAAAAAGAAAGCCAGAATGGCTGGACCACAGTGACTAACAGGATTATAGAGTGGGATGAGACTGGAGAAGTCGGAAGTGGGCCGAAAACACAGGGCTTTGTGCATTGTAGTGTTACCTGTGTTTAGCACCATAAAATCCTTT
This sequence comes from Balaenoptera ricei, assembly GCF_028023285.1. Taxonomy (NCBI): domain Eukaryota; kingdom Metazoa; phylum Chordata; class Mammalia; order Artiodactyla; family Balaenopteridae; genus Balaenoptera; species Balaenoptera ricei. Next base: position 39,457,851 of record NC_082646.1, on the reverse strand, counting down.
TTCTGCATCCTTGTCTTTCCTCCTAAGAGAGCTCCCTCAGCCCTCAATGTTTCTATGTGCTCTATCTCTTTCCCCTCTCTATCTCTTTCCCCAGCTCTTGTGAAATGATGAACTTTTCAGTAGTGATTGCGGAGTCTTAAAGTATATTATTGCTCATGGACTTTTGTATTATAATAGGAAGCAGAGCCTATGTTTTGTTCCAGCCAAACAAATAAAGATATACTCACTGTCTTTTACTCATTGACCATTTAGATATGTGAGCAGAAGAGCAGCTATTTTGGAAGTGGTAATACTGACATCATGCCAGTAGGCCAACTACCTGCTAGTCTAGGCTTGGTAATTGTATGAAGAAAAAAGTTCTTTCTCCTTATTCTTTGTCCTTTAGGCATGTCGCCTTTGTCTTTTAAGCACATCGTCTATGTTTCCTGTCCTTGTGAGGGTGAAGGGAGTGGGGATGAGAAGGATGTGGGTCATGGCATGTAAAGAAGACAGTTGAAGCATTCTACATGGTGTGTGTGTGGGTGTGCATGTGTGTTAATAGGAAAGGCAATTCCAATCCAATAAATTTGGTATATAATTCTTTAATCAGGTGGCTGGCCACTCCAGCCCATAAGTAAATCAAAATTTTAAAAAATAATCCTGAATTTTCTACATGTTTTTCACTTAAAGGAAGAAAACACGTTATGAAAGTCTTTCTTCACATATCATGAATCATGTGGTACTTGAACCTGCCACTTAGAGCTTTGATTAATAGTATGCTTAATTGCTTTCCTTTTCCTTCTCACAGCTGGCAGATGGAGTGCTATAGATGTGACTGAACCACACGGCTGGTATTTATGTTGCAAACAAATGGTGTTACAGTCTGTGGATTTCTCCTCTTTGATCCAAATACCCTAAAGACAAAGCAGAATTCTTGAAAATTTATCTGTGTTTCCACTTTGGTCTCTGCTGCCTTCTTAATTTTTAGAGGAGCGCTTTGGGATTTGAGCCCATTTCAATGTGAGCTTGAGGATTGTAGCTTGTTTCTGTTCAGTTCTCAAGATGAGTGACTTAGAAAGTAGAAGCCTTGAGAGTGATAATCAGGATATGTATTGTTTGCTTTGAGAAGAGCATACACTGGCATTCCTGTTCTCCATGCTCTTTGCTCTTGCACGGAATGCGTAACTACACGATCAGAATAAATATGTGTCATTCATTCACCAGATTTAAAAATATCCATTTGGATGTTTTGCAGCTCCCAAACAATTTTACTTTTCACTTTTGCTAGTGTCTCCCTTCAGCTTGGGATACAAGGTCTATTCAGTTCCGTGGCCTCTGGGATTGGAACACTTGGGAGAAGGAATCTCTCTTACGAGGTATACAATATGAGGGACAGGCAGGTTGAAGCCATCCTCTTCACGGGTAACACCTGCTGAGGGAATGATTTTTTGAGGGAGATTTTAGTTGCACAAATCCTATTACCTGAATTGACATGTAGCAGATGGGTAGAGAAGAAATAAACAAGAATTAACTTTCAAGGATGGAGTTTGCTGAGCAAAGGTTTTTACATGGGGATAAGTAATGTTCAATAGCATCAGGAAAATAGAAAAACATTAAAATAATACATTTTGGATTTTGAGGTTAAGTCAGGGTATTTTATCATTTTAAGATTTAAATAATTTATTAAAATATTGATTTGATAATGCACTATGTTATGTGCTGTAAAAATTAACTGCACAAATAGCCAGCTTCTTGAACCTGCTTCATTCCCCTGTTCCCTCCCTCTTTCCCACCTTCCTTCCCTCCCTCGTTCCCTCCCTTCCTTTCCTCCTTCCTTCCTATCCTTTCTACTTTTGGTTTTTACCAAAGTTACACACACATAGTCTTTAAGGCATTGACTAATCTTCAGTCTCTTAGCTCTCACCACTGCCTATAACCCTTACCCCTCACGACAGCAAGAACACTTTCTTTGGACTATGTTTTGGTTTTTTCATTTACTTAAGCTATTTAGGGCTATTTTTATATCCCTAGGTAACTTGCTTTATTGACATCTTTATTTTTCAATTAGGTTATTTTTTATTCTCCACTATAGAAGAAGAGGATATAGTCTTTTCCTTGTTTCACACTCATTTGACAGCCCTTATTACACACAAAAGAATCCTTTCCATTCCCATTGTCCCAGTGTTGTTATACTGCAGTTTCAGTCAGATCAATTCCATGTGTATAGTATTTGACTATGTAAGCACTAGTCACAGCTGAGCCATGATGCTTCTTTGGATTATGTTCTCCTTCCTGCCTATCTTATTTTTCCCCCTTATAATTGTATAGTTGTCTCATTTTCATATAAAATAATTTCTATTCACTTATCATTAATTGTATCCCAAATCTTCAGTCAATTGTCTAAATCTCAAAATATTTAGATGATTTAAGAGTTTGTAGTTTCAAATTTTTGAAGATACTTTTGTGATCTTTTAATCTTCTGGTTACCCTGATACTGGGTACATGGTAGTTATTGTGAGAACTCCTTTACCAGCATTGCAGGGCCTCTTTTTACCTCTATTCTGATAAAACCCCTATCTCTTGTATTCCATGTCTTCCTTCTAACTTTTTCACTTTGTTTGTGCACAACCTCTAGTAGCTGTGAAGAAAGGGAGTGATGGGATTTAAAATTTTCAAGATCTGGACTATTTGAAATATTTTTATTCTATTCTCACATTAAGTATGTAAAATCCACTGTTAGACATAATTTTCCTTTTGTCTTTTATAGGCTTCACTGTCTTTACTTTCCATAAATATTATGTTTGGATATTCTGATGCTAGGTGTAGAAGTGAGGATGATGATATTAGTAGCAGACTCACATAAGATTGTTGTGAGGATTTAATAAATTACTCTGAGTCAAGCACTTACAAGAGTACCTGGCATATATTAAGCTTTTAATAAGCCTTAGCTTTTTAAATTCACTTAGGCAAAATTCTTTTGAATGATGTATTTGGGTGAATTTCTCCTCTTCCATTTCTCCATTCTCTCTGCCTGTAACTATATTATTCCTGAGCAGGACCTCTAAATTTCTTATCTTTTCTCTTCCATTTTTTTTTTTGCCCTTGTCTTTTGTTCAACTTTCTAGGAAATTTCCTTACCTCTGTCTTCTTTTCTCTTCAGTTTTTCGTTTTTAATGCCATATCTTAATTTCCAACACTTTTTTTTTGTTGTGTGTTTTATAGAATCTTGTTCTTGCTTCACAGATGTCATATCTTAAATTTCTGAGGATATTAATTGTGATTTTACTTTTAATGCTTTGTTTCCTGTGAACAGTCTACTTTTCTTCTAAATTTAAACTTATCTTTGTTTGGTTTGGATTCTTTCAGTTAGAGACTTTTCCCAGGTACTCAGTCATACTTAATTGTCTGCTTTATTAGAGACCTCTGTTGTCTAACCATTGGATACAAATCTGTTTTTATTGAAGTATAGTTGATTTACAATATTGTGTTAGTTTCACGTATACAGCAAAGTGATTCAGTTATATATATATATATATTTTTTTGTTTCAGATTATTTTTCATTATAGGCTATTACAAGATATTGAATATACAGGAACTATATTCCTGTTTCAACAAGGACAATTCAATAAGGACAGTAAATCTTTGTTGCTTATCTATTTTATGTATAGTAGTTTGTATCTGTTAATCACATGCTCCTAATTTATTCCTCCCCTCCCTCCCTCCCTTTCCCCTTTGGTTACCATAATTTTGTTTTCTATGTCTGTGAGTCTGTTTCTGTTTTGTAAATAAGTTCATTTGTATCATTTTTTAATTACATTCCACATATAAGTTATATCATACGATATTTGTCTTTCTCTGTCTGACTTACTTCACTTAGTATGATAATCTCTAGGTCCATCCATGCTGCTGCAAATGGCATTATTTTGTTCTTCTTTATGGCTGAGTAATATTCCATTGTATATGTGTTCCACCCCTTCTTTATCCATTCACCTGTCGATGGACATTTAGGTAGCTTCCATATCCTGGCTATTGTAAATAGTGCTGCTATGAACGTTGGGGTGTATGTATCTTTTCAAATTGGAGTTTTTGTCTTTTTTTGGATATATGCCCAGGAGGGGAATTGCTGACTTATTTTAGATCCTTAAAAATTCTATGCTTGTTTCGCCCTAAGAATATTTGTCTTTTTGCTAGAATGAGCCTCTTCTGGATTTTCACAGAACTTTCTCCCTTTTACATTCGACCTTGGCTAATTACAATCTCTTCAGAAAAGCCTTCTCTGTTGTTGCAAGTAAAGTAACAACACACTGATTCTCTATCATGTCCACTGATTTTAATTCTGTATAAAGCAAAGATCACTGTTCGCTGTTTTTTATGTTTACACTATTTATTCCTACATGTACTGTATTTCTGTTTATTTGTTATCTCCAATCAATTAGTATAAAGTTCGTGAGTGTAAGGACCTGGTGTACAACTATATTCCTACTGGCACTCAGTGGTTACTCAGTAAATATTTGTTAAATACAAAATAATGTATGTAATATAAAATTGCTTATTGAAGGCCCTGGATATAGAGGTATGAGTAGAAAGCCATTACTTTCCCCCAGTACTTACTCTGCAAATGTATTCCATGAACTTCTTTCCCCCTATGTATTAAATCTCCACCAGATCCAATAGCTTTTCCATTTGCTCTCACAAACGAAAAACCTCAGCTAATTTTATATTAAAACTCTAGACCCTTATCTAAGGAAAAACGCTCCTGCCCTAGTGGGCTTGATTCCTTCCTGGAGTCCTATGGTAGGAAACGGCCAGGAAGGAAAGCCCAGGGGACTGCCTACAATTTTCCCACATTACTCTTTCCTCTTCAGTGCTCACTCACTAAGATTTTTCTGTCTCCTTCAAGAGAAAGCTGGCTGCGTAGCATATCATTTATACTGGGACTCTCTTGTGAGGAAGAGGGCATTGTTAGGAATTACGCCTGCACAGCAAGCATCAAGTGGGGCTGCCCCTGGCACACTAGGACAGGGTACATGGCTTTCTTATTCTAGGCCCAGGAATAGTGGTGGCGGGGAGAGATAAAGGGCAGAAAAAATTGTAACTTGGCACCCAAGCTTTCAGCATGGTAGATGCACACTTGCTGGTTTTTTCTTGCATGGAGCATCTTTGAGGACTTCTCAGAACAGCACTGCCCCCGCTTCCCCTATACCTAGACCTAGAAACCTCTCTTTCTGAGGTTTCTGGCACAGGTGTTACCACCTCTGGCTGTTAGCCATGGCCTCTGCCTCAGCATCTGCATTCTCAGCCTCATCCTCTGCCTCCTTCTGCTGAGCTCACTTCAGGGCAGGTGGAGAGCTCTCTTGGGTACGTGTACTTTTCAAGATGAATTACTGTCACCTCCTCCGTGTGGGGTCCATGTTGGGTACCTTAGTCTCTGCCATCAGTTAATGGACACTTTGTTCTTTGGTGGCCCCTTCTTCCTTTTCTGTCAACTCTAGATCACTTGTCTTCTGTAGCCATAAGTCAGGTACAACTTGTGTACAAAGGGATGGCCCCATAACCCCCAGGGATGTGTCAAGCTCCCTAAATGTTTTTCTGAAGGCCCCCTTACAAGGTTTGGTATAGATAATCTTCCCTCTTCCTCCCAAAGCTCTCCACAAGCTCTAAAAAATCCTTCCGACCATTGACTTTAACTTCCTGAAGTCTCCTTTGTCCTCCCTTATGGAGCCTGGGGGTTGGCAATGGGCTGTTAATACTGTCAGCACCTGTTCTACAATTAATCTCTACAAAGGCCTAATGCCTTCATACCTAGCATATGGAGTTCTGAGCACCTATGGTAGAGTTCTTAGCCTTTAACTCTCAGTTCAAACTCCAAGACAGTAAGAAAACGTCACGTGTAATACCCTGTTACACTAATTTTAATCAAAGACTGTTTATGTGCTGAGAACAGCATTGGGCATTTTGCATGTTATTTCTGATTTAATCCTCATGATACTTCCAATGAAGTGGTAGCCATCTCCATTCTACAGATGAGGAAACTGAGGCCAAGAAATGTTAAATAATGAAAAACAGACAAATCACAGTCACACAAATGATGTAAAGTGGAGCCTGGATTTGAATCCAGGAAGACTGCTTTAGACACCATAGGCTTGATCACAACACCATCCTGCAAGTGAGGGGTAGGTGAAGTAGGCATGAAGTCGTCTGCCTTCTTCATTCCTTGTCTCGTCTCAATCTTACCCTAAGTGGTTTATAGCATAATGAGACAGCAAAGGAGTTTTATGAAAGCTGATTAATAATAGCAAGAGAAAAGCCTGTTTGCCATGTAGGTAATCCACTTTAGGATTGTGAGGATCCAGGCTAAACTGGGTTCTCCCAGGTGAAGTATAGCGGACAACTGCAAGATGTAGCTGGTACCACGCAGGAAACAGAGATAGAAAAGGGAGGTGACCTGAGGGGGAGAGTAGAGAAATGTTTTCATCTTTCTCTCAACTTCAGGTTTTTCTGCTTAGCTCCAAGGAAGGTAGGATTCTTTCTGATGATGGAACAAAGTTTTCCAAATACTCAGGAGCAAAAACACAGCATACATATAGTATAGAGAACAGAGAGCCAGAGTATTTATCAATTAGAATCTAAATAGAACAGAGGTGAATAGCAACTCAGGTCCCATTGATTTTGGCTGCTTTTCTAATAATTATCATGACTATTTCATGAATAAAAGTATTTTGTTCTTGCTTCTCCAGCAGTTAAAGTATTTTCAATTTTATTCCTTTATTATCCCATTAACACGTTGCTAAATCATTGTATTTGTAATCTTCTCCATCTTAAAACCCTACAGTTCATACTAGTTTAGCTAAAATAGATTTGGAAATTAAATTTGATATTTTACTGGAGAAGGTAATGGAGCGTAAGACACAATATTTTCCAGCAGGAAAAACATTCTCAGTGATTGTCTAGTAACCATGAAAACTATTGTGTTTGTTTTAATATTGACATTATCCATCATCTCTACAACTATCAGTTCAGTTAAGATAGTTAACTTATTTAATGATATCCCATAATCTTAGCTCCCTTATCCCCACCTTCCTCTGCTAATATACAGACATTACACAAATAGATGGACAGCTTTTTACAGGGGAGAGAAATGTATGTAATATATCTAAGGGCAGCACCAGATTAAAATTTAAGTAGTCTCACATTATAGAATGCATTTAGACTCATGAATCCAGTGCCTGAATTTATTGCTTCCAATAGGTCAACTACCAAGAACTGCCTTTTTTTTTTTTTTCACTAAAAATGATGTTGTTACTTCTATATAAATTGGCCACACAAAGCTGCTTAGTCAAAAGGTAGGCATTATTGTTGCTGTCTGGAAATGGAGTTTGATTGAGAACTACTGTGATACTTAATTCCCAGCAATATGCATTGGACATAAATTAATATATTATATTAAAACCCGGTTTCTCAACTGAAAACCCAGTTTCTCAACTGAAAGTGACTAGAAACACATTAGGTGATGTTTATCTTTGGGTCTGTGGTCCGTGCTCTGCTCCAAGGAACACGTGATCATATTGCTTGGCCTCTCACAGCTAGAGCAGGTGTTTGCTCTTCTGCAATGGCTGGGCATCTACCATGACCTCTGTCACTGCTTTCCTGATGACATTTTTCTCCTCTGCTTGATGAAACCAATGATCTTTTTTTCCCCAAGAGTGTGTCAATTATGTCACTGTCAATGTTGCAGCCAAAGGGACATCAGTCTTGCTTTCTGTTAAATTCACTCTGAAGTCTTGGCATTTTATTCTAAGGCCTTTCTCTTTTCTCTCTGCCTTTTAAAAATGTTCTTGTACTGTAATTGTATTTTGTTGTCTCTTTTGATATGAAAGTGTCTGCACTTGACATCCTTGTCAGAGTGTTTTTCTTTATGTCTAATACTTTATTGTATATGTCACTGTGATTGTACAATTGCGTCACAATATTTGTCACATTCTCAATTTTGATGTTCAGTATTTGTCCTATTACTGCCACAGATACAAGATAACCTTTTATCAAATACTTTTAGAACCTTCAGACAGTCTCAAAGAGTAGTGAAGCAGTTATTCCTGTTATTCCTGAAATGTTCTGCAGACAATTCTATAAAACAGAGGAAGAGCTTTCTCAAACCCACAGAGTTCCCCAATTGTTTATTAAAGCTGCCGAGTTCATTGCATCCTTTTCATCAATTCTTATTTTCATGTCATGCTAAATAGATAGTTGAATAATTTTTTCATATTCTTGTTTGAATTTGTTGGCTCTCCTGAAATGGAAGTCTGAGCTTTATACTGTGAGCACTCACTGTAGCAGAATTCTAATTTGTAGTGGAGAAAATATTCCTCTTTGAGTTGATATGATTGTAAAAGTATATGTAAGATGCTATAAACGTTAATTATATTTGGAGGAAAAGGAAAATTAAAAAGTTTCTTCTTATTCTACAGGGTTATCTAAGTAAACTCTTAAGGAATAAGAGAATAATCTGCTCCTAAGAGCTAGAAGTGATTTCAATAATACAGCTATGAGTTATGTTACTGTTTTTCCAGAATATAAAATGAGCAACGGCTCAGCGTTAATGACTTTTCTTTTTCCCAAAATGACTCAACATCCTTTGGTTTTGAAGGCCATAATTCTTCTTGAGCCCTCTAAGATTTCTTTTACCCTTTAGTCCTTCTAAAATTGTCAGAAACTCAAATTGGAACTCCTTCCTTTTTTGTAACAAGGACTTATCCAAATTTAATTTCTAATGCCCTCTCCCTCTTGATCTTCTTTTTATTTCAACCACTTATTTCTTCAGAAAACAGACTAGAATTTTAAACTTTTGCTAACATTGAAAGAGCCCTGATAATTTTAATTTCCAACCACTTGATTAACAGGGAAAAACAGTGAAATATTGGGTTAGGGACATCGTGAAGGTAAGTGTCAGAGGTTGTATCGTTCGAATCCAGCTTTCCCAAATTCATTTCAGTGCATGAAATCTTTCTCTATCCCAGGCTATGGCTCTTTTCATGCAGTTACTTAGGAATAAAAAGTAATAACAAAAGCAAAATATCACTGAGAGTTCTTCTCAGTGAGGGAAAACTCATTGGTGTTGGTCATCAATCCCAGTACTATGGTTCAATTTCATCCTATATATATATGCCTATCTGTGCTCATGTTAGCACAAGACGTTTCTCTCTTGTCTTTAGGAAGAAATCTTCAATTATGAGTAAAGGGACAGAATGGCTTTCCTTGCTATTTTAGCTTGTTAAAGTAATCACTTAGTGTTTCTTATACTAATTAATTATCTCCCTGTTTATTTTGTGCAATTATTTGCTTTTACTTAGTGGGTAGATAATGAATTCCTGTTGGCAGAAGGGGATAAAAGCAGTAATTAGAAGAGATCTAAAACCTTGACTCAGGATTTGGAACATGAATGGGAAAGTTCAAAGGCGTCATTAGAATTTCTATGTATTGGCATGAACTAGCATTGCCTTTGGTCACTTTTTGAGCATCAGTTCTGCTTGCTGAATTACTGAATTATGGTTCCTCAGTGTTTGAACTTGCAATGAACTGCTTGCTCTAATAGGCTTCATCTTCATTATAAGTTGATATGACAAATAAGTGTAAACATGTAATTAGAAGCTAGAGCCCTTAAAGAGTGATTTATTAGAAGACAAATTTTGGGTAACAAATATAAGGCTACTAAGATGTTGACTGAAGATTAAGACAGTCACTATCAGAATTTTATATACAATATACTGTTTTAATGAAACAGTATATTTAAATAAGCAAATTATTGCCTGCATTTCTCCTTGACATTTCACTAACCCATGAATTACGTATTCAGTCTGGCCATCATGATATAAAAGCTTGGTTGCTAAATAGCAGATTAAAAAATTGATGGTGAATATTTCAAAGATTTCAGTCTCTCAGCAGTTCTTATATCGATCCCAGCAATCTATTTCACAATGTGTCAGCAGACAAATGCATTTTAGGTAAACTTGATATATTAAATAGGATACCATCTTTTATCAAGATTTATAACAATCAGTTGACATGTTCTATGATCTACTTTCTGATCGGCCAAATTGATTCTGTCAAAATCAAAGGAAATTGCCCTTAACATTTCTATTTGTGTTGTTTGCAGCTTGTTATTCAGTTATTTACTAGAATATGATACACATATATATTTGAAATACTCTTAAGATTTAAACACTTTTTGAAGTTTTAAAGTTTTAGAAAATGAAATTATTTGGATTTAGTTGGGAACTTGTCACAGGTTATTTCAATTGGATTCAATTTTCAGCTGTGAATATGGTATCAGAGCAAGATGGGATGAAAGTGTTAGTGATGTTTACAACTTCTAGGCATGAAAATTTTTGCTGTTCTAATTAGCTTGAATGCCATTATGAGACATATTAAGGAATTTTATAAGGAATTTAAGCAATTTTTAAAAAGATGTGAAAGGGCATAACTATTGGAGTCAGAAAAAAATCTGCAATTAAACCATTGTTTTGCTACATTCATTATTTAATTTTTAAGAAGTAACTTGCTGTGTAATTACCTTTTCTTACCTATTATATGGGGTAGTAACATGACTTGTGATGCTGCTGTGTGGACTGAATGTAAAGAAAGAGGGAAAAGTATCTAGCTCGTTCTTGCTTGGCATTTAATGCAGTGTCTCAAGGATGTGTTAGACACTTAGTACATATGATCTTTAATCTTCCCACAATGACAAATAGATAATATTTATTGAGAATTTACTAAATGCCTCCCACAGTTGTAAGTGTATTTATAGGTAATAACACATTTGATTTTTTACCATAAGTCTATAAGCGACTGTTGAATTAATTATATTTCACAGGCAATGGAACTTAAATAACATATCCAAGGTCAACATATTTTTATTTGACTTTATTGTGCCATTCCTTATATGATGCATCATTATTTTATGTTAAAACTACAAGAAAAAAAAAACACTGGAGGTAAATTATGACTTATGCCATCTATTTTGAAGAAACCAATTTCAGAGATGTCAGAATGTGAAAAAATGTGCATTCTTTAATTGATGAAACAATATGACATCTAGAAAGTGGGAAAACGAGGACTTACCATCCAGGCAGTCTTTTTCCAAAGTTTTCCTGCTTATTCCTGCCAATATTCTTTCCCTACACAGAGTAAAGTTTCAACAGATAAAAATTTACTGATTAATACAATGGGCAAGGCCAACAATATGCCAATCACTACACTTTTTGGACAGTTTTCACCTAGCTATTTAGGAGATTAAGGAGGTGAAAGAGTGGGGGTAATGTGGAATTATTTGAAAATATTTCTAACTCCCTTCTTGACAAACGTCACTGGGTGTTTACTGAACAAAGACACACCTGGTATGTATGCAATAAATAATTTGTAGAGGAAATGATCAGCTAATTGTGACAAGCGAAATGAACAGAAAATGTTTATGAATCCTCTTTTCCTGTCACAGTTATTTTTTATTTTATAACATCAACATATAAAAGGAAAGATAAAAACAACTCTCCTTATTCGATGTCCCAAAACAAAACAAAACAAAACAAAAACTGTGAATGCCTTTTTCTGAATTAAAGTTAGCATTGTAGTGTAGAAGGGTATTTCTACAGCATAATGTTGTTTATACTTATATATTCCATACTTTATATTAAGTCATTAGAGACAATTCTCTTGAAGCTTAAAACAGACAAGAATTTCTCGTTCATCGATTTCTGGAAGAGTATTTAAGAAAATGAGTATAGGAAGTGCCTCTGAACAGGGAAAAGGGTGGCTGGAAGACAAGGAAAGGGGCATATTTTGCTGTATACCATCTCGAACAATGAAAGAAAATGGTTGTTGTGTCATGAACGTTCATTAACTATAAAAAATAAACAATATAAAGTAAAAAAAATTACAAACTCAAAATATTAGCATGCAATTTTACACCTTCCTGCATTTTCCAAATTTATATAATGAACGTGAATATTAGTTAAATAGCTTAGCTTATGTTTATACGATGGGGCTGAATTCACAATGCCTGCTTCACCACTTAGTTATGAGACATTGTGTTGCTTACCTAAGTCCTAATTAGAGCTCTTTGTAATATATTTCAGTAGCATAATTTAATTACACTCATCACACTTTTAGGTTATTAGTCTTGTTTGTATTATCCATCAGACTATAAGATTTAAGAAGGCAGGAATTGTGTCTGTCTTGTTTATTGCTGAATCCCTAAAGCCTAATATAGTGTTGGAGATGAACTTGGCAGTCAATATATATTTATTTAATACAACAGGATAAAAATAACTAAAACAATTGAAAACGTTTATACTTTTTAAATCTTAGAAAAATAATTTACACTTGATATAAACAATAGATTTACAAACACAAATTGAAAATATTAGAAAGCATTATGCAATCTTAGAGAAATACAGTTATTACTCATAGGGTAAACTCAGATTTGGGTTTCTGAATAAAGGGATTCATAGAAGCTGCTTATCTTTCAGGAATAGAGCAGACTGGTTATGTAAATGTTCTGGGAATTTTTAAATATTTAGCTATGGTTGATTTACAATTTTATATTAGTTTCAGGTGTACAGCAGAGTGATTCATTATTTTTATAGATTATCCTCCATTTAAAGTTATTACAAAATAATGGCTATATTTCCCTGTGCTGTACAATATATCCTTGTAATTTACTTATTTTATACATAGCACTTTGTACCTTTTAATCACCTGCCCCTGCCTTACGTCTTGCTCTTCCCCTCTCCCCACTGGTAACCACTAGTTTGTTCTCTATAGCTCTGAGTCTGTTCTATTTTGTTATATTTATTTGTTTGTTTTATTTTTTCGTTTCCAAATAGTATACAGTATTTGCCTTTCTCTGATTTATTTTACTGAGAATAATAACGTTTTGGTCTATTCATGTTGTTGCAATGGCAGAATTTCATTCTTTTATGGCTGAGTAATATTCATACATATAATCACATCTTTATACATTCTTCTGTTAATGCAGGGATCCCCAACCCCCAGTCGGCAGACTGGGCCTGTTAGGAACCAGGCCGCACAACAGGAGGTAAGCGGCGGGCAAGCAAGCGAAGCTTCATCTGCCGCTCCCCATCGCTCACATTACCACCTGAACCATAGCTTGCATTACCGCCTGAACCATCCTCCCCGCCCCCTCCCCCCCCGTCCCCCCTCCATGGAAAAACTGTCTTCCACGAAACCGGTCCCTGGTGCCAAAAACGTTCGGGACCGCTGTGTTAATGGACACTTAAGTTTCTTCTATATCTTAGCTATTGTAAATAATGCTGCTATGAACATTGGGGTGCACATATCTTTTAGAATTACTGTTTTTATTTTCTTTGGATATATACCCAGGAGTGTAATTGCTGGATCGTATGGTAGTTTTATTTTTATTTTTTTGAGGAACCTCCATACTGTTTTCCACAGTGGGTGCACCAATTTACACTCCCACCACCAGTGCACAAGGGTTCCCTTTCTCCACATCCTGGCCAATATTTGTTATTTGTAGACTTTTTCATGATAGCCACTCTGACATGCGTGAGGTGATATCTCATTGTGGTTTTGATTGGCATTTCTCTAATTATTAGCAATGTTGAGCATCTTTTCAAGTGGCTGTTGGCCATCTGTATATCTTCTTTGGAAAAATGTTGAAGAGAGGCTTAACCCAAAAATAAACTTCCAGTCAGTGACTACTGATAATTGGAGCATGTATTTCTTTGGCATGGAATAGGACATTTCCCCCCTTATTCTGTTATCTTAATTTCTTAATAATTATAAACTTAGGAGTAGATCCAGTACCATACTTAAAAGCTGGGGTCTGTGTTGCTTGGCTCCCACGTTGGTTTATTCCAGGTGTGGAGTTTGTGATTTAATAGATTCCCTGGACCCTGTGATGACCACAGAGATTTCCTTCATTAAAAATGAGATTAAAGTCTGTGTCTTCAAATGTAAGCAGACCAATCACAAGCACTGAAATTGAGACTGTGATTAAAAATCTTCCAAAAAACAAAAGCCCAGGACCAGATGGCTTCACAGGCAAATTTTATCTAACATTTAGAGAAGAACTAACACCTATCCTTCTCAAATTCTTCTAAAATATAGCAGAGAGAGGAACACTTCCAAACTCATTCTACGAGGCCATCATCACCCTGATACCAAAACCAGACAAAGATGTCACGAAGAAAGAAAACTACAGGCCAATATCACTGATGAGCATAGATGCAAAAATCCTCAACAAAATACTAGCAAACAGAATCCAACAGTACATTAAAAGGATAATACACCATGATCAAGTGAGATTTATCCCAGGAATGCAAGGATTCTTCAATATATGCAAATCAATCAATGGGATACACCATATCAACAAATCAAAGGAGAAAAAACATATGAACATCTCAATAGAAGCAGAAAAAGCTTTCGTCAAAATTCAACACGCATTTATGATAAAAACCCTCCAGAAAGCAGGCATAGAGGGAACTTACCTCAACATAATAAAGGCCATATATGACAAACCCACAGCCAACATCATTCTCAATGGTGAAGTACTGAAATCATTTCCTCTTAGATCAGGAACAAGACAAGTTTGTCCACTCCCACCACTATTATTCAACATAGTTTTGGAAGCTTTAGCCACAGCAATCAGAGAAGAAAAAGAAATAAAATGAATCCAAATCAGAAAAGAAGTAAAGCTGTCACTGTTTGCAGATGACATGATAGTATACATAGAGAATTGTAAAGATGCCACCAGAAGACTACTAGAGCTAATCAATAAATTTGGTAAAGTAGCAGGATACAAAATTAATGCACAGAAATCTCTTGCATTCCTATACACTAATGATGAAAAATCTGAAAGTGAAATTAAGAAAACACTCTCATTTACCATTGCAACAAAAAGAATAAAATACCTAGGAATAAACCTACCTAAGGAGACAAAAAACCTGTATGCAGAAAACTGTAAGACACTGATGAAAGAACTTAAAGATGATACCAACAGACGGAGAGATATACCATGTTCCTGTATTGGAAGAATCAACATTGTGAAAATGACTATACTATCCAAAGCAATCTACAGATTCAGTGCAATCCCTATCAAACTACCAATGGCAGTGGCATTTTCCCCAGAACTAGAACAAAAAATTTCACAACTTGTATGGAAACACAAAAGACCCTGAATAGCCAAAGCAATCTTGAGAAAGAAAAACAGAGCTGGAGGAATCAGGCTCCTGGACTTCAGACTATACTACAAAGCTACAGTAATCAAGACAGTATGGTACTGGCACAAAAACAGAAATATAGATTAATGGAAAAGGATAGAAAGCCCAGAGATAAACCCACGCACTTATGGTCACCTTATTTTTGATAAAGGAGGCAAGAATATACAATGGAGAAAAGACAGCCTCTTCAATAAGTGGTGCTGGGAAAACTGGACAGATACATGTAAAAGAATGAAATTAGAACACTCCCTAACACCATACACAAAAATAAACCCGAAACAGATTAAAGACCTAAAGGTAAGGCCAGACACTATAAAACTCTTAGAGGAAAACATAGAATACTCTATGACATAAATCACAACAAGATCCCTTTTGACCCACCTCCTGGAGAAATGGAAATAAAAACAAAAATAAACAAATGGGACCTAATGAAACTTAAAAGCTTTTGCACAGTAAAGGAAAATGTAAACAAGATGAAAAGGCAACCCTCAGAATGGAAGAAAATATTTGTAAATGAAGCAACTGACAAAGGATTAATCTCCAAAATTTACAAGCAGCTCATGCAGCTCAATATCAAAAAAACAAACAACTCAATCCAAAAATGGGCAGAAGACCTAAATAGACATTTCTCCAAAGAAGATATACAGATTGCCAACAAACACATGAAAGGATGCTCAACATTACTAATCATTAGAGAAATGCAAATCAAAACTACAATGAGGTATCACCTCACACCAGTCAGAATGGCCATCATAAAAAAATCAATAAATGCTGGAGAGAGTGTGGAGAAAAGGGAATGCTCTTGCACTGTTGGTGGGAATGTAAATTGATACAGCCACTATGGAGAACAGTTTGGAGGTTCCTTAAAAAGCTAAAAATAGAACTACCATATGACCCAGCAATCCCACTCCTGGGCATATACCCTGAGAAAACCATAATTCCAAAAGAGTCATGCACCACACTGTTCATTGCAGCTCTATTTACAGTAGCAGGACATGGAAGCAACCTAAGTGTCCATTGACAGCTGAATGGATAAAGAAGATGTGGCACATATACACAATAGAATATTACTCAGCCATAAAAAGAAACGAAATTGATTTGTAGAGAGGCAGATAGACCTAGAGTCTGTCATACAGAGTGAAGTAAGTCAGAAAGAGGAAAACAAATACCGTAAGCTAACACATGTATATGGAATCTAAAAAAAAAAAAAAATGTTCTGAAGAACCTAGTGGCAGGACAGGAATAAAGATGCAGACGTAGAGAATGGACTTGAGTACACAGGAAGTGGGAAGGGTAAGCTGGGGCAAAGAGAGTGGCATGGACATATATACAGTACCAAATGTAAAATAGATAGCTAGTGGGAAGTAGCCGCATAGCACAGCGAGATCAGCTCGGTGCTTTGTGACCACCTAGAGGGGTAGGATAGGGAGGGTGGGAGGGAGAAGGAAGAGGGAGGAGATATGGGGATATATGTATACGTATAGCTGATTCACTTTGTTATAAAGCAGAAGCTAATACACATTTGTAAAGCAATTATACTGTAATAAAGATGTTAAAAAAAAAAACAACTCTCTAAACACATCCATGCAGAGGAATAGTATTCAGTCATAAAAAATAATGAAGTGCTGACACCCACTACGACATGGATGAACCCTGAAAACATGATGCTAAGTGAAAGGAGAGAGACACAGAGGCCACATGCATTATATTGTTCCATTTAAATGAAATATCCAGAATAGGCAAATCTACAGAGACAGAAGGTAGATTAGTGGGTGTCCGGGGATAGGGGTAACAGAGGGGATAGGAGTGACTGCCAGTAAGTACAGGGCTTCCTTTTGGGGTGATGAAAGTGCTCTGGAATTAGACAGTGCATGGTTGCCCAACCTTGTGAATATACTAAACACCACTGAACTGTACACATAAAAGTGGTGAGTTATATGTCAATAAAAATAGTAAATTAAAAAAAAAAAAGTCTGTGTCTTCATAGCTGTGAGTACCACTACACCCTTAGAAAAACATTCCTTGGTATCTTCTTTCCCTATTCCAAATGATATGCTTATTATTTGTTTAAGGCTTCTGTTTTGGTTCCCAGTCCTTAGTTTTGATCCATTGCATTTTTTAATATTCCAGTCCCTAACTGACTAGTCCTACACTATATACCACCAATGGAGGCCCTGGCCTCTGCCTGAGCTCTGTTTATGAATCTCTCTAAAGTTGAGTCTCATCTTGTACCTCTGGAACACTGCACTGGACCCTACTGGGTTTGGACATATATCCCTCCTTTATTCTATGGCACCATGATTGAATGTTTATTCAGTTGTAACTTGAATCCATCCAGTAACAGGAAGCTCATTATTTCATAAAGCAGATCACTCCACCATTAACTATTTGTTTCTCCTCCTGTTTGAAAATTCTGCCTTTGGAATCAGATTCTGGCTCATTGTTCTACTCCTTAGGATCACATGAAAATTGTCATTTATTCCCAAACTTGGAGAGATTTAGAATGAAAAAGTTCAGTTCCTCAACTCTGTCTCAAATGTCCTGGTCTGTAGAGATAATGGTCATCAGCATTTGTCCATGTTCCACCTTCTCAAAATTCTTAAAATGTGGATGCTTGAACTTATGCCAAGTGATTCATTATTTAATAGGAATATCTAACTTTTATTGCATGCCTAGAGTGTATGAAGCCTTATTCTAAGAGCTCTACATCTATTAACTCATTACTAAAATTCCCTACATTTTTTAACAGACAAAATGAGGAGTAGAGAGGTTATGTAGCTTGTCTGAAGACACATAATCAGTGGTAGAGCTGCACATCCTTAAATTGTATACATTTTCTATTTCTACCAGTAATATACAATGCCAAGTTCCCATATCTCATGTGGACTATTAAAGTAGTGTCCTAACTTCTTCCCTCATTTCCATTTTGTCTTTCTTCTATGCACCTTATTTAAAACACTATTATAAAATATACATACAAAGAATCTATCTCCTAGATATAGAATTAATGAAAACCATAAAATAAACCTCATTACACCATAGAACATTTTCAGGATCTTTGAAGACCTTGGTGCATTCCACCCAGTATCTTCTCCATTCTCCCACATCAGAAGTAACGAGTGTTCTCAAATTTGTTAATCATCCCTTTGCCTTTTTAAAAATAGTTTTACCACACACGTAAGATCTTTAAATAGTGTCTTTTAAGTTTTATCTGCTATCATTCTTCTATAAAAGGAGTTCTACTTTTTAATTTTTTGTGACTTGTTCCCTTACTCAGCAATATTTACTTGAATTTTTCAGTGATAGCTGGATACAGTGATAGCTGTATCTGTAGTTCTTCATTTCTAATGACGAATAATGTTCCAAATATGTCTACAACTTTTTAAACATTACAATGTTTAAAATCCCTTATTTTGTTTTTGACTTTATTTTCTTTTTTTTTTTTTCTATTTTAAAACAATTACGGCATGGACATTCCCTTTTATGTCTCTGGGTAAGCATGTACACGTGTCATCCCAGAGTTACCACATTATAATTAATCAAAGAAAATAAGTATGACAATAGCAAGGGATCAATTAAATATTGTTGTATAATGAAACAGCTTAAAGTGTTAGCAAATTAATGCTGGTCTTGTGAGATTGGCTTAGCTGTTCTGCTTATCTGGCCCAAGCTAAGCTGATTCCTCCTGGGTTTGTCATGTGTTAGCCATCAGTCTGTGAGTAGGCTGGGACTGGATAGACCAGGATGGCGGCATTGGGGAAAATTCAGCTCTGCTCTGCATCATCTCACATCCTGAGCAAGCTAGCTTGGGCTCATTCCCATACTCATTCTCATGCAGTGTCAAGGTACCTAAAAGACAAAGCAGAAACATGCACAGCCTCTCAGAAAAGGCACACCATCCCTTCTGCCACATTTCTTTGGCTAAAGTAAATCTCAAGTCCAGCCAGGATTCAAGGAATAGAGACATAGACTCTTGATAAGTGGAGCTGTGAAGTCACATTGCAAAAACCATGAGTACAGGGAGCAGGGTTGAATTGCACCATGTTTGTAATCAGTATACCACACTGACTCAGAGGATGAATTGTAGCAGGAGCTCTCCTACTCTGCTGGCATCAATGTAATTGATACAGTCACTCTGGCAATCAATTTTGCATTACATAGTAAACTTCAAGATTCCATTCTGTTGCTCCATGTCACAAGTTTTTCAGGGGCAGGTCATCTAGGAAGGACAGCAGGAAAGCCTGTGATTGTCCTGGTGTACCTGTGCCTGAGTAGGTACATTACATGCCTAATTCTGGGGTGCAGTTTTAGGAAGTCTTCTGTTCCCATGTATTGGAGGTATCAGGAATAGGGCTGACATTTTGACCTCTATCTGCCTCACTCCTTGTTTCTCTACTATTTCAGAACAAGGGCTGGGAAAAGCATTATTATGAATTGGGCTCCCTCAGATCACAGCAACACATTGCCTAATATCTGTCTTCATGTCTAAAAAATAAACCTCTTTTCCCCTGCAATATAAGTCATCATGTCAGTGTAATTCAGTACAGTATTTCTAGCACTCAGAACAGTGTCAAGGTACTCCATAAGTGATTACTGGACTGACTCAGTGAATGAATGAATAAAAGAACTTTTTCCTCTTGAAAGCACTAAGAGAACAACGTGAAGCACAGTCTTGTTCTTTAGGCTGCTGAGATATTTTTGGCTCCGACCCGTTTTATTTTTACACCACACTATAGTCAGCACGTTTGGCTCGTGTTCACATGGTGTATGCGATCCTTCACATTATGACGCTGAATAATCACTACCCACTGGTAGGTATCACTTCTTTCCGGGTTGTCCTGTGATGGTGACCTCTATAAAGACAAAGGCAGCACAGTGAATTAGCAATCCTGCCTACTTAGCATCTCAGCAATGGACAGTTGGTTTCAGGTTTTTGGCACCCCCAGCATTTTTCGTTCATTATGATTCATACAGTGGGATCTACTGAGAGCAAACACATTAACAAGGGCATTTATAAAACCACCCTTTGTAGAAGACGATAAGAGAAAAAACTAGGTTTCGTTTCTCTTAGAGGGGAGAAATCTATGCCAAGCAGCTTTCTCCAGAGGGTGTTGCTGATTTATGGGACGCTAGAGAATTATGTATTTTTAAGCTCGTTATTTGAGAAAATTTCATATTTATACTAAAATAGAGACAATAGTATAATAAACTTTATTACCACCATCATGCTGAAACAAGATACAAGAGGACTATAATCTGGATAATAGGACACAGAACATCAAAAAGCTGAAGGTATACATTCTTATCTTGTTCCATCTTTCTTAGAATGTGATGGTTACAGAGCAATAAGAGCTCTAAAGTCAGAGTCAGAGGTTAAACAATAACTCTGTAGGACTGTACTCTTGTTTATTATCATTTCACCTATAAGGACACAGAGGCAAGGAGAGACAGAGTAATTGACACAAGATCACAGAGGTGGTGAGCAGTGGAGCGAGGTTCCACGGGTCTCTCTCAGTCCTGAGGTCACGATTTTACCACCATCCCGCTCAGTCTTACTGCTCTCCTCCGCACACCTGCATCCATGCCATTGATTCTTACTTGGATCTCTGGATCCCCTCTTTCATGGTGAACAGACTCTATGAAATCGATAAATTCTCTTTCCCTTTTTTCTTGTTTACTTCTCCAGTGAAGCTCACTTGTCCCATGCCTTCTGGAACCCATACTGATCTTTGCTTTATGTCTACTTCTGGGCCATTGTTGTGCTGTACTGCTTAAATAGTATTTTTTGGAATATCATTCCTCTGCCTAAGACATCTATTTTTTTTTGGGGGGGGGGGTCATCTCTTGTCTCTTCTGTCTTCCCCTTTTCACAGTATCTTGCTTATCCTTCCCCTGATATTAGCCTTTAGCATTTGTGTTGATGACCCTTAAACCCCTGTAGTCTCACAAATATACAAAATCCTTGATGGTGATGATGTTCTCCACTACTTCACATTTGGCAACTCATTATCATTGCAGAGAGGGTGAAACAAAGCTTAGTGATAAAGAATATCAACTTTGAAGTTAGATAAACCTAAATTAGAAAATATGGCTTACTAGCTACATGGCCTTGGGAAACCTGTCCTCTGTAAACCTTATTTATCATGTGTAAGATTACTTAAGAGTATCTTTATAATACAGTTGTTGCTAAAACTAAGCGAGAAATTATCTGCTAAAAGTATAGCATAAAGCTTGGCATGCTGTGTAAATCCTTAGTAAATGTTGGCACTAACAATGTGTGTATACACATTCTTCTTTCCTTAGAATTACTCAATCTTTAAGGTCTATTTTCATTCTTTTTATAACCATTTCTATGTCTCTCACTTCTCCACTTACTATAAATAAAAAAGCTGTATTCTACATTCACAGCACATTTTTGGTTATTGTTTCAATTTGTTAATCCTTCTAAATTCAATGGCCTGTCTCTTCACTATAAGCCATTTTCATAAATTGCTTGCTAACAAGTACCATTGAATCCTTTGTACTCTTCCAAATGTAGAAATTCCTCAAAAACTACTGCCCTCTTTCTTTGAGCCTGTATTTTCAGCTTACATATCTTTGGAAAAGTCATATTTTTTCTTAATGAATCTCTACATATTCATGCTGTTTAACTTCATCTGGTCCATTTATGTTCAGAAATGTTTTATTTATTTAATTGACTCCAAATAAATTGAATCTGATATACTTTCTTAAAATTTTCTTTTTTTCTCAGAGTAGCAACATTGCTTTAGTGAGACTGTCAAGACTTTTGGATGAAAATATCATTTACCTCTTTGTGGGTCTTATTCAGAAACACATCGCTCCTATTCTAATTTTTACCTGATTGCGAAGATATTAAGTTTGGCCCTCCCAGACTCGGTGGGGTCATTTTTCCTATTAGACATTTCTGAAAACAGAGAAAACAATTGCAACTACTATTCTAAACAACTGCACATTTCTTATTTTAGACTGAAATTGCACACAATACAGCAGGAATATCAGTGTGTCCATATTGTTAGAATACTAGCTTCTGGTGATCTTGGGTCTTGTCAAGGATAGCAGTTCTTTATAGTGGTTGTTGCACAGTTATCTATGTTCTTTATCTGGTGGTGTCTTTTACTTCCAGTAGACAGCAAGGACATTGATAATTCCTTCCCCTCTCCTTCTCTTTCGCTCTTTACCTAACATTTATTATACCACTACTACTGTAGTCCCTATTATATTGTGTTGGCCACTGCAGGATATAAATATCCAATCTCTAATTTCAAATATCTTATAACTGATATATGCCATTCTGATTTTTCAATATAAGCCATTCTTATGTTTCCTCCCTGTATTTGAAATAACGATTCTCTCTACTCAGTCTCCACCCTGTCTCATCCTTCTCTTCAGCAAAGGGAAAGTCTAAGCTAGATCTGTAAGCCACATGGTCTGGCTTACTCATTTCACAATTCTCAACCAAGTAGCATTCCTCTCCTGTTGGAATTTACAAGTTAGACTTTCTGTAACTTCAGAGTTGGGGATCAACTTAATTTCTAAAGTTTAAGAATGAAGTAGGAAAGAAACAGTTCAGCAACATGATTCAGATGTCATGTCTAAGCATTATTTTTTCATCTTTAAATTTTGTTAAAACTTATATTGAAGGACGAGAGAAGGGACCTTGATTGGTCTCAGGAGATACACAAATCAGAGAATGGGATGGTCTTACAAAGTCACCTCCGGGAAAGCCCAGCCTATAGAGGATGCTTCTCTTTATTTATGGAATCAGTGAGCTGCTTGTAAAAGACTGGCTGGGAAAAATATGCTTTTTTAGAAAAAATGCTGTCTTCGTCTTTGACTAGAAAGGAAGCAGCTTTAGCTTACCCTCATTTTGCCCTGGGACTGCCACATCTGCAGCTGAGACTTTCCTGAGTCTCAGATGAAAGAATAGGCAGATGGAAGTTCTAACCTTTATAAAGGGTATATCACATAAAAACTGTTGGGAATTTAATCAATTAAAAGATAAAGCCATTTATTCAGTGGTCTTTTTCCCTGAACAGGATGATCTTTTGCCTGCAGGCATGCAAAGGCTACTTTACTGTTTCTTAGGTTATTTTTAGGTCAAATGTAAAAACAGAAAAGTCATTGCCCAAAATGTCAGTGGACACTACTTTCAATTAGTACTGACACATAAGTGAGTTTTCAGGAAGAAAAAAAAGCCCCCTTACAAGATGGTTTTATTTTAAAGTCTGAATATACATTCTTAACAATTTTGGTAGGCAACAAATTTCTCTCCGATGAAACTGCATGTTTTGCAAAGTCTTTACCTTCTTGATACTTTAAAGATTAGAGATTATATCTGTTTAATGAAAAAAAAAATTTCATTTACCTATGTATGAAGTGTTATTGAAAAGAAAATCTTAATAAAAACTAGCAGCATAAAATTTACAGTGTTTTTCTATTTCTAAGAAACACATTAGGTGGAGTATACTCATCCACTTCAAGTGTTTTAAGTGGGTATTTTGAATTCTCAGCCTCAGAAGAACTTAAATGATTATTAACTGACAGGATGTTGGCATACCTGTAAATATCTAAATAATGGTAAGGGTAATGGGGATGAAAACAGATAGTCAGAAGGAATAAACAGCATATCCAGAGACTATCTGGATCTGGAAGTACTCTTGAGAGAGAATTTGATCTGTTACAGGTGAAGATACCATATTGTAAACAACACTGCGGAGAGATGTCACCTACCACTCTACATCTAGTACTGAGCACAGTGCCTGGCACAAACGGTCATGAAATAAATCTTTGTTGAATGGATAAATGAGTGAGTGACCTGGAGTGGAGTCATTTTATTTGGATTTGATGAAATTCTCTTGTCTCCAGAATAAGCGTTAAGACTGCCAGGGATAACAGCTCCACTCAGGGTATCACAGTGTTGAAGGAACAGCTCTGGACAGTTCGTCCCTGAGGATTCAAATCTCAAATGTCTATTTCTCTATGTATTTTTCCTGTCACTTACTAAAATTATTTTTAATCCATAGATTGAAGAGTCTAAAATTTTTTGGAAAGCCTTTCCTGCAATCTAATCTATAACAAATTTCTGTTGGTTCTACCTCTGAAATATATCTTAAATATGTTTCTTCTTCACCATTCCCCTTCCTGGTGTATATCATGTGATTGATAAATGCTTTTTGAATCAAGGAGTAAATGGATTAGAGAACAGAATGATCTTATTTCAGGTATTCACTCTGAAAGTATTGAAGAAGAGAGGTAGCTGTGCACAAATACTCTTTCCTACTTTACAGGGTTTTTCTCTGTGTACTTAAAATCAGGATGGAATAAGATATTTTCTCAGCTGTTATTTTTATTTCTGTCCTCTACAGCTCCCATAGTGCCTGTTTGGTATCCCTATTTGTACGTCTTATTGTGACTGCAAACACAACACTTTTAAAGCAAGTTTATAATCCCCTCCCCCTAAATCCCTCTCCCTTCAGACTTGCATTTTAGTTAATAATGTCATCATTTTTCAGACCGTACACTCCCACAGCTGGGAGCCAAGTCTAACCACTGTTCCTAGCAAAATCAATGGCCACATCCTTTAACATATTTCTCACATCTATCCCTTCCTTTCTATTCTGACTGCTGGTACCCACGCTTAGGTACTTATATTTCAAGGCTGGACAATTAAAAGAGATCCATAATTGAACTCTCTGTCTCCCAGTGTTGCACAAGTTCACCCAGGCTGTAGCTATGGGACACCTTCAGTAACCCCAAGTCCTTTGGTATTTATATGTCTTTGGCATTTGAGGTTATCTAAAATCTGATTTAGCAACTTTCTCTCTGTGTCTCCGATTGTTGCCCCAAAGGAACTTTTTGCTTCATTCAGACCTGATCATGAACACTTTGATATCAGACACAGGACCCACCCTCTTTCAAGAATAATACTCCACCCTCATACTGCCACCCAATTAAATAGTTCAGTTTGACTATTTGCCGCTGCATTATAGAAAATGAATGTAAATACTCTAACTGCGAGTGCAGCCACAATTTATTATAACACAATATGAGCAAGAAACAAATAACAAGGGAAATGACTAATACTTGAATAATACATATACAAAGAACAAAGAACATGATAATTGGCTCTGAGACTGGGGGGAAAGATCATAAAAATCTTTTATAACATTCCTAATTGTGCCCAAATTGAAAACTAAGAGTTCATGGCTAAGAAAAAGGGAGCATAATTCAGCAATTCTCTCTTTTGTGGATAATGGACTGGGGAGGGTGTCAAACTCTGCACATATCAGCTTTTTGGTGTGTGATAAAGGATATTATAAATGTATTTACTAAATTGCAACCTATTTCTGTTATTTATAAGGGAAAAAATCTCTTATTCATCTTTATTTACAAAGAAAATTCAGCAAAACTTTTTAAAGACATCTTTCAGAAAGATTTGAGTATTTATTTTCTGAATGTTCAGGAGTGAGTTATTTAGAATTCATCATAGTTCTTTCCTAACACAAGCAGAAGTACCTCAGGGAAACAATGGCTTTGGAGGAAAGTCTGATTTTGCCATGATTATGGATCAAAGTCACAAATGAAATGTATCTACATGGAGGATCATGTAGATCCTCATGGGATCTACATGGGAAATTACTATATTATGCACAGATCTAAATAAGTGCATTTTGACTATATTTTATTATTGTACTTTTCAGTGAAAATACGGAAAATATCCCCACTGCTGACTCAATGCTAATTTAAAATTCAATTATTTATGAAAAATAAAAATCTTGAGGTATATTTTACAAGTACTTCAACTGAAGTTAAATTAAAAACCTAGACTAAATGGGGTTTATTTAATGGATTTTAAGATGGACTCAAACATTGTCACTAAAAGAAAAAGGGGGGTAATTAAGTGATAAAAATATGCTAAGGTTTTACAAAATAAGAAAAAATATTGTAATTATAGAAGCTTCACCACATAATGTATTTAAAATTAAACAATAGCAACAACAGAAAAAATAGAATATTTATCAACCACATAGGAATTTGACAAGTATATTTTGAGTTTTAAAATATGCATTTTAGTCTGATCTATTTAAAAGTTAATGTTTTGAGTTATAACATTTGATCAGGTAAAATGTAATCAATCAACTGAAAAAGAGAATCAATAAAAAGCTAATTCAGTCCCCCCATTTTAGCACTTCCTTTTCTGGAATTAAATATCTATAATGGAGATTTTTTTATCATCTTCCAGTCAATGAACTATTTTCACTATATTTTAAGTGTAAGCTAAGTTATAGGGTGTTGGAACAGGGGCTTGAGGAACTTCCATATGCTAGACTAGGAGAACAACAACCTAGAAAATTTGGCATGTCCATTTGAGACAGATAAATGTTGGGGGCAAACTCATTGGCAGGTTTGGGGATGAAGCCCAGTCATACCAGTGTGGTCTCTGGAGAGAGATGGCTACAGGTGATTGGTAGCCTTGACAGAGGATTGTTGGTAGGACCATCTAACAAGAGCGACAGCTGTCAAGGGGTGAGCATCACACTGAGGATCCTGAAAACAAGAAATATTCAAAGGTGGAATAAGACAGCATTCTGATCAACATCAAAAAATTTGACAGCAGAGATAACCCCATCTATTTCCTATGGTGTCCAACAGAACCATAGTACAAAGATCTCTACACAGTTTTTGAATGTTACCTCTAACAGCAAAGATAGAAGTGGGTATCTACATTCCATATACATATATTTATGTATGTACTATATATGATTTACAAGAATTTGTTAATATCTAATGGCTTACTTTACACTAAAGGGGGTTCATAATTAAAATAGAAAGAGTAAATCAACATTTTAGATAGTCTTCTTGATTATTTGATTACTTTTGCAAACTTCTAGTCATATATGGTGAAATCGTCATTGTTTCTCCTTTGAAGTGTAGCTGATGAAGAGCTTATATTTGTCATTGTCATTTTCTTAGTTTTTTACAATTCTTTATGAATATTATTTTTAATCTTTGGTTTACTTGTATGGGCTACTTTGAATTCATTTGTCCTTTTTGTGAGGGTTAGTTTACATTTCAATAAATATCTAAAAAGTTGCTCCATCTTTTTAGTCACCTGGGAGATAAAAATTAAAACCACAGTGAAATACCTTTATACAGTTTCCAACATGGCTGAAATTAAAAGTACTGATAATACCAATTATTGACAAGAATGTAGAGGTACTAGAACTCTCACTGCTGATGGTGAGTCAATTGCTGCAATTATTGGGAAATTTTTTTTGCAATTTCTGCTGAACATATGCATAATAAATGACCCAGTATACCAATTGGACTCTTTAGACTTTATACTCTGGTAATCCATGCACATGTGTACCAAAAGACGTGTGCAAAAATGCTCATAGAATTGTTATTAAAGCTGGGAACAATCCAATTTCTATCAACAGTAGACTGAACAAATGAATAGTGCTACATTTTACAAATTAATACTACTAAGCAATGAACTACCTAAAATGTGGATGAATCTCACAAATAGAGGCCTTAGCAAAGGAAGTCAGGTACTGAAAAAGTACATATATCTTATTCCATTAATAAACATTTCAAAAACCAGCAAACTAATATGTATGGTAATAAGTCAGGTTAGGTATTATCTTTTT
Organism: Balaenoptera ricei; assembly: GCF_028023285.1. Classification (NCBI taxonomy): domain Eukaryota; kingdom Metazoa; phylum Chordata; class Mammalia; order Artiodactyla; family Balaenopteridae; genus Balaenoptera; species Balaenoptera ricei. Next base: position 39,429,950 of record NC_082646.1, on the reverse strand, counting down.
GGAAAGAGTAGATAGTGATTAGGAGAGGTGAAGAGGAAGCTTTCTCTGGGACTACTAATGTTCTATCTCCCAACCAAATTTTCCTTAGTAAAAATTCACAGAGCTGTACACTTATGACTTGTGTAAATTTCTATATTTTTAAAAACTTTTAAAATAAAAGGAATTAATTAAAGAAGTTGTTTTAAATCAGGCAGGTTGGCTTTATTTCTCTTTTATCCATTCTATCTCTCTGAAATTAAAAGAAGAAAATGGAAATTTTTACATAAACTGAAAGTGAACAACATTCTGGTGACATGATTGTTAACACTTCAGACTTAAAACTGTCCTCTTTTTCCCTAAATTATCACTGCATGTTTTTGTGTGTGTGTGAGGTGACATCTTACATGTGGATCCAACAAAAGTGACAGTGTCTAATATTAAATATTAGTTGTTTCAATTTTCTTATATTTTAAGATGAATAGAAATAAAATAGAAAGTCTAAAAATTGTATACCCAAATCCACTGGATCACCCAATGTGTGTCTCCCCACTTTGTAGATTACTACTATAATTCCCCCTTAAGAACACTTGAATGAAAGCCTCAAGCTTGTGGAGTTAGGCAGTGATTTCCAAAGTGTGTAGAATTATAGAGGTTCAATGAAGAAGATTATTGGGTCCACCTTTGCTGAAGGGATTTGAACAGAGATAACAGAAAAGGAAGCAGTTTGAGAGTATAGGGATGCATAAGCATAAATTCCAAAATCATCTTGTTAAATATCTTTTATATAGATTGGTCTTCATTGAAATGGAGGTTCCAGTACTAAAAATAGCACCTAATGATATAAGAAACTGGTGTCACACCTGGAAACAAAATGGTAAACAATTTTTAGAACTGGGGAATAAGTTGTGACAATTAGTCACAAGAGCAAGGAGAAACAAAGAGATTAGAACTGAAATGCTGGCAGGACAGAACTAAAAATGATGTTGACGAGTTTGAATAATCTAAGGAAATGAGGAAGAGTAAAGATGTTCTAGAACTTCTTATCTTAAACAGCTTTTTGTACCCTCTACATCTTCCTGTAGTTACTGCCCTATTTTTTTCCTTTGTGCCCCAACCAAACTTCCCTAGAGTTACTATAATTTTCTCTCATTAACTTTTAAATCCATTGCAATCTGACGGCTCCCACCACACCACTGAAATACTGTTTCATAAAGACCCTAGTGAGCTCATCTCACTCGAATAGCTGAGCACTGTTAATGTATTTGTCCATGCTTTCCCTGTTGAAATACTGTAAACATGTTTTTCCCCTGACTTTCATGATACCACGCTCTTCTACTTTCCCACCTATCTCTTTAACTAATCATTCCTAGACTCTGTTTCTTCTAATTTAACGTCAAATTTTGGACTTTCTCAGGGCTCAATCTTATTAACTACATTTACTTCCTTGGGAAATATCTTCTACATCTATGTTTGGAATGCCATCTATATGCTAAATGTGTATTTCCAGTTCAGACCCCTCTTTTGAATTGCATATCTATAAATGCCTCGTAAGTAGCTCAAATTCAGTATATACAAAACAAAACATATTACTTCCCAAATTTGCTATACTTCCAATAAATGGTGTCACTATTCTTCCAGGTGTGATATATGTTTCTTACATACTAATTAAAAATTAAGCAATAGCAATTCCTAATCTCAAATAGTTCCCTGAATTTTCACCTCTCTCCATTCCTACAACCATTCCTCTAGTCAAAGATGTTACTTCTTCCTTTAACTCTTGCACTCTTCATGGTATTTTGGATTCTGATAACTGGTCTTTCCTTATAAATTTTGGAATCGCCATGGTCTCTTGCCTGTTTAAGAGAACAGGTAAAACTCACTTTCCCCAGTGGACCTGGGAACCCTCAGCTCTATCGGGGGAGGGTCTTGGTGAGGAGAGCAGTTTAGATTTGTTCTGAAGACTTTGCATCGTAACATTCTCTAAGGTCCTTTTCTGTGTTTGTGGTTTTGTACAGATTTGTTCTTGAGTGTTGGGTAGCAAGGACAAGGTAAAGGGAGTGTTCTTTTTTAAGAAAAATTGTTTTAGTTGTCATTCTCCCTGTTTTGTGGAAGTTCTCATACTGAGGAATTTATATATTTTACATTAAATCATTTCTTATTAAAAAAAAAAAAAGAGAGAGAGAACAGGTAAATCTTTCTCCTAAAAGCAATTGTAAAATTCATATGGAATCACAAAGTGCCACTAATAGTCAAAATAATCATAAGAAAGAAAAACAAGCTAGAGCATCGCATTTCCTGATTTCAAAATATATTTAAAGCTATAGTAATTAAAAGATCATGGCATGAAGACAGACATATAGACCAACAGAACAGAATAGAAACTCCAGAAAAATACTCACACATATATAGTCAACTGATCTTTGACAAGGGTGCCAAGAATACACAATAGGGGAATAATAGTTTCTTCAACAGATACTGCCGGGTAAACTGGATATCCACATGCAAAAGAATGAAATTGGACCCTTTTCTTACAGCATACACCAAAATCAACTCAAAAATGGATTAAAGACTTTAAAACTCTTAGAAGAAAACATAGGGAAAAGCTTCATGACATTGGTCTTATCAATGAGTTTTTGGCTATGACACTAAAAGCAGAGGCAACAAAAGCAAAAATAAACAAATGGGACTACATCAAACTAAAAAGATTGTGTACAGCAAAAGTAACAATTAACAGAGTGAAATGACAGTCTACAAAATGGGAGGAAATATTTGCAAACTATATATTATAATGGGTTAATATCCAAAATATATAAGAAGCTCCTATAACTCAATAGAAAAGAAAATTTTGTAATTGAAAAATGGGAAAAAGGACTTAAATAGACATTTATCCAAAGAAGACATACGAATGGCTAACAGGTATATGAAAAGATACTCAGCATCACTAATAATCAGAGAAATGCAAATCAATACCAAAATAAGATACTAGTCCACACCTGTTAAGATAGCCATCATTTTATAAAAGATAACAAGTATTGGTAAGGATGTGAAGAAATATGAACACATGTAAACTATCAGTGGAAATGTAGAATGGTGAAGGTATTATGAAAAACAGTGTGGAGATTCCTCAAGCAATTAAAAATAGAGCTACCATATGATCTGAGCATATATCCAAAAAAATTGAAATCAGGATTTCAAATAGATATTTATACGTCTATGTTTATTGCAGCATCATTCATAATAGCCAAGACAACCTAAATGTCTATCAACGGATGAATGGATAAAGAAAATATGATCTATACATACAATAGACTATTATTTATCCTTAAAAAAGGAAGGAAATCCTGCAATATTGTGGGATGCAAGGATGCATGGATGCATCTTGAGGACATCATGCTAAGGGAAATAAGCAAATCACAAAAGGACAAATATTTTATGATTCCATTTATATGGTGTATCTAAAATAGTCAAACTCAGAGAAGCAGAAAGTAGAATGGTGGGTGCCAGGGGCTAGGGTTAGGGGGAGATAGGGAGTTGCTAATCAAAAGGTATAGTTTCAATTATGCAAGATGAATAAATTCTAGAGATCTGCTGGAGAACATGGTGCCTATAGTTAGCAATACTGTATAGTACACTTAGAAATTTGTTAAGGATGGATCTCCTGGTAAATGTTCTTACCGCAATAAAAAAGAATTAGAATTTAGAATTAGCCTTATTTCTTACAACATTTGCTCTTGCTCACAGGGTTTCAGCCACACTAGCCTCTTTCTGCTTTTACCAAGCCCCTGCTAGCCCAGGCTCTTCAGAAAACTGTTCCGTCTCATTACTGTGAATCTGGTTTTCCTCACTTCCTGACCTCTCTCCCCCGCCTTCCCTCCCTCTTTTTCTCCCGGGTATTCCTAATTATTCTCCTAATGTCACTTCCTCATGGAAGGCTTCTCAGATTGCTGCAGTATTTCCTCTCATTGCACATTGTATGTGTTCTTTGAACAACTCATCACAATTTTAGTTAAAAATTATTTACATTATTAATTGTTTAATGTCTGTCTTCTCACTAAATTAAAAATTACTTGAAGGCAGTTCTGTGCCTGAGTATTTATTATTACAGCAACTCTGGCAGGCCAGAGTCTGGCAGATATTGGTTGCTCAATGAATATTTGTTCAGTAAATGAATAAAAAATAGTCTGGAAGTGAGCCACCGTTAGACTTTGCATTAGGTAACTTGTTCTAATCTGCACTCAGCTACTGGCCAGCTGTTGTCCTTGAGCAAGTCATTTGAATGATTCAGGTTCTCATTTTTTCATCCCTTATTAAAAGAAGGGATTAATCTAAATCATTAAAGTATTTATTTCTATAACTTTGAGTTCAATTTGTGTGTCTAGATAGCTAAGTGAATGTCTTTCACAAAAGTTTTTACTACAGTTCATTATTAGTTTTTCTCTTAGAAAGTGATATTACTAAATTATAATAAAGATTTGATTATAGATTATCTTTCATTTGCTACATATGACTCTAGTTTAGATTGAATTGAATAGTTCATTTTTTAGTTTTGGCTACATTTAGAGTATTTTGGGGAAATGAGGGAAAATATTTAATGATGATTGGAACCTTATGGTTATCACTAAGGAATAGTGTACCTATGTCTTATTGTAGCAGTCAAATAAATGACATATTCTTTTAAGAAACGTGTTATTTTGCTTTTTACTTTGATGCCTTTAAATTAGTTTTCTTACTTATAATATGGGAGTAATAAATAATTCTATTAAACCATTTGGTCCTAAAAAAAAATCCTCAAAAAAAAAAAAACCTTAGAAATGATCAGGGCACAGTGTGAATAATGATTAAACCTCAAATTAAAATTACAGTCCTCCCTGAATTGACTAGCCTCTGGTTTTTAATATCATTAGTAAAATGGTCTTCCTCTTACTGAATATTAGGCTCAGTTCTCTTTGTTGTTATTTTAGCGGAGAATTATTCTTTGCAGATTCTCATTCATCCAGGTCTGACCATAGCAGGCAAAAAGATTAGTGTCTCCTAGCAATTAAAGACCTGTGATACTGGCATTTGTTACTTTAATAACATTAGAAAGAACAGGCATGGGTTTAAATGAGAATTTTGCTAAAACAATAGAATCTTAAATGTGGTAAGCTATAATCAAAGGTAATAATGAAACCTTTATAAAAAGGGGAAAAAACATTAGAAACTTACTATCACAGGGATTATACATGCAGAATATTTAAAGTTGTTCAAAAAGTATTTGGATAAATTCATAGGTGAGAAATGTCTTTCTGGAAAGACACAGGTCCTGGTACTTGTGGGTCCTTGGGAAAATCATTTAACTATTCTGAAGGGCTCAGACTTTTCATCTGTAAAACAAACAAACAAACAAACAAACAAAAAAACAGCATAATACTATGTGCTGTTTTTTAATATGGTTGTTTTAAAGATAAAATCAAATAATGCTTGAGGAAGTGCTAGCACGGACTCTGACACGTATTCAACAGATATTTTAAAAATCTGAACCTATTTAATGTGAAAAGCCAGGGGAATGGACTAGGGAAATGGTTGCAGAAATGGAGAGAGGTAAAACTTAGGAAACTATTTGGGAGTTAGAATAGATAATCCCTTCTAGAACTATTTGGGAGTTAGATATTATATAGGTTGGTGCATAATCAGGGGTGTATTGCAAAAGAGCATTCCTGACCCTTGGGAATAATGTCAAGAAATTAAAAGGGCATTATGTCCCATGGATCCCTTTTTAGCCTCTGTCACAGAGAAATTCTTAGATAAGAAAGGAACAATTCAATGAACATACTGTGCAGAATAACTCAAGCGAGTGGAAGTGGGACCGTTGCCTCTTTAATATGATTCCCAACTTCCTTCCTGCAAGAGTCCAGGAAACATCTTTGACTTTACGAAATCTGGATTGTAGTTTTCCTGGTTTTCAAGATGAGTATTTGTGTCTTCTTCCAGTTTTATTTGCTTAATCCTGGGAAAGATTTATGACCTCATGATATTCTTCACATTTCTAGGCAGCATGAGGTTTTGCACACAGCAGGTGCTGGACTCTAGGTGACTTCATCACACGCCTCTCTGTGGTGCTGTGTATGTCCTAAGAGTCCAAGGGTGTGTGTGAAGACCCAGCAAGCCATAGGAAACATGAAGAAGAAAAGCTCCAGATCCATGTGGAAGCAGAGTATAAAGCAATGTAATGGTGCCCAAAGCTGAGAACAGCAGGAAGAAGAAGTCTATCCTGGCAGGAGAAGCCCAGCATTGCCTTGCAGGCAGGAAATGAGACCGCGCTTTATAAAACTCCCTGTGGCTAGCAGCAGCAGCCATTGTTTCTGGAACAGACCGTGAAGATGACTAGTGCTGAAGGACACAATAGTCTCTCCATTTTCACCTCTAGGCATAGGAAACTGTATCTATTAAAAGCTGAAGTAGAGAGAAACCAGGGGAGGCAGCTCTTGTTCTATCTGGGCATTGCCATTCTCTACCTTTTCTCTCTATTTGGATATTTATATTTAATTCTGAAAACTGAAACTCAAGCTCACTTCTTTTCCTGTCTTTAAAGGGGCAAAATTAGAAAACAAATTAAACACAGGCTGAGAAGAGCCTGTCTTTCATTTAATAACAACATTCAGTAATACTTTTCTTTTTAATCTGGGAGAATAAATCAGCTTCTTTAGTTTTTGCTCTTGACCCCTATCCTATAGTCACATAGCCAACTTTGAACTCATAGGTGGTTCCTCCATATTGTTTGGCGTGGCACCAAGAGGAAGGCCTGTAGCCTGTCAGTGCACTGTTGTGTGCTCTGCAAATAGAACTGACCCCTTCCTCCTCATGAATGGTAATATGAATACCTTTGCTGACTGTATTATATATACAGTTCCTAGAATGAACTGAGACATTCTCTATTAAAACTCTCTCTGAAACTAGTCTTCTGTTTTCCGATTTTTCCCTTAGAACATATACCTCCTTCTTATTGCCCCTATATCCCTCACTTGGTCTGTTTTTAATAATCTCCAAAACAGCATGCCTACATTCCATGTTTTCTCTTCTGTGGCTATATTTTATCCTGTGGGAGTCCTCTCATTTTGTTTTTTAAAGATTTCCATAAACTTATGTATCGAAATATAACATACATAGAGAAAAATGCAGAAATAATATGTGTACAACTCAATGAATTTTTATATATTCCATCATGTTTCTTTCTTACTCAGCTTACATTCCATGGTCCATTGTTGCAATCATTCTCTTTCATCACATTCAACTAATTTTCCTCCTCTCAATTTATTGTATGCACTTGATGAAACTCCAACCCTATTTAAATCAAGCTCTCTGCCTACTCAGTTCCTCCATGCAGTAAACCATGGTGACTGTATTTCAACTCAAGACAAGTTACTTTTTTTTTTTTAACATCTTTATTGGAGTATAATTGCTTTACAATGGTGTGTTAGTTTCTGCTTTATAACAAAGTGAATCAGTTATACATATACATATGTTCCCATATCTCTTCCCTCTTGCGTCTCCCTCCCTCCCACCCTGCCTATCCCACCCCTCTAGGTGGTCAAAAAGCACTGAGCTGATCTCCCTGTGCTATGTGGTTGCTTCCCACTAGCTATCTATTTTACATTTGGTAGTGTATATATGTCCATGCCACTGTGACAAGGTGAGAGAGTGGCAAAGACAAGTTACTTTAAGTTGACCCTTAGTGCTGGATGGCAAAAATACTATATTTCTTAGTCGTTCACTCTCCCACTTTTGGAAATCATCCTCATCTGCTCTTTCTTGAAATTTCCCACATCCTTCTCTCATCCTCATTCTCAGCTGATGCCCGTTCTTCCACTTGCTAAGAAAAGAGAATCCATCAGAATGTCATTTTTGCAAGTTTCTGCCACAATATTTTCCCACTTGGCAGTACTCTTGCAGATAGTTTGTACTCTCCCTTTCTCCCTGTTACTGTGGTGGGACTGCTCATGCGCCTATCTAAATCCTCTACTTATCACTAGATCACATTATCTCTCACATACTCAAGAGAAAACAAACATGGTTATGGGGGGAGGGCAGGAAGGGGAAGGAGAGATAAATTGGGAGATTGGGATTAACATATACACACTACTATATATAAAATAGATAACTAATAAGGACCTACTGTATAGCACAGGCAACTCTACTCAGTACTCTGTAATGACCTATATGGGAAAAGAATCTAAAATAGAGTGGACATATGTATATGTATAACTGATTCACTTCGCTGTACAGCAGAAACTAACACAACATTGGAAATCACCTATACTCCAATAAAACTTAAAAAAGTAAAAGAGAGAATCTCTATGTTAATTATCCCCTCTCAACACTGCAGTGTCAAAATTCCATTGATTGTGTCTTCCTCACAAGCATAAAAACAAGTGATTTCTCCAACCTTAAAAATAAATATTTAAATATATATATATTAAATCCACTTACTCCTCCAATCACTGCCTCATTTTTCAGCTCTTTTTTACAGAAAAACTCTTTGGAAGAGTAGTCTCTATCTGCTGTTTCCAACCTTTCTTATCCCAGTCAGGATTTGATTTACACGATTTCTTGAACACTACTCTTTTCAAGGTCTCCAATGCCTTCTACAATGCTACATCCAATAGTCAATTCTAGGTTTCCATCTTTCTTGATCTATCATCAGCATTTGATAGAGGTATTATTCCTTCTACTATAAAACTTTGCCTTTACTCAACTTCCACTCTCCCCTGGTTTTTGTTCTGTCTCACTGACGACACCTTCTCGCATCTTCTGGACCAGTGGGTCAGCAAACATAACTTCTATAAAAGGTCACATGGTAAATAGATTAGGATTTGTGAGCCAAGTGTAGTCTCTGCTGCATTTTCTACTTCTCCTCTTTTTTTTAACCCTTATAATATGTAAAAACCATTCTTACCTTGTGGACTGTAAAAAAATAAGCTGCAGACTAGATTTGGCCTTCTGGGCCAAATCTATAGTTTGCCATCCGCTGTTTAGACTTCTAAATTTGAAACTGTCCCTGAGCTCAGTCCTTGGATCATTTCTGTAGTCTATATGCTAGAGTAGAGATCACTCATTCACTTGGGGATTCCATTCAATCTTATGGCTTTAAATACCATATATATGCTGATGTATATAAATAGGTGTGTACTTATCTCAGACCTTGCTCCTGAATTCCGAAACCATATATCTAACTGCCTACTTGATATCTCTATTTGGACATTCACACTTAATATGCCCCAAACTGAAAAATACTGATTTCTTCCCTAAAGTTGTCCTTGTATTCCCCATTTCACTAAATGCAGCTCTAGTTTCTCAGGATCAGAAGCTGCTGTTCTCATGAACTTTATCTGTTGTTGTTGTATACCCCAAAGTTAATGCATCAGCAAATCCTGTGATCATGTAGGGATATAGTTGTTTATATCTATATCTATATCTATATAGATATAACTATATCAAATGGGTCTTTTCTTTTTATCCATATCACTATCGTGGTCTAAAACACCATCATCTCTTACTTGGCTTATTGCAATAGTGCTTCTCAAAGCGTGATCCATTGAATGGACTATTGCTCTACAAGGAGGAAAAGAGCTTATGTCACTATATAAATGAACTATATCACTATTCATACAATTTAGTTCAGCCAGCTTTTTTCCTTGGTAAGACTTTCTCAATGCAGGAAGCAGTGCATTTATTTATATTTCTCACAAACTTCTCATCTAGTTGTGAACTGACATTTTGAGTATCACAACCCTACAGGTCTTTCTGCTGATGGATTTTTACATCTTATATTTTATTCTCATTACAGTAGCTTAAGTCGTCATTTTAAAAACAAAAGCTAGATCATATCAAAACCTCCCAATGGCTTTACATCTCACTTAAATCCCAGTCCTTAAATGGCCTTCATTCCTTTATACATTGTCTTCCTTGTCACCTCTATGAATGCCTTTCTCTTTCTCCCTTGCTCACTCCATTACAGCCAAATGGGCAAAGCTCCTTCTCTAGGGTCTTTGCACTTGCTCTTCCCTGTGTCTTCTTCCAGATAGCTGTAGGGTTCACTTTCTCATGTTTGTGAGGTCCTTGCTCAGATGTCAGCAAAATATCAGCATACCCTTCTTGATTAGTTTATTTAATTTTTCCACTTTTATTTCTAGCATTCTATCCCCTTTTTCTGCTTCTTTTGTCTTTATTGCACCTATTGCCATATGACACACTATATATTTTATTCATTTTCTAACTTCTATACTAGAACATAAATTTCATGAAGGCAGGGCATTAGTTTGTCTTATTTAATGATGCATTTCCAGTGTCTAGAACAATGTCTGATACATAGTAGGTGCTAAAAAAGATCAATTGAACCAACTAATAAACAGAACAAACAGGTTATATTGCAAACTTTTATTGTAACTTTTATCATAGTGTAATAATTACATATATATCGTTTTTAGAGTATAAATTAGCAAAAGAAACATTTCTTTTTGCAGCAATAGTTCTTAGCACAGTGTCTGTAGGAGAAAATGCAGAAGGCACACAGGAAATTGTTGTTAAATATAAGACCCTATAGCAGGGGTCCTCAACCCCCAGGCCATGGACAGGTACCAGTCCATGGTCTGTTAGGAACCGGACCACACAGTAGGTGAATGGAGGGCAAGTGAGCAAAGCTTCATCTGCCACTCCTCATCACTGGCATCACCATCTGAACCATCCCCAATGACCCCACCCAGGTCCGTGGAAAAATTGTCTTCCATGAAACCAGTCCCTGGTGACAAAAAGGTTGGGGACCGCTGCCCTATAGGACCTTTTGCCTGCAGTGTAAAACCAGTACCAACAGATGGCGATGACTTATATATAAATTACTGAGATGTGCTCCAAGGTATCTAAAAATGTGAAAGCCACCACAATTAACTGCCGAACAATCATTGACAGGAAGACACTGGAACTCACCAAAAAAGATACCCCACATCCAAAGATAAAGGAAAAGCCACAATGAGATGGTAGGAGGGGCGCAATCACAACAAAATCAAATCCCATAACTGTTGGGTGGGTGACTCACAAACTGGAGAACACTTATACCACAGAAGTCCACCCACTGGAGTGAAGGCTCTGAGCCCCATGTCAGGCTTCCCAACCTGTGGGTCCAGTAATGGGAGGAGCAATTCCTAGAGAATCAGACTTTGAAGGCTATCGGGATTTGATTGCAGGACTTTGACAGGACTGGGGGAAGCAAAGACTCCACTCTTGGAGGACACACACAAAATAGTGTGTGCATCGGGACACAGGGGAAGGAGCAGTGACCCCATGAGACTGAACCAGACCTACCTGCTAGTGTTGGAGGGTCTCCTGCAGAGGTGGGGGTGGCTCTGTCTCACTGTGAGGACAAGAACACTGGCAGCAGAAGTTCTGGGAAGTACTCCTTGGCATGAGCCTTCCCAGAGTCTGCCATTGGCCCCACCCAAGAGCCTGGGTAGGCTCCAGTGTTGGGTCGCCTCAGGCCAAACAACCAACAAGGAGGGAATCCAAACCCACCCATCAGCAGACAAGTGGATTACAGTTTTACTGAGCTCTGCCCACCAGAGCAACACCCAGCTCTACCCACTACCAGTCCCTCCCATCAGGAAGCTTGCACAAGCCTCTTAGATAGCCTCATCCACCAGAGGGCAGACAGCAGAAGCAAGAAGAACTACAGTTCTGTAGCCTGTGCAAGGACAACCACATTCACAGAGAGACACACAAAATGAAAAGGCAGAGGACTTTGCACCAGATGAAAGAACAAGATAAAACCCCAGAAAAACAACAAAAGGAAGTGGAGATAGGCAACTTTCCAGAAAAAGAATTCAGAATAATGATAGTGAAGATGATCCAGGACCTCGGGAAAAGAATGAAGGCAAAGATCAAGAATATGCAAGAAAAGTTTAACAAATACCTAGAAGAATTAAAGAACAAACAAACAGAGATGAACAATACAATAACTGAAATGAATAATATACTAGAAGGAAAAAATAGCAGAATAACTGAAGCAGAAGAACAGAAAAGTGACCTGGAAGACAGAATAGTGGAATTCACTGCCACAGAACAGAAAAAAGAATGAAAAGAAATGAAGACAGCCTAAGAGACCTCTGGGACAACATTAAAAGCAACAACATTTGCTTTATAGGGGTCCCAGAAGAGAAGAGAGAGAGAAAGGGCCCGAGAAAATATTTGAAGAGATTATAGTCGAAAAATTCCCTAACATGGGAAAGGAAATAGCCACCCAAGTCCAGGAAGCACAGAGACTCCCATACAGGATAAACCCAAGGAGAAACACGCTGAGACACATAGTAATCAAATTGGCAAAAATTAAAGACAAAGACAAATTATTGACAGCAGCAAGGGAAAAACAACAAATAACATACAAGGGAACTCCCATAAGGTTAACAGCTGATTTCTCAGCAAAAACTCTATAAGCCAGAAGGGAGTGGCATGATATACTTAAAGTGATGAAAGGGAAGAACCTACAACAAGATTACTCCACCCGTCAAGGATCTCATTCAGATTCCATGGAGAAATCAAAAGCTTTACAGACAAGCAAAAGCTAAGAGAATTCAGCACCACCAAACCAGCTCTACAACAAATGCTAAAGGAACTTCTCTAAGTGGAAAGCACAACAGAAGAAAAGGACCTACAAAAACAAACCCAAAACAATTAAGAAAATGGTAATAGGAACACACATATCGATAATTACCTTAAACGTGAATGGATTAAATGCTCCAAACAAAAGACACAGGCTTGCTGAATGGATACAAAAACAAGACCCATATATATGCTGTCTACAAGAGACCCACTTCAGACCTAGGGACACATACAGACTGAAAGTGAGGGGATGGAAAAAGATATTCCATGCAAATGGAAATCAAAAGAAAGCTGAAGTAGCAATACTCATATCAGGTAAAATAGACTTTAAAATAAAGAATGTTACAAGAGACAAGGAAGGACACTACATAATGATGGAGGGATCAATCCAAGAAGAAGATATAACAATTATAAATATATATGCACCCAACATAGGAGCACCTCAATACATAAGGCAACTGCTAAGAGCTCTAAAAGAGGAAATCAACAGCAACACAATAATAGTGGGGGACGTTAACACCTCACTTACACCAATGGACAGATCATCCAAACAGAAAATTAATAAGGAAACACAAGCTTTAAATGACACAATAGACCAGATAGATTTAATTGATATTTATAGGACATTCCATCCAAAAACAGCAGATTACACTTTCTTCTCAAGTGCGCACAGAACATTCCCCAGGATAGATCACATCCTGGGTCACAAATCAAGGCTCAGTAAATTTAAGAAAATTGAAATCATATCAAGCATCTTTTCTGACCACAACAGTATGAGATTAGAAATGAATTACAAGGAAAAAAACGTAAAAAACACAAACACATGGAGGCTAAACAATACGTTACTAAATAACCAAGAGATCACTGAAGAAATCAAAGAGGAAATCAAAAAATACCTAGAGAAAAATGACAATGAAAACATCATGATCCAACACCTATGGGATGCAGCAAAAGCAGTTCTAAGAGGGAATTTTATAGATATGCAAGCCTACCACAAGAAACAAGAAACATCTCAAATAAACAATCTAGCCTTACACCTAAAGGAACTAGAGAAAGAAGAACAAACAAAACCCAAAGTTAGCAGAAGGGAAGAAATTATAAAAATCAAAGCAGAAATAAGTGAAATAGAAACAAAGAAAACAATAGCAAAGATGAATAAAACTAAAACCTGGTTCTTTGAGAAGATAAACAAAATTGATAAACCATTAGCCAGACTCATCAAGAAAAAAAGGGAGAAGACTCATCAACCGAATTAGAAATGAAAAAGGAGAAGTAACAACTGACACTGCAGAAATACAAAGGATCATGAGAGATTATTACAAGCAACTATATGTAAATAAAATGGACAACCTGGAAGAAATGGACAAATTCTTAGAAAAGCACAACTTTTCGAGACTGAACCAGGAAGAAATAGAAAATATGAACAGACCAATCACAAGTAATGAAATTGAAACTGTGATGAGAAATCTTCCAACAAACAACAGTCCAGGACCAGATGGCTTCACAGGAGAATTCTACCAAACATTTAGAGACAAGATAACACCCATCCTTCTCAAACTCTTCCAAAAAATTGCAGAGGGAGGAACACTCCCAAACTCATTCTATGAGACCACCATCACCCTGATACCAAAACCAGACAAAGATACTACAAAAAAAGAAAATTACAGATGAATATCACTGATAAATATAGATGCAAAAATCCTCAACAAAATACTAGCAAACAGAATCCAACAGCACATTAAAAAGATCATACACCATGATCAAGTGGGGTTTATCCCAGGAATGCAAGGATTCTTCCATATACACAAATCAATCAATGTGATACACCATATTAACACATTGAAGAAGAAAAACCATATGATCATCTCAATAGATGCAGAAAAAGCTTTTGACAAAATTCAATACCCATTTATGATAAAAACTCTCCAGAAAGTGGGCATACAGGGAACCTACCTCAACATAATAAAGGTCATATAAGACAAACCCATACAAATTTCACAATTTGTATGGAAACACAAAAGACCCTGAATAACCAAAGCAATCTTGAGAAAGAAAAACGGAGCTGGAGGAATCAGGCTCCTGGACTTCAGACTAAACTACAAAGCTACAGTAATCAAGACAGTATGGTACTGGCACAAAAACAGAAATATAGATCAATGGAACAGGATAGAAAGCCTAGAGATAAACCCACACACATATGGTCACCTTATTTTTGATAAAGTAGGCAAGAATATACAATGGAGAAAAGACAGCCTCTTCAATAAGTGGTGCTGAGAAAACTGGACAGCTACATGTAAAAGAATGAAATTAGAACACTCCCTGACACCATACACAAAAATAAACCCGAAACAGATTAAAGACCTAAAGGTAAGGCCAGACACTATAAAACTCTTAGAGGAAAACATAGGAAGAACACTCTTTGACATAATTCACAGCAAGATCTTTTTTGATCCACCTCCTAGAGTAATGGAAATGAAACCAAAAATACACAAATGGGACCTAATGAAACTTAAAAGCTTTTGCACAGCAAAGAAAACCATAAACAAGATGAAAAGACAACCCTCAGAATGGGAGAAAATATTTGCAAATGAAGCAACTGACAAAGGATTAATCTCTAAAATATATAAACAGCCCATGCAGCTCAATATTAAAGAAACAAACAACTCAATCCAAAAATGGGCAGAAGACCTAAATAGACATTTCTCCAAAGAAGACATACTGATGGCCAAGAAGCACATGAAAAGCTGCTCCACTTCACTAATTATTAGGGAAATGCAAATCAAATCTACAATGAGGTATCACCTCACACCAGTTAGAATGGGCATCATCAGAAAATGTACAAACAACAAATGCTGGAGAGAGTGTGGAGAAAAGGGAACCCTCTTGCACTGTTGGTGGGAATGTAAATTGATACAGCCACTATGGAGAACAGTATGAGGTTCCTTAAAAAACTAAAAATAGAATTACCATATGACTCAGCAATCTCACTACTGGGCATATACCCACAGATAACCATAATTCAAAAAGACACATGCACCCCAATGTTCATCGCAGCACTATTTACAATAACCAGGTCATGGAAGTAACCTAAATGCCCATGGACAGCCAAATGGATAAAGAAGATGTGGTACATATATACAATGGAATATTACTCAGCCATGAAAAGGAACAAAATGGGGTCATTTGTAAAGACGTGGATGGATCTAGAGACTGTCATACAGAGTGAAGTAAGTCAGAAAGAGAAAAACAAATATCGTATATTAACACATATATGTGGAACCTAGAAAAATGGTACAGGTGAACCAGTTTGCAGGGCAGAAATTGAGACACAGATGTAGAGAACAAATGTATGACACCAAGGGGGGGGGGGGAAACGTGGTGGAGGGTGGGACTGGGGGAAAAGATAAAAAAATAAAAATAATATAAGCACCATTAATCCAAAAAAAATAATAATAAATAAATAAATAAATAAATAAATAAACATGTGAAAGCCAAAATTTCTTTAACATTAAAAATATTGTATAAAAATTTAAAAATAAAATTAATAACATTTAAAAAATATATAAAGTGTAATTTAAGTTTATATTAAAATATAAGCACAAATGTTGGTAGCAGAATAATGTTCCATTAAGTTGTCTGATTTAGAATGCCACTTGGTATTTAAGGAAAACAAAATTATAGCCACTGAAGTAGCTTACTATATCTAACTTCCTATAATCTGTGACATTTCTAGGAACTTTTTAATGGAAAATTTATTTCAAAATCCTCTTGGTTCTTCCTTTGGAACTAGGAATCTCTTTAGAGACTGGTATGGTGTTTTTTTCCTAGCAAACTTTTATTAATTGTCTTTGTTCATAACAAATAGCTCCCACATTTTCCTGGGCTTTACCTCCAGGAACTACACCAGGCTCGCAGTTGAAGATGTAGAATGAGCCCCTTTAGCTTTGGCAGGGGGTAAGGAAGAATAAACTCTATGAAATACACCTGGGGCCTCTTCCATGATAAAGACCCATACTCCAGGTAAAATGACTTTGCTAGACAATTAATCTTCCTTTCTCATCTAAGGAAAGAAAGAAAAAAACAGTCAATAAGAGTTACAGATTCAAAGAAATAGCCTTGAGAAGCTAAAGAAGAAAGCAGTGGGCAGAAGGATAAAGCTACACCACTGGAGACACATTGTGAAGGTCACAGCCCCAAGTCTGTGTGACTCACAAAATGACTGATATTTAATCATAAGATTCTAAGGTTATCACCACACCGGCAATGTTCCAGCATGACGACCATGGGTAACAGCTGAAAGAGCTGAAATACACAGACTTTCCTTAAGGAGAAGGACTTAAGGAAGTCCAAAGTCAAGAGGGGAGACAAAAACAAAGACACTAGAGGAATCTGAAGCCTCTGGCACATATACTTATAGCCAACATTAAACACATCCCAGCTCCTGGGCAGATTAACATAAACCCTCACTTAAAAGCCTTGTTTACCTCAGTTTCTATTACTCAGTGCAGCATGTATAGCTTTCAACAATAACAACAACAAATTACAAGGCATGCAAAAAAAAACAATATAAAATACAGTCTGAAGAGGCAAAGGCAATCATCAGAATAGGACAAAGATATGACACAGATGTTGGAAGATAGGTAATTTAAAATAACTATGCTTAATATGTCAGATGTTCTAATAGAAAAAGTGAAGAGCATGCAAGAATATATAATGTAAACAAAGTTATGCAAACTCTAAGAAAAATCTAAAGGAAATGCTACAAATAAATATCATGATAACAGAGATAAAAAATGCCTTTAATGGGCTCATCAGTAGACTGAACAATGGTTAAAGGAAGAATCAATGACCTTGAAGATAGGTCAAGAGAAATATCCCAAACCATAACTCAAAAAGAAAAAGAACAAAAAATAGAACAGAATATCAAGAACTGTGGGACAGTATTTAAAAATGTAACATAATCATAATTGGAATACCTGACAGAGAAGGAAGAGAGGATGGAGCACAAGAAATATTTGAAATAATAATGGCTGAGCACTTTCCAAAAATAATGACAGACACCAAGCAAAAGATCCTGGAAGCTCAAGGAACACCAGACAGGATAAATATCAAAGAAAGTCACATCTGGGCATATCATATTCACACTGCAGAAAACCAAGGTCAAAGAAAAAGATCTTGATAGAAGCTGAAGTGGTGATGGTGACGGAAATCCTTACATATGGAGAAAGAACAGGAATTACAGTGGACTTTTTGTCATAAACCATGCAAGGAAGGAAAGTTTGGAGTGAAATATTTATTTGAAAGAATTTATTTATTAAATAAATTTATTTATTTGAAAGAATAAGCCCACCAAACTAGAATTCTGTATCTAGTGGAACTATCCTTCAAAAATGAAGGTGAAATAAAGACTTTCATAGACAAAAACAAAGGCAAGCAAACAAACAAAAACAGGGAATTCATCCTCAACAGATATGGCCTAAAATATAAATTAAAATAAGTTCCTCAAGGAGAAGAAAAATGTTATAGGTCAGAAACTCAGATCTATATAAAAAAGAATGACAGAGAAGAAATAAACAAAGGTAAAAAATATTTTTCTTATTCTTAATTGATCTAAAAGATAACTGTTTGCTTAAAGCAATCTAGTAATAATGTAGTATTCGTTGATTCTAGCATATGGATAAAGAAATGAATATATGATATATGCAATGTCACAAGAAATGGGAGGGAGCATCTGCACAGCAGGTGAAGTGGTGTAGTGTTAGTTGAAGGTGATGAGTCAAAAATGCATATTGAAAACTCCAGGGCAACTATTAAGGTATTGTCAAAAAAATGTATAATTGATACACACATACACAATGGAATCTAACAAAAGGTTCAATTAAACCAAACCGTGTAGAATAAGAAAGGAGAAAAAAAAATAAAGAACAAATGTAACAAATAAAAACAGTTGTCAAAATGACAGATATCGATCCAAATAGTTAAATAATTGCTTTAATTGTGAGTGGTCTATAAGGCACAGATTATGAGCACAGAAACAAATTAAGACCTGAATGTATGTGGTTTAGAAGAAACAAACTTTAAATATGAAGACTCAGATAGGTAAAAATAAAGAAATAGAGAAAGGTATGTCATATTAAGACAAATCAAAAGAAAGCTGGAGTAGTTATATTAATTCAGAACATGAAGATTATTGGGGGGAAAAGGGATATAATAATAATAAAGGGTTCAATTTTCCAAGAAGACATATAATCATAAATGTGTTTGCACCTAACAGCACTGCATCAAAATACATGAGGCAAAAAAAAAAAAAAAAAAAGATAGAAACGAAAGGAGAAATAGACAAATCCACAATTCTTTTGGAGACTTTAACACTCCTTCGTTAATGATTGATAGATCAAGGGGGCAGAAAATCAGTAAATATATAGATGACCTGAACAGCATTTTCACTATTAATCAACTTGCTCTAATTGACATTTATAGAATACTACACCCAACAAGAGCAGAATACACCTACTTCTGAAGGTTGTATGAAACATTCACTAATATAGACTATAATCAGGGCCATGAAATACACCTTAACAAATTTAAAAGAATGGAAATCATACAAAGCATGTTCTTAGTCTATAATGAAGTTATATTAGAAATCAGTAAAAAATGTAGCTGGAAAATCCACAAATACTTGGAAGTTAAACAACGCAGCTTTAAAGAACAGCTGAGTCAAATCAGAAGTCTCAAAAGACACTTTAAAAATATTTTGAATGAAATATGGAAATACAACTTTTTAAAATTTGTGGAATGGGAAGAAATCAGTGCTTATAGGGGAATTTATAGCTTTAAATGCATATATTAGAAAGAAAGAGAGTTTAAAAATCAGTAGCCTGTGCTTCATTTTAGGAAACTAGGGGAAGAAGTACAAATTAAGCCTAAAGCAAACAAAAGGAGCAGAATGAAGAACACTAATTGGGAGGAAGCATGGTATCAATAAGCAGCTGTCCCAGGTGACTGCCCTGATAAAGACAGGAGATTTCACGGTAGATGTGAAGCACCACTTTGGCATTGCCCGAAATGTAATTTTCAGTGTTAATTTATCCAAGTATTTTTCTATTCTTGATACCTTTGCAAATATAATAACCTCTATCTGTGTATCTTTTTAAGTGAATATGCAGAGCCTGTGAAAGAATATGTACAAGGCGTCTTTTCCTTGTGATTTTTTTTTTTCCATTCAGATTCAACATTGTCTTCACACCTTAGATTTCTATGACCCATAGATAGCAGCAGACACAGACTCACAAATGAATGATGTTAGGTTTATCAGAACATGAGGGATCAGTGACTACTTCTGACAGGAGTGTTTTTCAGAGAAGGCAGAGTTTGTGCTGAATCCTGACTCACCGTTCAGGCACTTGATGATATTACTGGAACTGAGTATCATGGAGGACAGGATAGGTCACAAGCAGGAGGTAAGGATGCAGTTAGATAGACAGGTTAAGTAATATTGTGAAGGTCTTTGTATTTCATGCTAAGGAGCTTATGATTTAATGGGAGATAATGGAGGGTTATTGAAAGCAAGTTAAAAAAAAATAAATTTTGAGAAAGAAAGAGCCATAGTTGGGTTAGGACTGGAATTAGGTAGTCATTATATTTGGTACCTGTGCTCATTTTTATAGGCTCTCTCCTCATATTATAGACCAGCATCCTCCATGAATAGGAGAATTTGGGGGCTGATGGCTGTATTTTAGAGCTGGAATAATATTCATTTTCAGTTCCAGCCAGGAAAATGCTAGAGAAGTTTTATTTATGTATTGACCTGCCACAGATCAAATTCTCACCTCTGAGTCATCATCTGTAGTGACAGAGTAATACAATAACATGATGACCTAACCAGTACCACATGATTGGTGTATGAGTGAGAAGTAGTTTACCAAAAAAGATTCACCAGAAGGTGGGGTATTGAGCAGAGTAAACAATGGGAGTCAATGGAAGATTATGCAGAATTGGTTACATTTTTACAACTCTTTGGAATTTGGAAGGTTAGTGGAAAGCAATGAAAATGACTTATTACAATCTCAAAATTAGCAAATTAGTGAATCAAAGAAAATCTAAATTCCACTTACATCTAAAGTCCTTCAGCAAGCTAAACAAGTAGAAATATTGACCTAGGCATAAATTTGCAGTCCTCCTGTTTGCGTTCCTGTTAATCTGGCTAGATTTAATGGACTCAGAAATCTGACTTCTAAACATGAGCAACTATTTACAGGCTAGACATAGGAATACCAGGCTCTTTAAGAGGCAGTCTCTCTTATAGAAAAAAACCTTTTTAGATAGTAACTAAGTAACCAGCCACATCTTAAGGTTTCTGGATGTGAGACTGATAGAAACAGAGGCGGTAGAAGATGAAGTGAGATGCTCAGAGTGGAGTGAGAAGTAGAGAGGGAAGGAGACAATGAGAAATACTGAGTGACAAGTACAGCAACATCACTAGCATACGTCAAGTGGACACCTGTTTCTGAAAGGTTGTCAAGATGATCAAATTGTGTAAGTTGCTTGTAGATTACATCCCCTGGGAAGCAGACTCTGAGACAGAGATTAATGTGCAGGACATTTATCAATATTTAGGGAGTGCTTTGGGAATATGAATAGGAAGGATGGGAAGGAGTTTTGGGCAGAAGGAAAATTTGAGCTGTGATATAATTCCAAGGAAGTTTTCAGCCAAGCCCATGGAGAGTTCTGGAACTGGGATAGCTTTGAATTTTTCCCAACCTGGGGCAAGAGGATCAGGACTTTACACCCACATTGTAATTAATCATTGGATCAGAGCTGCCTGTAGAAGGTGGCATGACCTTGGATAAGAAAGTATTCTTCAGTCAAGGCAATCTCCAAAGACGGCTGACAGCAAAGGGCCATCTTCCAGCAGCAATCCCAGCAGCTGGGGGGTATGTCCTTCCTCCCTGAAGGAAAATCTGGGTGGCATGCCACACAGGGATATAAAAAATTGCCTATTTCATAGCATGGTTGTTAAGATTAAATGAATTAATATGTGAATAACACTTAGAACAGTGTCTGGCACATAGTAAGCATTATATAAAAGTGATTGCTGCCATTTTTCTTATTATTAATGACTGAATGGAAAGCATTCGTAAGGTTCTGACAGGTTTGTTTTGACATGTTTATGGTAGTGGTTTAATCAAACTTTGCTCCTAACAGCTTCCAAAGAGAATAATGTTTAATGAATTGAAATGTTTCCTTCATTTCTTGTGGAAAAAGAATACAGAGAAGAAAAACCTAAAGGTTATCCTAATCTGTTTGCATACCTCTTGATTCAGATTTAAATCCTAGGGTTGATCTCAGCTGCTCTGAGTTCTGTGCATGATCTACCATCCTGCACTCAGTTCTAATGTGTTCCATCATTGCAGTCTGAGAGGCGTTGTGGCATTTAGCTTAATATTGATTCACAGTTGGATTCTTTTCAATTTTGGCTTGTATTTACTGTGATCACCGTTATGAACTTGGTCAGGCTCCAGATGCTGTCCGGAAACATAATGAGAGGGCAGCACTGGTGGAAAGAGGCAACGTTGCCTCGGGATGCAAGAGAAATTTACACGTATCTTGTAGGATTCTTGAATCCAAGGCAGAAGCACAGGCCAGATGGTCTGAGTTCAGGCTCCTGTTTTTGTATCTTGGACTGCAGTCCAAACAGAGCTAGCTGTGCTTAGTATCAAATAGATATAAACTTCTTTAGTTGGCTCAAATATTTGGTTGGTTCAAATATTTCTCTTCCATTTAGAAAAATCTCCTTTGCCTGATGAAAGTGTATATCAGTTGTAGAACCATAGTCAGCATTTAACTGTATATACACACCCTTTTCTATGTGGTATATACAATAGTGGATGGCAATAGGAAGACAGAAGTGTTGTTCTTTATTAAAGACTTCTTCACTTTTAAAGTTTTGAGTTCTTCTTTGACTTTGGAAAATATTTTTATAAAAGTGGCTATCAGTCCTGGCTGAACAAGGGGATCACCCATGGAGTTCTTTAAAAAATAGAGATGGCTACACCTTGCCTACTGAATAAATATCTTTTGGGATGGGGTTTGGTGTCTCTAGAATAATTTCAAAAGTGATTCTGATGAACAATTAGGATTTAGAACACTGAGTTACACATGTTAGTTCTTTATGGTCTGCTTCTTTAAACAACAATGATGGCTTTCATTTTGTGAGTGTCAGGTGCTTGTTAAGAACTTTCTCTGCAATGTTTTCAATGAGTCTATGAGTTACACCTTATTATTTCCATTTTATGATGAGCTCAGTGAGGTTGAATAACTTGCTTAAGCTTGGTCTGTCTGACTTCAAAGCCTATGTTCACTCCACAAATTCATGCAGTCAAGGATGCTTAGAATTCAAGAGCGTGTACTAAGACTCTCTGCTAAATTGTTAGGATTATAGACACCCTTTTGCTGATGCTCAAATTACTAATCATCATAGCTCATAAGAGGGTAATTTAATGTGTGTAACTTCTTACTATTCCCATGACAAATTGCAGTGTAGTAAAAATGCACAAGAAAGGAGAAAAATAGTCTTTATTAGTTTTTACTATCACATTTTAAGTCTGAAGCTGGGGAAATAATGTATTATTACCAGACACATTAAATAGCCCAGTGAGCAGATCAATAACAAAGTGCAAAGACCACAAAGTCCCCTCTTATCTCTGTCTTTTAGACATATATCAAATTTATCACTCTTCCTGGATGCTGTTCTTCTTGGCTTCTACTAAATTACTTCCCTGTTAGCCCTTTACTCCGGGTCTGCCTTCCTCTCTGTTAGATTTTGCTTTTTGGCTGTGTCACAATCATGTTGCAAATGCTGATGCGCCCGTGTGATATCAGAGGATGTTAATCCTAACTGCTTTGTCAAAAAAGTCAGTGTCATGTAGATCTTCAATGTTATGTTATTTTCCCAACTTTCTGCTTCATGACAATGCTTTTCAATTTAAATATATGTTCTCAGGACAAGGAGACGTTAATAATTCAAGCAATTGCAATGTATTAAACTACTAGAAAATTCTTATAGGCCAGTAGGTTTGTTCTGTTTATTCCCCTGGTTATTTTTTAGATTAGTAGTTAGATTTGGCAGAGTTATAGTGAAAGAATAATGGAAGGACCCAAAGCTAGGTTCCTTATTTTAAAAATACTAGCCAGGATTATTCTTTAGCTTATAATAATTTACCTTAAGAAAAGAAGATCTGTGATAAAACACTATGGCTTCGCTAGAGTACACCTTATTCAGAAGGACCTACAGTGTTAATTCACAGCACAGACAACTGTTATCTACTTGAGCAGTGCTTCTGAACTGTTTCCTGATTGAATGTGTGTGTATGTGCGGCACTTTATATTAAAGCTTCAAGTCAGAGATATTTATGTGAAGCTGTAGTCACATGCTTAAGGCTTTCATTGAACGCTTTGGGTTTCAGCTGATTCAACACCGCTGCTTTAAATAAAGCAAACGTGACCTGAAAACAGGATGAAAAACGGAGCCGAATTGACTAAAATTGAGTGGCATGGTTGTTTGGGCTCAGAGGTGAATCAGTTATTGAGACAAACCAGACTGGCAAGAGCTTGTGGTAAAATATGCATGCTATTTAGGGAGGGCAGAGGCATAAACTGTCCTCTCACTGGCAAATGGCTTATGGTCATTATGGAAATAACTGTTTACAAGAGCTCATTTAAGCTTTTCCTTATATAACAAAACCTCAGGTATTAAAACCTATAGATAAAAAAGCATTCTGGGAGTTTACTATTCCTTCACACATCAGCATTCTTGAAATGATAAGGTGGTACATTATATGAATCATGTCTTGCATTCCAAAGTGTCTGTCAATATCACCTGAATACATTTACTTTAATCAGTTACTGAAATAATTTCCTTCCTCATTGGTAAATACATCAATGTACTTAACATGATTTCCTATCTTTCTATGCTCTTTCCTCTGTCTACAACATTTTTCCTTTACTTAGCCATTATTCTTTATACATAGATGTATCTCTTCCTTGATAGAGCTCTCCCAAAAGTGTAACTGAGGTCATTGGCTGCTTATTTTAACAGAGGAGTTTCGTACATATCCATATATCTTTTGCAAATTATTAATTATTCTATAGTTATAATTTATCCTCATTATTATTTTCTTTAGATTGTTTAAAATAACTCAGAGTTTAAAACCCCTTTTAAAATTTGTGTGCTGGGGGTGCTTTGGTTGACTAGCAAGGATGGAATGACTAGAACTTAGTGAACTGAATAAAAGGCAACTTGACCTGGTGGTAGACACAGGCTGGAAAAGGAGAAGAGGATTTTAATCTCAACTCTATTAATACTAGCTATGGTCAGTGGTCTACTAACTTAACCCTTTGGCCTCTCCTTGTTCAGCTGTAAAATGAAGTATTCATTTGAACTAGATCAGTGATTTTAAAAACAGTTTCTTAGCAGACAAATCTATTCCTCAATTAAGTGGAAAAATAATGTGTTCAAGAGATACAAGAAATGCTGTGATGATTAAGGTAAGGTGACAGGCCCCCTGAGTCCAACCTCCTTTGCTCTCATCCCCTGAAGCTGCTTCTGAGATATATCCATAGAATCCCATAGAATCCATAGAAACCAGTATTAAAACAAAAATAAAACAACAACAACAAAAATTTACTATACCTTAGATTCTTTCCAAAGCCAGTTTTCCAAAGATCTTTTTCAAACTGAAATGTGCTTTCATAAAAATAAACCCTCCAGATTGTGTGCCAATGCCCGGGCATCATCCAGTTGTCTGCCTTTTAAACCCTCCCCCCAGAGTTCATTGATTGTTTGTGCTCTGCCTTGTTTTGTTTGTTCAGCAGTACAAATCTATACCCACACAAATGAGAGAACGGGGCCTTTGTGAAGCACAGCCACCTAGAGAGTATAAAGCATACGTGCAGATCAATGGTTCAAATCATGGCTACAGATACATTTCGGGTGGAAGGTAGATGATGATTCTTATTACTGCAAGACAATGTAAAAAGTATTTGTCCTCCTCCAAATGCTACAGCAAAGCTCTTTTTCTCTCCTTATTTACAGCCCCCCTTCACCCGCTATCTGAGTTAAGGAACATTGAATGGTTAGCTTTCTTTTCACTGGCATTTGTTTTCCAATTTACATAATTGAATTTTTGGTTGAACTCTGAGCTCTCAAATACGATTTGAATCCTACTGTTCATTTTTATACAGAACACAAATACAAAGCAATAACTTTTCAGAAGTGTTACTAGAGAGCTAAGCATAATACATTTCTGCTAAAAATAACAACTAAAAGACAACTAAAGACACTAGCCTGAGCATTATTAAACTGAGGGGACTAAAGCATCCATTTTTTGGTGTTAAGGAGCAAATGGTTGTTGGGTTAAGTTCCAGCATGAGGTTGGAATGTTGAGACTTCTGGAAGTTTATGACCCTAAGACATTTTGGGATATAGATTATTGGGAATAAATACAATAAAATCATTGTTTGATTTTCTTAAGCCCCTTTTGATTAGGAGTTACCGTTGTGGGATCTTAAAAAATAATTAGACATGAAATATCAAAAGAACATTTTAAAATCACATATGTGTGAATTCTTACATAAAATGGGGTACATCTTATGAGTCAGATACGAAGGAAAAGGCTGATTTATTTATTTATTTTTATTGAAGTATAGTTGATTTACAGTATTATATTAGTTTTAGGTGTATAACATAGTTATTCAGTATTTTCACAGATTATGCTCCATTAAAAGTTATTACAAGATAAGGGCTATAATTCCTTGTGCTGTACAGTATATCCTTGTTGCTTATCTATTTTATACATAGTAGTTTGTATCTCTTAATCCCATACCTCTAATTTGCCCCTCCTCCCTTTCCTCTCCCCTTTGGTAACTACTAATTTGTTTTCTATATCTGTGAGTCTGTTCTGCTTTGCATATACATTCATTTGTGTTATTTTTTAGATTCCACATATACGTGATATCATACAGTATTTGTTTTTCTCTGTCTGACTTATTTCACTAAGCATAATATTCTCTAGGTCCATCCATGTTGCTGCAAATGGCAGTATTCCATTCTTTTTTATGGCTGACTAGTATTCCATTGTTATTTATTATTAATTAATACTAGTTAATATAAATAAAATTACTTTTTAAAGAATGCATGTATCCTCCCTAACCTGAAGGAACTCACTTGAGGAAACAGACATACCTTAACATAAACCAGTATGATAAGTAGTATAATAAAAGTAATAAGCTTTAGTAATGTTTCAGAATCCTACAACTCTATCTATGCCCTGTTCACATACCGGACAGCCTGTAACTACCATCTCCAAAGCATACTATCTCCTTTCACCCTAAAATACTATCTCCTTCCCATTTATGGAATAATCTCTACTATGTATATTGGTGGGATGCAATGCCCCACCTCCCACCAGAGAACCTCAGAGGAGAAATCCTGGAAGCCAAGGTTTGAGCAAGTG
Organism: Balaenoptera ricei; assembly: GCF_028023285.1. Taxonomy (NCBI): domain Eukaryota; kingdom Metazoa; phylum Chordata; class Mammalia; order Artiodactyla; family Balaenopteridae; genus Balaenoptera; species Balaenoptera ricei. The sequence goes on along the minus strand of NC_082646.1, from coordinate 39,402,834 downwards.
ACCTGTGTTCAACCAATTAAATTCTTCCCAGAGAATTCTCCCTGTCTCCTCTCCCCATGTAACTTGAGTGATACAAAGAGGAAGGAATAAACAAAGTTTGGGGGTAGTCTGCCAGTGGTGTCCAGTGGCAGTGGCTGTGTCAAGCAGTGGCAGTGGTAACAGCACAGGAGTTATGTAGAGTGATGGGATACTCTTCCTGCTGGCTCACCCAGAGCCTTGCCAGTCCCTTCTCCTTTGCTAAGCCTTCCTCGGACTCCCTGAACACTCTTAAGACAACCAGAGTTGGTGTCTATCAAGAAGAACTATGACTGTTAAATGCCCCTAAGATTTTAAAATTATGTCTACATGGTGTCATGTGGACACATATTAAATTACCTAAATAAAAATGACCAATAGTTTTATAATATTGACATTAATTAATTTATATTACATCTTTATCATGCACTATGTGCTGGTCATTTTATCAAGGTATTAAACTGTATTGAAAAAAGTTAACAAAATGCAATATTAAACATATTTAGTATTGTTGATTATGTAAAGTACTTCTGTGTCAGAAACTAATCATAATAAAATAATATTAATAATACTGCCACCTTGACTTACAGTGTGACTGTTAAGTTTTAAAAGTCCAAGAGGCTGCATCTGGGGAGAACATTTGAAATCACATCATTGGCTGAATTGTGATGCTTAGGATGGTTGTTATATGGCAGAGATTTTTAAAGGTCAAACTCAGACTGGAAATTCTTTTTCTGCCACATCTCAGGGTGTGAAATAAAACCCCTTCCAAGGAGGTGTTCTATGTCAAAGAAGTAGAGAGCAAATCTGATTATACAGGTAGCAGAGGAGCCATTTCTTGAATAGTGTGGCAGAATTGATATTTTTCAGAAATATTTATTTGCAAAAAAGAACTTCTTTATTTTTAAACTTATTTTTAAACATATTTGGATATGTGTAATAGAAGTTCAAAAAATTCTAGTAAGTAAATCTTTTGAAGTCTCAGGAGAGGATAAAAAGTTCAGGAATGAGGTAGACTAGGACAATAGAAGCAACATCTACACTGAATATAGTAGGATCGGGGCAGGAAGGTTTTCGTGAAAATGGATAAACTAATCTGTAGGGACAAGGAAGTAGAAGTTATCATTGGAACCAAAGTGCATAGTATCACAATGCATTTAGTTCTATTTAGGTTGTAAATGATCAGTAAATTAAACATGGTTTATTTTATCAAGCTGGGTTCAAGCATACTCATTTATCCTTTTTGTTGTTGGTTTTACACCATCCTTGACTCTTCCCTTTCCTCAGTCCATTAGTATTTTTGCTTCTCCTTCCTGATTGTTCTATAATCTTACTTCTTCTCTTTACTCTCAATGCTAATACCTTGCTTTAGATCTTCATTATGTTGCACTTTGTTTATTTCAGTAGCCTTTTAACTGGTTTAAAAACTCCAGGATTTTTCCTACACAGCTGCTCCTTTCTCCTGCGTATAGAGTACCATTACTAAAAATACAAACCTAATTTTAACTTCTTTCTTTAGAATTGTTCAGTAACATTGCATCATTTCAAGATAAAGTTCCAAATTCTTTGTGCAATATGCAAGATGATTCACAAACTAGTTTCTGTTTAATTTTGTTTCCTTTTGCTCCACTAAACTTTTGTGCTTTCTTTAGAAGATACTACATCTCTCTTGCCACATACCTTTTTGCCTATATAGTTCTCTGAAATTGAGCTGGCCTTTCTCTGTTTCTATGCCTACCCAAAACTCTTTTTTCTTTAAGATGCATCTCAAATATCGCCTCTTATGTGAAGTCTCCCAGTTGTAATTGCTTCTAAAGCGACCAGTGCATTTAGCAAACTGTTTTGATTATTATCTGCTCTTTTGTCTCGCTCCCGTGTTAAATGCTGAGTTCAAGAAACCATACTTTCCTGTTTTATACATTTCCAGTATCTAACATAAGACCTGACATACTACAGGTACTCAGTTGTATTTGTTGATAGGATGCATATATTTTTAATGAATGAATGATAGAATTTTCACACACATTAACTTATTTGAAATGTAGAAGAAGTCCTTTCAGTTAAGCCTTCCATATTATTATAATAACATTTTCAATGCATATTGGGAGCTTTGTATAAATTAAAAATGCATTTGTATATATTAGCTCTCCTAATCCTAGTAGCAAACCTCTCTTGTAGATAAGGTAGGTATTGTCATTTCAATTTGCAAACGAGAAAGTAAAAAACAGTAAATTTAGGTAAGCTTATCCAAAGCCATAGAACTACTTGGGGGAAGATTACAACCCACCTCCAAATGGAGCTTTTTGATACCCAAAGAATGATTTCATTTTTTCTGCTTCTTCTATTTGCCCTCTACCCTTGCTTCTCTATCTCAATGTAGCTTCAACTTAGTGCATTTGATATCTAGAGGACTATAAGACTCAAAACCTTCTAGAAATACCAAGTGATCTTTCTTGAAGAGTACTAATAAAGCAACTGCATTATGTGGCATGGGGGGAGGGATAAATTGGGAGATTGGGATTGACATATACACACTACTATATATAAAATGGTAACTAATAAGGACCTACTGTATAGTACAGGGATCTCTACTCATTACTTTGTAATGACCTATATGGGCAAACAATCTAAAAAGGAGTGAATATATGTATATGTATAACTGATTCACTTTATTGTACACCTGAAACTAACACAACATTGTAAATCAACTATACTCCAATAAAAAATTTTTTAAAAAAGCCTAACAAAAAAAAATGCAAGACAGTATTTCCAGCTGTGATATCTTGGACTAACTATTGTAGTGAAGTCCTTATCCAATGTCTGCAGAAAGATGTAATTAAAATCTTAGAGTCAGATTTGGAAGAAACCTTTGAATTTCAACTCTAGCCTCTAATCTCTGTATAACATTTACAACAAAATAACACTTTTTCTCAGATTTAAAATTAAAGAGATTAAAAAAAAAATAAAAGCAATGATTTTACCTGTTTTCTTTAATAGTGGAATTACTATTTAACTTTAACTTTTAAAAAATTTGGTAATTGCTTGAACATGATCACTTAAGGGAAAAGGAAGTTATGTTGCATAAATATTGCCAGTGAAAACAATATATATTTTAGAGTGTGGAACACTTTCACATGTGTTTTCAGTTTTATAAATGGAAAACTCAGGTTTTTATTTCTTTATTTTACATGAATACCTCTAAGATTTTTCATAAACTGGAAAAAGAGATGTTCTTATTCTGATTTGACCTTAGTTGTATAGAAACCACAACACTTTCATTATTATTTCATTACTTTTAATTTTAATTACTTTGAGAGATTTATTTTGTTGTTGTTAAAAATATAGCCAGTTTACAATAAGGACAAGAGCATGGGTTTAGAGTGAGAGAAAATGTGTTTAAATTCTGACTATTGAATCTACTGCTCCTGTCATTGGACAATGCAATGAATCTTCTGAGACTGCATTTCCTTACCTGTAAAATGGAATTCTATCTTCCCTAGATTAGATCCCTTGTCGAATAAGCTCCTTGATAACATAAGCCAGGTCCTGTCTACCACTCTGTCCTTAGCACCAATGATGCCTCTAGTGTCATGAAGATCAAGGGAAACAATGCCTTTCAAACACTGAAGTGATTTAAAAATCTAAGCTGTCATTCTTGTAATGGTATTTATTTCCATTTGGTGGAAGAGAAAGAAGAATCTATAAATTTGAGGCACTGTCTAGAGTGCTTGTTTTTTGTAAAAGGACTTTGAATATATAAAATGCTCACGATGTTTCTCTGCCATGAACATTCTTGTAGATGTATTTACACATGGGCAGAAATTACTGTAAATTATAAACCAGGGTGGGAGTTTTTCTACATCATAGTGTAACTGGGTATTAGGGTAAGTGTACCTTCCATTGTACTTAATATTACCAAATTGGTCTTCAAAATTTTACACCAGTTCATATTTCCACCATCATTATGTAAGAATTTCCTTTATATAATCTCTTCACAATGCTTGATATTCTCAGATTTTACTTTTTGTCGTTCTTATGTTTATGAAGTGACATCTAATTCATGCATTTATTTATTTAACAAAAACTAATTGAACACCTACTATGTATCACACATTATTCTAGGTGCTGGAGATACAGCAGTTTACGAAACAACATCTCTGTCTTTATGAACCTTGCATTCTAATGAGGAATGGGGACAGATTATAAACAAATAAAGAGATATATAAAACAGGTTAAGAAAAAAATGACTGTGGAATTGGAATGCTATTTCATGCAAGGTGGTCAGGCAAAGCTGCTCTGGTGAGCTGATATTGGTAGAGAAATCCAACTAAGGTTGCCTGGTCCACGTTCCCTCAGCACTTACCGCTCATGTACATCTAATGGCTTCTTTACTGCAGCAACTGGTACTCTCACCTGTGGGTGTTCTCTGGCTACCGGAGTGTGCTAGCTCTACACGTGGGTTAGCCCAGGGGTGCTAGGGAGATAGCATCTGCAGAAGTAATCTTCAAGTAATGATGGATGAGAGAGTAGGTGGATAATGTCCCAGCTTCTTTGATCCACGTGTCTCTCAGAGGCCTCCAGGGGATCAGGGACTTACACAACCTGAATTGGTTTTCTTCACTTTTCTGTTCAAATAATTCATCTATCTCTTCTTCTTGGGACCACTTCCCAAATATACTACTGGCTCTGAAATCTGTGTCTTGGTGTTTTCTGTGGAGGGAACCTGATATAATATAGAAGTTAGCCATTTAGATATCTGAGGGACGATAATTCCAGATTGCAAGAACAGCACTTTCAAAGGCTCATTGTCATTATCATGATTACCAATTTTAATATAATCAAAAATTTCAACAAAATCTTTTCCTTTATGGTTTGTGATTTTTAAGCCTTGTTTGGAATTCTTTCTTTTTTTTTTTTTTTACATCTTTATTGGAGTATAATTGCTTTACAATAGTGTGTTACTTTCTGCTTTATAACAAAGTGAATTAGTTATACATATACACATGTCCCCATATCTCTTCCCTCTTGCGTCTACCTCCCTCCCACCCTCCCTATCCCACCCCTCTAGGTGGTCACAAAGCACAGAGCTGATCTCCCTGTGCTATGCGGCTGCTTCCCACTAGCTATCTATTTTATATTTGGTACTGTATATATGTCCAAGTCACTCTCCCACTTTGTCCCAGATTACCCTTCCCCCTTCCTGTATCAAGTCCATACTCTACTAGGTCTGTGTCTTTATTCCTGTCTTGCCCCTATGTTCTTCATGACCACTTTTTTTTTTTGCTTCCATATACATGTGTTAGCATACGGTATTTGTTTTTCTCTTTCTGACTTACTTCACTCTGTATGACAGACTCTAGGTCCATCCACCTAACTACAAATAACTCAATTTTGTTTCTTTTTATGGCTGAGCAACATTCCATTGTTATATATGTGCCACATCTTCTTTATCCATTCATCTGTTGATGGACACTTAGGTTGCTTCCATGTCCTGGCTATTGTAAATAGAGCTGCAATGAATATTTTGGTACATGACTCTGTTTGAATTATGGTTTTCTCAAGGTATATGCCCAGTAGTGGTATTGCTGGGTCGTATGGCAGTTCTACTTTTAGTTTTTTAAGGAACCTCCGTACTGTTCTCCATAGTGGCTGTATCAATTTACATTTCCACCAACAGTGCAAGAGGGTTCCCTTTTCTCCACACCCTCTCCAGCATTTATTGTTTGTAGATTTTTTGATGATGGCCATTCTGACCGGTGTGAGATGATATCTTATTGTAGTTTTGATTTGCATTTCTCTAATGATTAATGAAGTTGAGCATTCTTTCATGTGTTTGTCGACAATCTGTATCTCTTTGGAGAAATGTCTATTTAGGTCTTCTGCCCATTTTTGGATTGGGTTGTTTGTTTTTTTGATATTGAGCTATATAAGCTGCTTGTAGATTTTGGATTAATACTTTGCCAGTTGCTTCATTTGCAAATATTTTCTCCCATTCTGAGGGTTGTCTTTTTGTCTTCTTTATGGTTTCCTTTGCTGTGCAAAAGCTTTTAAGTTTCATTAGGTCCAATTTGGTTATTTTTGTTTCTATTTCCATTTCTCTAGGAGGTGGGTCAAAAAGGATCCTGCTGTGATTTATGTCATAGAGTGTTCTGCCTATGTTTTCCTCTAAGAGTTTGATAGTGTCTCGCTTTACATTTAGGTCTTTAATCCATTTTGAGTTTATTTTCATGTATGGTGTTAGGGAGTGCTCTAAATTCATTCCTTTACATGTAGCTGTCCAGTTTTCCCAGCACCACTTATTGAAGAGGCTGTCTTTTCTCCACTATATAGTCTTCCCTCCTTTATCAAAGATAAGGTGACCATATGTGCGTGGGTTTATCTCTGGGCTTTCTATCCTGTTCCATTGATCTATATTTCTGTTTTTGTGCCAGTACCATACTGTCTTGATTACTGTAGTTTTGTAGTATAGTCTGAAGTCAGGGAGCCTGATTCCTCCAGCTCCGTTTTTCTTTCTCAAGATTGCTTTGGCTATTCAGGGTCTTTTGTGTTTCCATACAAATTGTGAAAATTTTTGTATTAGTTCTGTGAAAAATGCCAGTGGTAGTTTGATAGGGATTGCATTAAATATTTAGACTGCTTTGGGTAGTATAGTCATTTTCACAATGTTGATTCTTCCAATCCAAGAACATGGTATATCTCTCCATCTATTTCTAACATCTTTAATTTCTTTCATCAGTGTCTTATAATTTTCTGCATACAGGTCTTTTGTCTCCTTAGGTAGGTTTATTCCTAGATATTTTATTCTTTTTGTTGCAATGGTAAATGGGAGTGTTTTCTTAATTTCACTTTTAGATTTTTCATCATTAGTGTATAGGAATGCAAGAGATTTCTGTTCATTAATTTTGTATTCTGCTACTTTACCACATTCATTGATTAGCTCTAGTAGTTTTCTGGTAGCATCTTTAGGATTCTCTATGTATAGTATCATGTCATCTGCAAACAGTGGTAGCTTTACTTCTTCTTTTCTGATTTGGATTCCTTTTATTTCTTATTCTTCTCTGATTGCTGTGGCTAAAGTTTCCAAAACTATGTTGAATAATAGTATTGAGAGTGTGCAACCTTGTCTTGTTCCTGATCTTAGTGGAAATGGTCTCAGTTTTTCACCATTGAGGATGATGTTGGCTGTAGGTTTGTCATATATGGCCTTTATATGTTGAGGAAAGTTCCCTCTATGCCTACTTTCTAGAGGGTTTTTATCATAAGTGGGTGTTGAATTTTGTCAAAAGCTTTCTCTGCATCTACTGAGATGATCATATGGTTTTTCTCCTTCGATTTGTTAATATGGTGTATCACATTGATAGTTTTGCATATACTGAAGAATACTTGCATTCCTGGGATAAACCCCACTTGATCATGGTGTATGATCCTTTTAATGTGCTGTTGGATGCTGTTTGCTAGTATTTTGTTGAGAATTTTTGAATCTATTTTCATCAGTGATATTGGCCTGTACTTTTCTTTCTTTGTGACATCTTTGTCTGGTTTTGGTATCAGGGTGATGGTGGCCTCTTAGAATGAGTTTGGGAGTGATCCTCTCTCTGCTATATTTTGGAAGAGTTTGAGAAGGATAGGTGTTAGCTCTTCTCTAAATGTTTGATAGATTTCACCTGTGAAGCCATCTGGTCCTGGGCTTTTGTTTGCTGGAGGATTATTCATCAAGTTTCAATTTCAGTGCTTGTGATTGGTCTGTTCATATTTTCTATTTCTTCCTGGTTCAGTCCCGGAAGGTTGAGCATTTCTAAGAATTTGTCCATTTCTTCCAGGTTGTCCATTTTATTGGCATATAGTTGCTTGTAGTAATCTCTTACGATCCTTTGTATTTTTGCAGTGTCAGTTGTTACTTCTTTTTCATTTCTAATTCTATTGATTTGAGTTTTCTCCCTTTTTTTCTTGATGAGTCTGGCTAATGGTTTATCAATTTTGTTTATCTTCTCATAGAACCAGCTATTAGTTTTATTGATCTTTGCTATCGTTTCCTTCATTTCTTATTCATTTATTTCTGATCTGATCTTTATGATTTCTTTCCTTCTGCTAAATCTGGGGGTTTTTGTACTTCTTTCTCTAATTGCTTTAGGTGTAAGGTTAGGTTGTTTATTTGAGATGTTTCTTGTTTCTTAAGGTAGGATTGTTTTGCTATAAACGTCCCTCTTAGAACTGCTTTTGCTGCATCCCATAGGTTTTGGGTTGTCGTGTTTTCATTGTCATTTGTTTGTAGGTATTTTTTGATTTCCTCTTTGATTTCTTCAGTGATCTCTTGGTCATTAATTAGTGTATTGTTTAGCCTCCATGTGACTGTATTTTATACACATTTTTTCTTGTAATTGATATCTAGTCTCATAGCGTTGTTGTTGGAAAAGATACTTGATATAATTTCAATTTTCTTAAATTTACCAAGGCTTGTTTTGTGACCCAAGATATGATCTATCCTGGAGAATGTTCCATGAGTTCTTGAGAAGAATGTGTATTCTGTTGTTTTTGGGTGGAATGTCCTATAAATATCAATTAAGTCCATCTTGTTTAATGTATCATTTAAAGCTTGTGTTTCCTTATTTATTTTCACTTTGGATGATCTGTCCATTGGTGAAAGTGGGGTGTTAAAGTCCCCTACTATCATTGTGTTACCATCGATTTCCCCTTTTATGGCTGTTAGTATTTGCCTTATGTATTGAGGTGCTCCTATGTTGGGTGCAGAAATATTTACAATTGTTATATCTTCTTCTTGGATTGATCCCTTGATCATTATGCAGTGTCCTTCTTTGTCTCTTTTAATAGTCTTTGTTTTAAAGTCTATTTTGTCTCATATGAGAATTGCTACTCCAGCTTTTTTTGATTTCCATTTGCATGGAATATCCTTTTCCATCCCCTCACTTTCAATCTGTATGTTTCCCTAGGTCTCTTTTAGACAGCATATATATGGGTCTTGTTTTTGTATCCATTTAGCCAGTCTGTGTCTTTTGGTTGGAGCGTTTAATCCGTTTACATTTAAGGTAATTATCGATATGTATGTTCCTATTACCATTTTCTTAATTGTTTTTGGTTTATTATTGTAGGCCTTTTCCTTCTCTTGTGTTTCCTGCCTAGTGAAGTTCCTTTAGCATTTGTTTTAAAGCTGGTTTGTTGGTGCTGAATTCTCTTAGCTTTTGCTTGTCGGTAAAGATTTTATTTTCTCTGTCAAATCTGAATAAGATCGTTGCTGCATAGAGTAATCTTGGTTGTAGGTTTTTCTCCTTCATCACTTTAAATATGTCCTGCCACTCACTTCTGGCTTGCAGTGTTTCTGCTGAAAGATCAGCTGTTAACCTTATGGGGATTACCTTGTGTGTTATTTGTTGTTTTTCCCTTGCTGCTTTTAGTAATTTTTCTTCGTATTTAATTTTTGATAGTTTGATTAATATGTGACTTGGTGTGTGTCTCCTTGTATTTATCCTGTATGGGACTCTCTGTGCTTCCTGGACTTGACTATTTCCTTTCCCATATTAGGGAAGTTTTCAACCTTAATCTCTTCAAATATTTTCTCAGTCCCCTTCTTTTTCCCTTCTTCTCTGGGACCCCTATAATTTGAATGTTGGTACGTTTAATGTCCCAGAGGTCTCTGAGAGTGTCCTCAATTCTTTTCATTCTTTTTTCTTTATTCTGCTCTGCAGTAGTTATTTCCACTATTTTATCTTCCAGGTCAGTTATCTCTTCTTCTGCCTCAGTTTTTCTGCTATTGATTCCTTCTAGAGAATTTTGAATTTCATTTATTGTGTTGTTCATCACTGTTTCTTTGCTCTTTTGTTCTTCTAGGTCCTTGTTAAACCTTTCTTTTATTTTCTCCGTTCTATTTCCAAGATTTTGGATCATCTTTACTATCATTATTCTGAATTCTTTTTCAACTAGACTGCCTATTTCCTCTTCATTTGTGAGGTCTGGTGAGTTTTTACCTTGCTCTTTCATCTGCTGTGTGTTTCTCTGTCTTCTCTTATTGCTTAACTTACTGTGTTTGGGGTTCTCTTTTCGCAGGCTGCAGGTTCGTAGTTCCCGATGTTTTTGGTGTCTGTTCCTAGTGGTTAAGGTTAGTTCAGTGGGTTCTGTAGGCTTCCTGGTGGAGGGGACTAGTGCCTGTGTTCTGGTGGATGAGGCTGGATCTTGTCTTTCTGGTGGGCAGGTCCACGTCTGGTGGTGTGTTTTGAGGTGTCTGTGGCCTTATTATGATGTTAGGCAGCCTCTCTGCTAGTGGATGCAGTTGTGTTCCTGTCTTGCTAGTTTTTTGGCATAGGGTGTCCAGCACTGTAACTTGTTGGTCATTGAGTGGAGCTGGGTCTTGGTGTTGAGATGGAGATCTCTGGTAGATTTTCACAGTTTTATATTACATGGAGCTGGGAGGTCTCTTGTATACCAGTGTTCTGAACTTGGCTCTCCCACCTTAGAGACACAGCCCTGACACCTGGCTGGAGCACCAAGAGCCTGTCATCCACACGGCTCAGAATAAAAGGGAGAAAAGAAAGAAAGAAAGAAAGAAAGAAAGAAGAAGATAAAATAAAGTAAAATAACATAAAGTAAAATAAAATAAAATAAAGTTATTAAAATAAAAAATAATTATTAAAAAAAATTTTTTTAAGTAATAAAAAAAAAGAAAGAAAGAAGAGAGCAACCAAACCAGAAAACAAATCCACCAATGATAACAAGTGCTAAGAACTATACTAAAAAAAAAGAAAAAAGAAAATAGCAGACAGACAGAACCCTAGGACAAATGGTAAAAGCAAAGCTATACATACAAAATCACACACAGAAGCATACACATACACACTCACAAAAAGAGAAAAAGGGAAAAAAACATATATATCATTGTTCCCCAAGTCTACCTCCTCAATTTGGGATGATTTGTTGTGTATTCAGGTATTCCACAGATGCAGGGTACATCAAGTTGATTGTGGAGATTTAATCTGCTGCTCCTGAGGCTGCTGGGAGAAATTTCCCTGTCTCTTCTTTGTTTGCACAGCTTCTGGGGTTCAGCTTTGGATTTGGACCCACCTCTGCATGTAGGTCGCCTGAGGGCATCTGTTCTTCGCTCAGACAGGACGACGTTAAAGGAGCAGCTGATCCGGGGGCTCTGGGTCACTCAGGCCGGGAGGAGGGAGTGGTACGGAGTGCAGGGCGAGCCTGGGGTGGCAGAGGCCAGTGTGACGTTGCACCAGCCTGAGGCTCACCGTGTGTTCTCCTGGGGAAGCTGTCCCTGGAACATGGGACCCTGGCAGTGGCAGGCTGTACTGGCTCCCAGGAGGGGAGGTGTGGATAGTGACCTGTGCTTGCACACGGGATTCTTGGTGGCTGCAGCCACAGCCTTAGCGTCTCATGCCCGTCTCTGGGGTCTGCGCTGATAGCCGCGGCTTGCACCCGTCTCTGGAGCTCCTTTAAGTGGCGCTCTTAATCCCCTCTCCTCACGCACCAGGAAATAAAGAGGCAAGAAAAAGTCTCTTTCCTCTTCAGCAGCTCCAGACTTTTTCCCGGACTCCCTCCCGGCTAGCTGTGGCGAACTAGCTCCCTTCAGGCTGTGTTCACGCAGCCAACCCCAGTCCTCTCCCTGGGATGTGACGTCCGAAGCCGGAGCCTCAGTTCCCAGCCCCAACCCATCCCAGCGAGTGAGCAGACAAGCCTCTCAGGCTGGTGAGTGCTGGTTGGCACTGGTCCTCTGTGAGGGAATCTCTCCACTTTGCCCTCTGCACCCCTGTGGCTGTGCTCTCCTCCATGGCTCTGAAGCTTCCCCTCTCAGCCACCCGCAGTCTCTGCCCACGGAGGGTCTTCCTAGTGTTTGGAAACCTTTCCTCCTTCACAGCTCCCTCCCACTGGTGCAGGTTCCATCCCTATTCTTTTGTCTCTGTTTTTTCTTTTTTCTTTTGCCCTACCCAAGTACATGGGGAGTTTCTTGCCTTTTAGGAGGTCTGAGGTCTTCTGCCAAAGTTCAGTAGGTGTTCCGTAGGAGTTGTTCCACATGTAGATGTATTTCTGATGTATTTGTGGGGAAGAAGGTGATCTCCATGTCTTACTCTTCCACCATCCTGAAGCTCCTCCCCTGGAATTCTTTCTTATTCTGGTTTCATGAAGATATTCTTCTATTAAAAACTGTAGATTTTTATGGACTTCTCCAGTGGTGCAGTGGTTAAGAATCCACCTGCCAATGCAGGGAACATGGGTTCAATTCCTGGTCCAGGAAGATCCCACATGCCACGGAGGAACTAAGCCCATGCGCCACAACTACTATGCCTGTGCTCTAGAGCCTGTGAGCCACAACTCCTGAAGCCCACACACCCTAGAGGCTACACACTGCAACCACTGAGCCCACACCCTCTAGGGCCCATGCTCCGCAATAAGAGAAGCCACCGCAATGAGAAACCCATGCACCACAATGAAGAATAGCCCCTGCTGGCTGCAACTAGAGAAAGCCTGCGTGCAGCAACGAAGACCCAACACAGCCAAAAAAATAAATGAAAATAAACTGCATATATTTAAAGTGTACAATTAAAAAAATTAAAAACTGTAGATCTTTAAATTAGGTATTTGTGTTTGTATTTAATGTGTCTTAAATGACCAATATAAAACTTTATGAGCTATGGAAAAAAAGGTCTGAGAATTGGTGAAAAGTCTATTCTTTTCCCAGTTACCTGAAAAACCATTTATCCCACTTATTATAATCACGTTTTCATTTATATGTAGGTCTTTTTCTAGGCTCTCTAATCTAGGGGTCAGCAAATATTTTCTGTTAACAGGCTAGATAGGAAAAGTTATAGGATTTTGCGGCTCTTTAATGCCTCTTACAACTATTCAACTCTGCCATTTAGCAGGCAGGAAAGCAGGTAATATTTAAATAAACGAGTATGGCCGTGTTTCCAAAAAATCTTTATTTACAAAAACAGACAACAGACTAGATCTTGCACAAAGGCTGTAGTTTGCCGACCCCTGCTCTATCCTGTTCAAAGTGTTTGCCTGTCTATGTGTCAGTGTTAAATGGCTTGAATTATTATAGTTTTTAAGTGATGTTTTACATGTTCTAAACCTAGCCCTACTTGAACTCATTTTGCTTTTTCTCCAAATGTCTCATTATTCTTGGTACATTGCAGTTACACATAGGTTTTAAAATCAGCCTAACGATTCTACGAGAAACTGATTGGGTTTTGATTAGAATTCTGCAGATTAATTTGGCAAGAATTGACATTTTTATGAAATCATCTTTTCTTATCTATGATTATGATATATTTTCTAGTCATTTAGTCTTTGATGTATTTCAGTAAATGGCTATGATTTTCTGTGTAAGGTGTTGAAAAATTTTAGTCAATTTTCCTTAGATAATTTGTATCTATATACATAAATTGCCACAGAAAATGACATATTTAAACATTATATTTTATGTTTTTGCTAGTATTTAAAAATGCTAAGTTTTGATTCTTGTTTGTGTATCTGGCAAACGATGATTTCTCCTACTAATTCTAATAATTTGTCTCTAAATCTTCTTTTTTTCTTTTAGGCAATCATATTGCTACAATTAATGATACTTTTGACTCTTTCCTTCCCTTCGTTCTACCTATTACTTGTTTTACTCTTCTTTTTATAAAAAAATATTTTTTATTTCTTTTAGTCTTTCATTATAAGCCAGATAAGGTTAATTTTCATGTTAGTACACACACATGCTACTGTTTTTTTGTAAATCACATAAATGATGTACATCTATTTTCAACTCTGAATCTCTCTTGACTACTAATATAATTTAGAGATACAAGTTAAACTTCAAAGTAACAAGCTTTAAATAACTTAGTCATACCTTACGACAATTTTTTTTCTAGTGTTTTCATAGAGGATTTCAGGTTACACAGCTGGAATATTTACTTTATATTTTTTTCATTTAAATTTTTTTCCAGTTTTATTGAGATATTATTGATATATAACATTGTTTAGATTTAATATGTACAACATAATGATTTGACATATGAATATGTTGCAAAATGATTACCACAATAAATTTAGTTAACATCCATCAGCTAACATTGCTAACATTTTCCCCCTGTGATGAGCACTTTTAAGATTTACTCATTTAGTAAACTTCAAATATACAATATGGTATTGTTACATATAGTTATTATGCTATAACTTACATCTCCAGAATTTATTTATCTTATGACTGGAAATTTGTATCTTTTGACCACCTTCACCCAATTTCCCCACCTCCCACTCCCACCTCTGGCAACCACAATCTGATCTCTGTTCATATGTTTTGTTTGTTTGTTTGTTTTTTTTTTGATTCCTCATATAAGTGAGATCATATAGCATTTGTGTTTCTTTGTCTGACTTATTTCACATAGCTTAATACCCTTAAGGTCCATCCATATTGTTGCAAATGGCAGGATTTACTTCTATTTTATGGCTGAGTAGTATTCCATTGTATATATGGAATACTATTTTCTTTTCCATTCATACATCAATGGACACTTAGGTTGTTTCCATGTCTTGGTTATTGTAAAAGATGCTGCAATGAACATGAGGGTGCAGATATCTCTTTGAGATGATTTCATTTCCTCTGGATGTGTACCTAGAAATGGATTTCCTGGATCATATGGTACTTCTACTTTTAATTTTTTGAGGAACCTCCATAATGTTTTCCATAGTGACTCTACCAATTTACATTCTCACAGTGCACAAGGATTCCCTTACTCCACATTGTTGCCAACATTTGTTATCTCTCGTCTTTTTGATGATAGCAATTCTAACAGGTGTGAGGACATATCTCATTGTGGTTTTGATTTGCATTTTCCTAATGATTAGTGACATTGAGCACTTTTTCATGTACCTCTTGGTCATTTGATTTTCTTATTTGGAAGGATGTCTATTCAGGTCCTTTGCTTATTTTAAACTGGATTATTATTATTATTATCCTGTTGAGTTGTATGAGTTTCTTACAGTTTTTGAACATTAACCCATTGTCATATGTGTGATTTGCAAATATTTTCTCTCATTGCCCTTTCATTGTATTGATTATTTCTTTGCTGTGCACCCAACATACAAAACTTCTGAGATGTAGCAAAAGCAGTTCTAACAGGGAAGTTTATAGCAATAAACATATATATCCAGAAAAAAGAAAGATCTCAAATAAACAAATTAATTTTACACTTCAAAGAACTAGAAAAAAAAGAACAAACTAAGCCCAAAGTTGGCAGAAGGAAGGAAAAAATGAAGATTAGAGTAGAAATAAATGAAATAGAGAACAGAAAAACAATAGAAATGATTAACAACACTAAGAGTTGTTTCTCTGAAAAGATAAACAAAATTGACAAATCTTTAGCTAGCATAATCAAAAAAAAGAAGAGAGATCCTAAATAAATAAAATTATAAATAAAAGAGGAGGCTTACAACTGATACCACAGAAATACAAAAGATCATAAGAGACTACTATGAACAACTATATGCTAATAAACTGAACAACCCAGGAGACATGGTTAAATTCTTAGAAGTACATAGCTTATCAAGACAGAATTATAAAGAAAGAAAAAATCAGAACAGACCAATAATGAGTAAGGTGATTGAATCAATAATAAAAAAAGCTTTCCAACAAAGAAAAACCCAGGACCATGTGGCTTCACCAGTGAATTTTACCAAAAATATAAAGAAGGGTAAATGCCAATTCTTCTCGGATCTTCCAAAAATTTGAAGAGAAGGGAATGCTCAAAATCATTTTACAAGGCAAGCATTACCCTGATATCAAAGCTGTATAAGGACATTACAAGAAAAGAAAGCTGCAGGCCAATATCTTTGATGAATATAGATGCAAAAATTCTCAACAAAATACTAGTAAACTGAATTCAACAGCACATTAAAAGGATCATACATCATGATCAAGTGGAATTACCCCTGGGATGCAAGAATGTTTCAACATACAAAATTCAATAAATGAGTTACATCACATTAATAGAATGCAAGATAAAAAATCATATGATCAACTCAATAGATGCATAAAAAGCATTTGACAATATTCAACATCGATTCTTGAGAAAAACTCTTAACAAATTAGATACAGAAGGAACATACCACAATATAATGAGGAGCACATATGATAAGCTCACAGCTAACTTCATACTCAATAGCAAAAGCTTTGAAAGCTTTTCCTCTAAGATCAGGAACAAGACGAGGGTGCTCACTCTTACTACTGAATTTCAATATAGAACTGGAAGTCCTAGCCAGGGCAGTCAAGCAAGAAAAAGCAATGAAATCATCAGAATTGGAAAGGAAGAAGTAAAATTATCTCTATTTGCAGATGACATGATTTTATATGAAGAAAATCCTAAAGACTCCATCAAAAAAACTAAAAGATCTAATCAGAAAATTCAGTAAAGTTGCAGGATACAAAAATCAACATATAAAAATCAGTAGCATTTCTATACACTAATGACAAATTATCTGAAAAAGAAATAAAGAAAATAACCCCATTTATGATAATACCAATATCAATAAAGTACTTAGAAATAAATTTAACAAATGACATGAAAGATCTCTACACTGAAAACTATAAGACACTGATGAAAGGAATTGGAGAAGAAACAAGTAAATGGAAAGATATCCTGTGTTTGTGTATTGGAAGAATTAATATTGTTAAAATGTCCCTACTACCCAAAGCCATCTATAGATTCAATGCAATTTCAATCAAGATTCCAGGGACATTTTTTACATAAGCTAACACACAAAATCTACAGCTACATATAGATCATTACCCTCTGAAAAATATCTGGAAACTAGATGATCTACTTCTCCTTATCAAAGGATAAATGCTCCATGTCGAGATGGGTAGGGAAGTCAAAGACACAGCCTCACCAAAACCCCATCCCTGGTGCAGAAACACACAACAGGTAGGGATCTCACCAGACACATCAGACACCCCAACTGCTGGGATCTGCACCAGAGAGATGTTTGCCTTAAGAAACCAATAGGGCTGATGTCCAAGGGACACAGTGTGCTGTAGAAAACTGAGATTCCCCTTTTAAAGGGCTCATGTGTAGTCTCACTTGCCCATAAACCCAGCATAAAAACAGCAATTTGAAAAGCACCTAGACAATATGTGAAGGATACTCATTTGCTGATCTAAAAGCATCTGCTGAAGAGGTATGGGACAATTGAAACACTCCCTGGAGACTGAGAAGCTGGTTTATGCCATTATTGCACTCTCCACCTACCCTCTTAGAACAGGTGGAAGTAGAGCTTTAAGGTGGCACCCTCCCACCACCTTGCTAATACAGGCAGAGCAAGTGACCATGACACTAGCCCACTACTTTGCCGATGCCAGGCAAGCCCAGGTAAGACACCTTTCCTACTGCATTGCTGAAATCTGTGGGTATGCACACTCAAGACATTTTCCTGGTGAGCGTACCCACGCCCTGTACTCTCCAATTGCTTTGCTAAAGCCAGCAGGTATGTGCAATCTACACAGGGGATTCCCCTTGATCTCCTGGCCCAAGTGGCCAAGGGGGCTGGCATTTCTGAGATGTGTGGGACTGTAACAATCAAAAAGACAGTTCTTAGAATGCCACCACCCCCAGGGCACTGCATAGACAGCAGACTGAAACACAACCCCAGGCTTCCTGTGAAAAACATCTATTTACTTAGCCTGAAGTTTCAGCCTGAGTGACAGGCTTCGGGTTTCTCACACATCGAGGGGCTAAGGAAGCACTTCCAGGAAACATAAGCAGGGAGACAACATCCATGTGTATGCCTTTGGCTTCACTATAGCTCAACAAGAACTCCTACAAGCTCTTATAAACAAAAAAGGAATTAATATCCTTGTCTGGAGGCTTGATTATTGCAACTGTTGCCCAGGGGACACCTCTATATCTCTTGGACTGGAGACCAGGAGGGATTACAATTGTGGCCCTACAGGATTGTATATATTTTCATACTTTAAACCTGCTGCCTGAGGGTCTGGCTTCCAACTGCCTGAAACTAGATGCTAAATGAGTTTTCTCCTCTTAGAACACTGACAGGTTTGGGCACAGCCTCAACAATGGGGACACATCAAGAATAAACCAGGAGGTTTAGACAATCACAAAGGTTCAAGAGATAACCAAGAGCTAGGGCAAGGTTGAAAGAGAAATGTTGTCACCTACACAAAGGCCATTCATTCAAGACTGAGAGAGGTAGCTGTTTTGCCTAATATACAGAAACACACAGAGAGTCAAGCAAAATGAGGAAACTGAGAAATATGTTCCAAAGAAAAGAGCAAGTCAAAACTTCAGAAAAAAGACATTAATAATAGGAAAATAAGTAATCTATATGATAAAGAATCCAAAGTAATGGTCATAAAGATGTTCACTGAAGTTGGGAGAGAAATGAAAGAACACAGTGAGAACTTCAACAAAGAAGAAAAAATAAGAAAGTATCAAAGAGAAGTCACAGATCTGAAGAATATAATAACTGACTGAAAAATACACTAGAGAGGTTCAAAAACAGAGTGGATGAAGCAGAAGAACAGATCAGTGAGTTATAACACAAGGCAATGGGACTCACCCAAATAGAGCAGCAAAAAGAAAAAAGAACTAAAAATAGATAAAGAAATAAAGAGAACTTAAGGGACCTATGGGACAATATCTGGCAGAATAACATTTGCATTATAGGGTCCCAGAAAGAGAGGAGAGAGAGAAAGAAAGAAGCAAAAAAATTATTTGAAGAAATAATGGCTGAAAACTTTCCTATCTTAGGGAAGAAACAGACATTAAAGTCCAGGAACCCCAGAGAGTTCCAAATAAGATGAACCCAAAGAGATACACACCAAGACAATTTATAATTAAAATGTTAAAAGTTAAAGATAAAAAGAATTGTAAAAGCAGCAAGAAACCCCATAAGGCTATCTGAAGCTTTCTTAGCAGAAACGTTGCTGGCCAGAAGGGAGTTGCAGGACATATTCAAAGAGCTGAAAGAAGAAAAACAAACAACAACAACAACAACAACAAAAACAAAAACACTTCTAACCAAGAACACATTATCTGGCAAGGTTATCATTAAGAACTGAAAGACAACTAAAAGTTTTCCAGACAAGCAGAAGCTAGAGGAATTCTCATTACTAAACCGGCCTTAGAAAAAGTATTGATGGGATTTCTTCTTGTTGAAAAGAAATGACATTAGTTAATAACAAGAAAACTTACAAAAGTAAAAGCCCCATTGGAAAAGGTAAATATATTGTAAAGTTAGTGGATTAATCACTTTTAAAGCTACTATGAAGGTTAAAACACAAAAGTAGTAGTAAAACTAAAATAATTTGATAAGACAGACATAAAATAATAAGATGTATAAAGTTACATCAAAAACATAAAATGTGGGTGAGGGGAGGAAGAATGTAGAATTCTGGAATGTGTTCAAATTTAAGTTGCTATCAACCTAAAATATACTATTACATACATTGAATGATGTATGTGACCATCATGGTAACCACAAAACAAAAACATATAGTAAATACACAAAAGAAAATAACAAAGAAATTTAAACACAAAAGAAAGTCATCAAACTACAAGGGATGAGAGAAAGAGAAGACAAAAGGGACAGAGAAGAACTGCAAAAATAGCGATAAAACAATTAACAAAATGGAAGTAACTATAACATGTCAATAATCACTTTAAATGTAAAAGGAATATATTTGGGTGTATATATATATTCCATTTCCTTTATCCATTTATCTGTTGATGAACACTTAGGTTGCTTCCATATCTTGGCTACTATAAATAATACTGCTAGGAATATTGTGGTGCATATATCTTTTCAAATTAGTGTTTTCATTTTCTTCAGATATATACCCATGAGTGAAATTGATGGATCATTTGGTAGTTTTACTTTTAGTTTTTTGAGGAACCTTCATACTGTCTTCCATAGTTGCTACACCAATTTAAATATCCACCAACAGTGTACTAGAGCTCCTTTTTCTCCACATCCTCATCAACATCCATTATTTGTAGACTTTTTGATGATAACCATTCTGACAGGTGTGAGGTGATATCTTATTGTTTTAGAATTATATTTCTTTGATGATTAGTGAAGTTGAGCATATATTTGTGTGCTTGTTGGCCACATGTGTATCTTGAAAAAAATGTCTATTCAAGTCTTCTGCCTAATTCTTAATCAGGTTGTCTGATTACTTAGCCATAAGAAAGAATGAAATTCTGTCATTTGCAACAACATGGAGGGGCCTAGAGGCTATTATGCTTCATGAAATAAGTCAAACAGCAAAAGACAAACAGTGTATGTTTTAACTTATACGTGGAATCTAAAAAAAAAATAAGAAAAAGAATGATGTGACAAAACAGAAACAGACTCACAGATATAAAGAATAAACTAGTGGTTACCAGAGGGGAGAGGGACGTAGGGAGGGGAAAGAATGAAATAGAGGCTAAAATGACAATAGAAAAGATTAACGAAACCGAGAGCTTTTGCTTTGAAATGATAAACAAAATTGACAAACCTTTAGCTAGACTTACCAAGAAAAAAAGGTAGAGGGATCTCTTAAATAAAATCAAAAATTAAAAAGCAGATACTACAACTCACCTCACAAAAGATCTTAAGAAACTACTATGAACAATTATCTACCAACAACTTGAAAAATCTAGAAGAAATGGATAAATTCCTAGAAATGTACAATCTTCCAGACTAAATCATGAAGAAATAGAAAATCTGAATAGACTGATTACTATTAAGTAGATTCAATCAGTAATCAAAAACCTCCTAAAAAGCAAAAGTTCAGGATCAGACGCCTTCACTGGTGAATTCTACTGAACATTCAAAGAAGATTTAATACCTGTCCTTAAACTCTTCCAAAAAATTGCAGAAGATAGAACATTGTCAAATTCTTTTTAAAAGGCCAGAATTATCCTGATACCAACACGAGACAAGGACACCACAAAAAAAGAAAATTACAAGCCAATATCCCAGCTGAGCACAGATGCAAAAATTCTCAACAAATTTTTCACAATCTAAATTAAACAATATATTAAAAGGATCCTACACCATGATCAAGTAGGATTTATTCCAGGGATGCAAGGATAGTTCAATATCCACAAATCAAAGTGATACACCACATTAACAAAATGGATGACAAATATCATATGATCAGCACAATAGATGCAGAAAAGCATTTGATTTAATTTGACATTCATTTATGATAAAAACTCCTAACAAATTGGGTATAGATGTACCTGAACATAATAAAGACTACACATCACAAATCCACCAATAGTACCATACGCAATGATAAAAAGCTAAAGCCCTTTCGTCTAAGAACAGGAACAAGACAAGGATGCTCACTTGTCCCACTTTTATTCAACACAGTATTGGTGGTCCTAGCCATAGCAATTACACAGAAAAGAAATAAAAGTCATACAAATTGGAAAGGAAGAGGTAAAAGTGTTTGCAAATGACATGATACTATATATAGAAAAACCTAAAGACTCCACCTTAAAACTGTTAGAACTAATAAATGAATTCAGTAAAGTTGCAGGACACTAAATTAATATACAAATCTGCTGCATTTCTATGCACTAAAATGAACTATCAGAAAGAGAAATCAAGAAAACAATCCCACTTACAATCCCTTCAAAAAGAATTAAATATCTAGGAGTAAATTTAACCAAAAATGTGAATGACCTATACACAGAAAACTATATGACATTGGTGAAAGAAATTGAGGAAGATACATATAAAGAAAGATATTCCATGCTCATTAAATGGAAGATTTATTACTGTTAAAGTGTTCATAGTACCCAAAGAAATCTACAGACTCAATCCAATCCATATCAAAATTCCAACAGCATTTTTCACAGAATGAAAACAAGTAATTTTAAGATTTGTATGGTGCCACAAAACACCCTGAATAGCCAAAACCATCTTGAGAAAGAAGAACAAAGCCAGAAGTATCATGCTCCCTGCTTTCAGTTTATACTAAAAAGCTACAGTAATCAAAGCAGTATGGTAATGGCATAAAAATGGATATATGGACCAATGGAACATAATAGAGATCCTAGAAGAGCCCACACTTATGTGGTCAATTAATTTATGACAAAGGAGCCAAGAATATACTATGGGGGAAGGACAGTATCTTCAATAAATGATGTGGGGAAAACTGGACAGCTACATTCAAAAGAATGAAACTGGACCACTACCTTATACCATATACAAAAATTTACTCAAAATGGATTAAAGACTTGAATGTAAGACATGAAACCATAAAACTCCTAGAAGAAAACATTGCCTTTAAGCTCTTTGACACAGTTCTTAGCAATTTTTTTTTTTTTTTGGGTCTGACTCCAAAGACAAAGGAAACCAAAGCAAAAATAAAGGGACTAAGTCAAATGAAAAAGTGTGCACATAACAAAGGAAACCATCAACAAAACGAAAAGGTAATCTATTGAATGGGAAAGATATTTGCAAATCATATATTTGGTAAGGGGTTAATATCCAAAATATACAAAGAACTCATACAACTCAATAACAAAAACCAAACAACCTGATTAAAACATATGTAGAAGATTTGAATAGACATTTTTCCAAAGAAGACATTCAGATGGCCAACAGGTACATGAAAAGATGTTCACCATCACTAATCAACAGGAAAAAGCTATCTAAACCACAATGAGATATCACCTTACACCTGCCAGAATGGCTTTTATCAAAATGACAAGAAATAACAAGCATTAGTGAGGACGTGGCAAAAAGGGAACTGTTGTACACTGTTGGTGGGACTATAAGTTGGTGCAGTCACTAAGGAAAACAGTTATGGAGGTTCCTCAAAAATTTAAAAATTGGACCACCATGCAATCCAAAAATTTCACTATTGCATACTTACCAAACAGAAAAAAACAAGTAATTTGAAAAGATATATGGACCCCTATGTCCATTGTAGTATTCTTTATAACAGTCAGGATATATAAACAACCTGTGTGTCCATGTTAGATCAAAGGATAAAAAAGAAGTGGTGTGTGGTAATGTGACTACTATTCAGCCACAAAAAAGGATAAAATCATGACATTTATGACAACATTGTTATACTTTAAATGTATTATCCTAAGTGAAGTTAGACAAAGACAATTTTCATATGATTTCACCTACATGTGGAATCTGAAAAACGAAACAAACAAAACAAAACAAAATCCAGACTCATAGATACAGAGAACAGATTGGTGATTGCCAAAAGGGGGGGAGTTGGGGATGCAAAACGGGTAAAGGGATCAAGAAGTACAGACTTCCAGTTAAAAACATAAATGTCATGGGGTTGTAAAGTACAGCATATGAAATATAATCCATAATATTGAATTAATTTTGGTGATAAATGATAACAAGACTTATTGTGGTGATCATTTCACACTGTATACAAATGTTGAGTGATTATGTTATATACCTGAAAATAATATAATGTATGTCAATTATACCTCAACAAAAATACTAAAAAAAAGGCAGTCTGTGGTTCACTATTTGTTTCTTTGTTTTGTTTTTTATCTTTTTTGGCCACGATGTGTGGCTTGTGGGATTTATTTCCCCGACAAGGGATTGAACCCGGGCTGTCGGCAGTGAGAGGGTGAAGTCCCAACCACTGGCCCACCAGGGAATTCCCTGTGGTTCATTGTTTGATGTGACATTTGCTATAGGCTTGTAGTAAATATACTTCACCAGGTTATGGAAATTCCCCTGTTATGGAAATTAGTCTTCCTAATAGTTCTTTTTTAAAAAAATACAAATATATAATAATTTTTGCTGAATATTTATGTACCTATTTAAATGAAAAATCATATTTTTTCTTCTTTTATCAGTTAAGGTGTTACTTACATTAAGTGTTTAATCTTTAGGTAAATCTGTGCCTTTGACCTGGTTCCTACATCTAGTTATATGTGATCTTGGGAAAGTTTCTTAATCTCTCTGATAATCAGTTTTATCACCTGTAAATTAGGGATAATATAAAAATTTGCTGTACTATTGTGATGTACAAATTACAATGCATATAAATCTCTAAAGCTTAGAAATTTCTAATTCAATAAAAATTAGCTCACTTTCTCTTATACCTTGTTGATGACTTATAAACCCCTGAAGTAAAAATCTATTTAAAATGTTTTGATGGGCTTCATGCTAAGCAAGTATTTACTATATTCTGTTTTGTTAGATAAATCCCAAAAGAGACTAAAAGGAAAAAAATAACACAACAAAGAGCATCTGTTACAGCCCTAGGCCATAAAATGAAATTAATCAGATGCTACTGCTGTAAATGAATCATACAAATGATAAAACAAAAGATTTCAAATAGAAAAAATCTTGAAAGACATAGCTATAATGAAAGCTTTTAGTTATTGAGTACATTATTTACATTGTTTTTTAAACCCTCATTCTGAGTTGTATCAGTAATTAAAAAAAAAAAAAAATCACCATCAAGGAAAAAAACCCTTTTTTTTTCATAAACTGTCTTACATTTAAATCCTTTTTCCCCTTTGCAATAATAAACCTTTGTGTTGAATTGTCATTAAAGGACATTCAGGAAAGGTTAATTTGAATCCCGTGGTTCAGTTAATCAACATTGTATGTCTTTGTATTTCATTTCTCTTTTGGCCTCCTGCTTCTTAGGTATGAAGTCATTTGTGCTCAGAGATCAGGACTATTTATACCTTTGTACAGAATACCATAGAAGGAAGATTAGAGCATTCTTTAAAAATCATAACATACTTTGTGCTTTTATTTCTTTCAAAAAGGAATGAATGTAGACAATATAAATACAGATAGAAACCTATTGACCCATTTCCTTAGTTTGCCAAATAGCATATGCTTTTCATGCTTTGTAATTCCAAATTAATTTAGATCAGATTCTTGTATTTTATAAACCACTGAATTGAATCTCTTTATACCACTGTCAACTATTTCATGTGAACAAATTTGCTTAATGCGTACATTTTTCATTACTGTGCTAAAGGCATTTGATTGAACTTTGGTGTCTTCAGCTGTCAAAAAAGCCAGAATGAAACATCAGAAGGAAGACTGAATGGGTTTTCTTTCATTACCTCTGCAAAGGACTCATTTTTTAATTTATATGACTGTTCTAACTATGGTAGAATTTTATGATAAGGAAAAATAAATTGTACCCTAAGGTAATATTCCCATTTTGATGGATTATAAAACATGTTAAAATTGGTCATTACACACTATAATTCTTCACGGCTTCAAACCCTGTTAGTATATATTTTTTTGAATTATAAAAAATAGAGATCAATTTAGTTGGTGCTATTAAATGACAATGCAACCAGGCTACAGCATTGTAAAATGACAGCACCAGATATCAGAGTTCATGTGTCTGCACTCCTGTTGTTTTGAATGAAAACAGCCTTGCCTCCTATGGTATAGACGGGTGAGAATGACAATTGGACCTGAATCAGTGCAATATGTTTGAGGCTTGAAGAAAACCTGAATTCATATTTCACAGAAAATTACTCTTATACCCTAATAAAAAAAAGCAGACATTCTTTTTAAAATTCCTTATAATATAATTGAAGTGTGAGGGTAAAATATGGTCACATACGAAACAAAATTTCAGGGAACAAAATGAGAGATGGTTTTAAACAGCAGAATAAAGCTTGGATTTTTCGAAAATAACGTTGATCTAGTTTTTCCACAGATTTCTCAGCAGTCTTCTAACAGTACAACTTTCCCATTATAAAATTCTTTGCTTATAATTTCACTACTGGTTGGTCATTCAGACTTCCAATGTGCTAGACAGAGTCACATTTGGTTTCCTACTTAATCCACTTAAATTGTCAAGTAGGGATTATAATCACCATTTTATAAACATGGCAAGTAAATTTTACAGTTTATACAATTTGTCCTAAACCACCTTACTAATATGTAGCAGAGCTAGAACCTGAACTTTCATTTATTCTGACTCTAAATCCTTTAGTCTTTTATTTTCCTCCTTTTCCACTTTGCTTTTACTTTTCTTGTCCTACTGTTAATATGCAAAACAGTAAACATTTCTAAATGTAAATAAAGCCTGACTAAACAAATAAAATAAATAAAATAATAATCAAACTTAAATACTTAATAATTAAGAATAATAAATATTATAAGATAAAGGCAAAGCTAATCAAAAAACAAGCAGCATCAGATGTAATCTGGTAAAATATTCAAACTGATAGATAAGAGATCTCACAAGTACAAAAATCCACTTTAGACACAAAGAAACAAACAAAAAATATTCATCCTTTGACCACTCCTCAATAACATTAAATGTTACAAGGGGAAAAAAAAGAAGGAACATAGAGCTGTTTAGGAAAAAGACTGTAACTTAAGATTTCTCACTTTTTGTTAATGCAAGAAGACAACAGAAATATGTTCTTACTTTAATGGGACTTAAAAAAACCCCAAAAACCTTAATGTGAGGACAAATATTACTGTTGTATAGTAGTGTTTAAAAACACATGTAATAAAGATGTTTTTAAGAGTAATGTCTGCTTTCTACATTGAGAGCGGTGGTTTTCAAAGGTTATGGTTGTGATATACATTTAGTAGAGAAGTATTTAAAATCCATGTAATAAAGATGATTTTAAGAGTGCTACATGAATGCTACTTTGAGAAGAGTGTAATTTCAGGGAATGGATGTGATAGCCATCCTGGAATGCAAATAGAGAATTGTTTAAAAACACATGTAATAAAGGTAATTATAAGAGTGCTACGTGAAAAAAAAAAGAAATCTTTGTAATCTTATAGAATGCCTACCAGAGGATAGGTACCAAGAGGATACCAGGACAATGAGGTAATCAATTAAAAGAATAAGCACATTTGATTATTAAAATAATTTTCTTAAAAGTTCATAATGTGAAAAAAGGTAATGAAAGTGTTAGGATTTTAACTGCAGACTGCATCCGCAGAAATTGGAAAGAAGTGGTTCATAAAAACACTGATCCCCATGTTTTCCACCAATGTAGTAAAAATTAAATAACTTGTTATTCACTTCAATAGTTAGTTTAATATAAAAAGACAATGAGAAAACTTTATAGCACAGTGGAGTGAAACAACATGTACTTTGGAATTTCTCAGTCCAAGACTTGAATCCTTTTTCAAACACTTTGGGATTCTGTTATCTTGTACGAGTTAGACACTCAAGGGCTCACTGCCCACATCTGTAAAAGACAGACAATAATGCCTATTTTACTATATTATTTTGAGGATGTTATAGGTAAAGTTCCAAGTGTAGTGCTTGGCACATTTAATTTATGTGAAAACTTCTTCTCTCTCACTTTATTTTATTTACATAGATCAAATAATTTCTTAGTAGGATTATGCTGCATATTTTATGTGGCAAATATTTGCCACATATATTTTCTGATTACTACTACAACATGAAAATTATATTTTCTCTTGTTTCCAGCCACTTCAATGGCTCATAATATCATTTTAATGGTTTCATTTAAATTTTTATTTTTTATTTTGTTTTCTTTGCAAATAATGATAATTTGTCTCTTTATTTTGATTTAAAATTTTACTGTTTTGTCCAGAATTGAAGAGTGGTCTTAACTCATCATTTTACAAGTAATGTAATGCTTACCATTTGAAATGTGTGTGTGTGTATGTGTGTGCGTGTGTTTATAGACACATTCACATCAAGGATTCCACGTTATAAATAGTTCTTGTGTCTCCTTAGACTCTTCTAGACTCTAGCAATTTCTCAGATTTTCTTTGTTTTGAAGACCTTGACAGTTTTGAGGAGTAATGGCCAGGTATTTTGTAAAATTTTTCAATTTTACTTTATTGGATATTTTACATGTTATTAAATTGGGTTATGAGATATTTATATTATACTTTGTACTATAATCCAATACTATGTCATTTATTTTCTTGATCAAATTGTTCCAGCTTTGGACATTGGGAGCTCTATCAGTTGGCTCCTTGGTCTCTTTCACTCACATAATTTTGGTTTCTGAGCACTTCCCTACTTTCAGTCACTAAAAGATTCTCCCAGATTATCTTGTTTATTCTTGTTCCAGCTCCAGAATCAGCCAATTCTCCAAGAATCTCTGATTTCTTTTATTGGAGATAATATTAGAGACAATCATTCAAGTTTTGGGAGTGCAGTTGCTACTAGGATGTCATCACTTCTAGATCATATTAGCTGACAAACTATGGAAATATATATACGTATACACATATAAATATTTCTATATGTGTCCATCTGTATCTGCACTCAACTAATCATGAGTTCATACTGATGTCTCCAATTCTAATTCAGTACTGTATAGATCATTCAAGCTTCCCACCCTTACTTATCTGTAATCTCTCACTCCAACATGGCTCCCACCATCTGATATCTAATCACTTAATTACATCAGTTTCAATATACATTTATAGCAGTTTCAGAATTTTTAACCCTCACCCATGGGAAAAAAAATTTACTAACTAAATGTAGTGCTTATGTACTGCTCATTTTGCCTTTGGTCTCACAAACTCCACTAATTTTAAAAGTTACCTAGATCAGCATCTTTTTCCCCACTCCCCTTTAGTGAGGTTACATCATACATTTATAATTCAGTTATGTTGTTTTGTCACATTCTGCATTCCATCCTGAGATCACCTGACCTCCTAAATGATTTTTTTAAATTTGCATACATTAAGGGTCACTCTTTATCCTGTAAAATTCTATGGGTTTTGACAAATGCATAGAGTAATTTATTCAGCATCACAGTATTATACAGAGTAGTTTCACTGCCCTAAAAAAATCCCCTGTGCTTTATTTATTCAACCACCCTTCTTCAAGCCATTGGCAACCAATGATCTGAACCAGCTCTATAGTTTTTCATTTGTTTCTGAATGTCATAAAATTAGAAACATATAACATGTAGCCTTTTTAGACTAACTTCTTTAGCCCAGTAATATACATTGGGGTTTATTTTTACCTTTTTAGCTTGATGTCTTATTTCTTGTTAGTGTTGAATAAAATTCCACTGTATGGATCCACTATGTTCTGTTTATACCATTCACCTATTAAAGGACATCTTGGTTGCTCCTAGTTTTCAGCTATTATGAATAAAGCTCTTATGAACATCCAATTGCAGATTTTTGTTTGCACTTATGTTTACTAATCATTTGGGTAATGACCTAGGAGCGTGATTTCTGAATTTTATGGTAAGGCTGTATTTAGCTTTGTAAAAAACTGATAGACTGTCTTCCAAAATTACTACCATTTTGTATTCCCACCAGCAGTGAATGAGAGTTTCTTTTGCTCTGCATCTTTTCCAGTAATTGATACTGTCAAGTTTTTGGATTTCAGCCATTGTACTGGGATGTGTAGTGGCAACTTACTGTTGTTCTAATTTGCAATTGCCTAATGGCTAATGTGTTCAGTTTTCTTTCATATACCTTTTTAAAAATCATATGCTTGTCTTCTTCAGTGAGGTGCCTGTTCATACTTTTTGCCCTTTATTTTAATTAGATTTTTGTTCTCCTATTGTGGAGTTTTAATTCTTTGTATATTTTAGATACAAGTCCTTTATTAGACATGCATTGGCAAAATTTTTCTCCCAGTCTGTCTTATGAATTTAGTTTCCTATTGCTGCTATAACAAATCACCACAAACTGAGTAACTTAAGCAATACAAATTTATTCTCTTACTGTTCTTGACATCAGAATTTCTACAAATATGGTGTTGTCAAGGCTCTATTCCTCCTAGGGTTTCTAAGGGAGAATTCATTTCCTTCCTTTTTCTAGCTCCTAGAGGTTGCTTGCATTATTTGGCTCATGGCTCCACCCTCCATCTTCAAAGTCAGCAGCATGGAATTTTACTACCTCTCTCTCTGAGCCTAACTCTCCTTCCCTCATTTTATAAAAACCCTTGTGTTTACATTGGGACCCCCAGATAGTCCAGGGTAATCTCCCCATCTCAAGATTCTTAATTATATCTGCAAAAACCCTTTTGCCAAGTAAGGTAACATATTCACACAACTTATTCTTAATCTGGAGATTAGGATGTGGACATCTTTAGGTGACCATTATTTAGCATATCACACTTAGCTTTCAATTCTCTTAGCAGGGTATTTCTCAGAGAAAATTTTTAAAATTTTAATAAAGTTAATTTTATCATTTTTTTTGATGGATTGTGCTTTTGATATAGTATCAAAAAATTCATCAAACCAAAGGTCACCTATGTTTTCTTCTATAAGTTTAAAAATTTTCCATTTTCCATTTAGGTCTATTATCCATTTTTACTTAATATTTGTGAAAGATGTAAAGTCTGAGTCAAGATTACTTATTTTGCATAGGTATTCATTCTTTCTTGTTGTTACAACAAATTACCACAAACTCAGTGGCTTAAAACAACACAAATATATTTTCTTACAGTTTTTGAGTCAGAAATCCAAAATGGGTTTTGGGGGCTGTGTTACTTCTGGAGGTTCTAAGAGAGAATCTTTTCCTTGTATTTCTAGCTTCAGAAGGACACCTGAATTCCTTGGCTCATAGAGACTTCCTCCATCTTCAAAACAATAGCAAACATATTCAAATCTCTGCTTCTGTTGCTTGTCGTATCTTTCTCTCTGACCCTCACCCTCTTGGCTCTCTCTTATAAAAGACCCTTGTGATTACTCAGCCTTATCTGGATAATCCAGGATAATCTGCTTATGTCAAGATTCTTAATCACATCTGCAAAGTCCCTTTTATCATGTAAGGTAACATGTTCATAGGATCTGGGGTCAGGACATGGACATCTTTGAAGGACATTATTTTGTTTACCAGACATAGAGACATCCAATTTTTCTAACACCATTTGTTAATAAACCTAATCCCTACTCTACTGAACTGGCTGTACTCCTTTTTAACAGTCAGTTGAGTATATTTATCTGGATTTATTTCTGGGCACTCTTTATGATCTATGTGTCTCTTCTTTCACTACTGGCACCACATTGTCTTGATTACATAGCTTTAGAGTAAGTCTTAAAATCATGTATTGTGAATCCTTCAATTTTGTTCTTCTTCAGTTTTGCATTGCCTATTCTCAGCTATTTGTGTTTCCTTATACGCTTTAAAATCGATTTGATAATGTCTACAAATAGCTTGCTACAATTTTGTTTAAGGCTGTTTTGAATTTACATGTAGAGTGGGAAGAATTGACATCTTAATAATTTGAGTCTTCCAATCTATGAACATGGATTATTTCTCCACTTATTATATATTATTTGAATTTTCCATCAGAGTTTTGAAGTTTTTGGTGTTAGATACTGAAAATATTTTTTAGATTTGTACTAGAGTATCATTTTTTGGTGTTACTGTTCAATTTCAAATTGGGATTTGAATTTCAAATTCCAATTACTTATTACTGGAAAGCAATTAACTTTTGTGTTTTAAATTATAGACTTCCTGCAAATTTGCTTATTTTTTCCAGGAAGTCTTTTACTTTTTTTCTTCATTTCTTGAGGATTTACTACATAAAAATCCATGTGATCTGCAAACAAAAACTGCTTTATTTCTTCTTTCCTGTCTATATGCACTTTATTTCCTTTTCTTATTTTATTGTACTACCTAGTACCTCCAGTACAATGTTGAACAGGAGTGGTTGGAGAGTACACCCTTCCCTTGCTCCTAATCTTGATGGAAAAGCATTCAGTTTCTCACAATTAATTATGATATTAGCTGTTGGATTTTTGTGGATGTTATTTATCAAGTTAAGGAAGTCTCTATTTCTAATTTGTTCAGAGTTTTTGAGTGTGACTTTTTCTTCATCTATCAAGATGTTCATATAATTTTTGTTCTTTAGCTTATTAATGAGGTTGATTACATTGATTGATGTTTGAATATTGAAACAACAGTGTATACATGAAGTAAATCACACTTGGTTGAAATCTATAATTTTGTATACATAGTTGGATTTAATTTACTAATATTTTGTTGAAGGTTTTCTCATCTATGTTCATAAAAATATCAATCTGTAATTTTTCTTTCTTGTAATTTCATTGTCTGATTTTGGTAGTAGGGTAATGCTGGCCTCACAGAATGAGTCAGGAAGTGTTACCTCTGCTTCTATTTTCTATAACAGATTGTGGAAAATTGGTGTCTTTTCTTTATTAAATGTTTGGTAGAATTCACCAGTGAAACCATCTGGGCCTGGTGCCATTTTTCTTTTTTTTGAACGTTTTAATTATTGGTTCAGTTTCTTTAATTGATATAGGCCTATTCAGCTTACTTATTTCTTCTTAGGTGAATGTTGGTAGTTTGTGTCTTTTAAGAAATATGCCAATTTTTTTCAGATATCAATATTTTTGGCAGAGAGTTAGTCATAGCATCCCCTTATTATGGAATCAGTAGAAATGACCTCTCTTTCATTATCTGTGTTAGTAAGTTGTGCTGTCAATCTTTATTTCTTAGTTACTGTGGGTAGGGAATTATCAATTTTTTTGATCTTTATAAATCAGTTTTTTATTTTGTTGATTTTTCCCTATTGCTTTCTTTTCAATTTCATTGATTTTTACTCTAATTGGTATTATTTCTTTTTCTTCTGCTTGCTTCAGGCTTACCTTGTTCCTCTTTCTCTACTTTCCTAAGGTAGTTTCTTCTTTTCTAATGCATGCGTTTAATGCTGTAAATTTCTCTCCAAAAACTTTTTTTTACTGCATCCCATAAAATTTGATAAGTTGAATTAACATTTTATTTAGTTCATTACATTAAAAATTTTCTCTTCTTTAATCCATGAGTAATTTTGAAGTGTTATTTAATTGCCAAATGTTTAGGATTTTCCAGCTCTCTTTCTGTTATTAATTTATAGTTTATTCCATTGTATTTAACAACACACTTTGTATGTCTTTTCATTCTTTTAAATTTGCTAAGGTATGTTTTATGGTCCAGCATATAGTCTATCTTGGTGAGTTTTCTTTATGTTATAAGAGAAAAATATATATTTTGCTGTTGTTGGGTGGAGTATTTTATACATGTCAGATAGATCAAGTTGATTGATAGTGTTGTTCAGTTCAACTGTATTCTTACTGAGTTTTGCCTGTTTGTTTTATCAATTACTTAAAGAGCAGCTCTTCCAACTGTAATACTGAGTATACATTTTCTTGTGGTTCTATTATATTTTTGCCTCACATATTTTGATGCTATATTATTAGGTGTATACACATTAGGGATTGTTACATCTTTTGGAGAATTGACCTTCTTCATTATTATATAATTTCCTTTTTTACCTCTCAATTTTCCTTTTAGTAAAATTTGCTTTGTCTGAAATTAATATAGATCCACATAGATCTACATTGATTTTCAGTTTTCCTAGCTTTTTCTTGTTTTAAGGATGGATATGATGACTTTCAAGCTCTTTATATATCAGGGCTGAAAGCAAAAATCAGAAAAGGTAATTTAAACTTGAAGTGGCAGAAACTCTCTCTAAAATTGTATGCTTGGGATAAAAATTTAAATTTTTTCTCTAGAATTATTCATTTTATGTAACTGTCAGTGACAACTTGAGTTTTACTTTATTTCTTTTAAAATCAGTTCTTCTTCATAATGTGCTGCATGGTTTGCCTGATGGATCTGGTTATGAGATTGATTGCACGTATATCAGGGGATTAAGAGATGTGTCTGTACCCAAGTCTGTGTGTTTGACCGAAACCTAGATAATACTTAGTTTAGCAATCTTTGCTTTCAAACTCAATTTTCCTTGAGATGTTTTCATTACCACACATCCTCTCTTTTATCTAAATATTGGATAAATAATTGTGTGCTATTCTATGCTGCCTGATCACAGAGATTTTATGTCTTTAGTGAAGCTGAGCCACATAATGAGAGTGATATTGTTTGATAATTTTCAATCTCTTCCAGCTATTGTCATTTTTCTTTCCCTAGGCATGTGCTTGTTTGATTACTCAGCTGGGAATTGCTATGATCTAAGTCCTTCTTTTCTCTCCAACTTCACTTCTTTCTGCCTTTACGAATGCCCTTTCTTTTCTTTCATACTCAACACTGTACAGGTACCCCAAATCACTCATTATTCTTGGCATACTATTCTCTTGCACCTCTTTAGAGCCTAATCATCCATGTTCCCTCTTCCCCACTCAGTTTTTCTAGTAAACCCTCATTCACCTCCTAAACACTACCTCCTTTTAGGAAGCTTTCCCAGATTCCTCCATACAAAGTGCATTTTCCCAGCACTATACCTTTAGCCCCCCACTTTATCCTTTATGGCAACTGTTTAAATATTTCTGTCCTACAAAATAATACGGGCTACTTGGGCACAAGAGTGGTATCTCTTATTTTTTCTTTCCCCTATAATGCTTAGCACAGAGTCTGGAGCCTATAAGTGCTCAACTCATACATAAAAGTGAATGATAAATGATGAAATCAATAATTGGTAACTCTGATTTCTTTTAAAAACTTATTATTATATAAGTTTTAGGTTTACAGCATTATAATTCGACATCTGTATACACTACAAAGTGATCACCACCATAGGTCTTGTTGCCATCCATCACCACAGAGGTGACCTACCCCTTCACTTATTTTGCCTATCCCCCAACCTCCTTCCCATCTGGTTACCACTAATCTGATTTCTGTGTCTATGAGTTTGTTTTTATTTTGCTTATTCATCAGTTTTTTAATATTCCATATATGAGTGAAATCATATAATATTTGTCTTTCTCTATCAGAGTTATTCCACTTAACATAATACCTTCAAGGTCCATCCATGTTGTTGCAAAAGGCAGGATTTGCTTCTTTTTTATGGCTGAGTAATATTCCATTGTGTACTTATACCACATCTACTTTACACATTCATCCATCCATCAATGGACTCTTAGGTAGTTTCCATATCTTGAATATTGCAAATAAAACTGTAATGAACATAGAAGTGCATGTATCTTTTGAAATAAATTTTTCAGTGTTCTTCAGATAATACACAGAAGTGGAGTAGCTGGGTCAAATGGTAGTTCTATTCTTAAATTTCTGAGGAATCTCCATACTGATTTTCATAGTGGCTGTACCACTCACAGTCCCACCAACAGTGTACCAGGGTTCCCTTTTCTCCACATCCTCTCCACCATTTGTTATTTCTTGTCTTTTTGGTAATAACCATTCCGTCAGTTGTGAGATGATCCTTCATTGTGGTTTTCATTTGCATTTCTCTAATAAGTAGTGATGCTGAACATCTTATCCTGTGCCTGTTGGTTATATGTATATATAGCGGAAAAATGTCTATTCAGTTCCTCTGCCCATTTTTTAACCAGTTGTTTGTTTTTTTAATGTTGAGTTGTATGAGTTCTTTATATATTTTGCATAATAACCCATTATCAGATATATGATTTGCAAATAGTTTTTCCCATTCAGTAGATTGCCTTTTCATTTTAATGATGATTTCCTTTGTTGCATAGAAGCATTTTCATTTGATGTAGGTCCATTTGTTTATTTTTATTTTTGTTTCCCTTGCTTTTGTTTTCCTTCCCTTCCCTCCCCCACCAAAATGATGCTAAGACCAATGCCACTGAGGTTACCTCTTATATTTTTCTTAGGAATTTTATGATTTCAAGTCTCACATTTAAGTCTTTAGTCCATTTTGAGTTAATTTTTGTGTATGGTGTAAGATAGTGGTCTAGTTTCATCCTTTGCATGTGGTTGTCCAGTTTTCTCAACATCATTTATTGAAGAGACTCTCCTTTCCCCATTGTATGTTCTTGGCTCCTTTGTCAGAAATTAATTGTCTGTATATGCATCGGTTTACTTCTGGGCTCTCTATTCTGTTCCGTTAATCTCTGTGTCTGTTTTTGTGCCACTACCATACTGTTTTGATTACTATAGCTTTACAGTATACTTTGAAATCAGGGAGCATGATATCTCTTTCTTTGTTCTTCTTTCTCAAGATTGTTTCAGCTATTCAAGGTCTTTTGCATTTCCATACAAATTTTAGAATAATTTGTTCTATTTCTGTGAAATAAGCCATTGGAACTTTGACAGAAATTGAATTGAATCTGTAGATTGCTTTGGGTAGTATGGACATTTTAACAATATTAATTCTTCCAATCCATGAACCTGGGATATCTTTCCATTTATTTGTGTCTTCTACAAATTTCTTTCATATCTTAGAGTTTTCAGTGTATAGAATTTTTAGCTCCTTAAGTAGATTTATGCCTTGGTCTTTTATTCTTTGTGTTGAAATTGTAAATGGGTTTATTTTCTTGATTTTTTCTTTCAGATAGTTTGTTATTAGTGTATAGAAATGCCACAAACTTCTGTGTATTGATTATGTATCTTGCAACTTTACTGAATTCATTTTTTAGTCCTAAAGTTTTTTTGGTGGCATTGTTAGAGTTTTCTATTTATAATATCATGTCATGTGCAATTAGTGACATTTTATTTCTTACTTTCTGATTTGGATGACATTTATTTCTTTTTCTTGTATGATTCTCTGGTTAGGACTTCCAATCGCATGATGAATAAAAAGTGGGGTGAGTGGGCATCCTTGTTTTCTTCCTGATCTTAGCAGAAAAGCTTTCAGCTTTTCACCATTGAGTATGATGTTACCTGTGTTTTTGTCATATGTGGCCTTTATTATGTTGAGGTGCATTCCCTTTATATTCACTTTGTTGAGAGTTTTTATCATAAACAGATGTGGATTTTTAAAATGCTTTTTCTTAATCTATTGAGATGACTATATAATTTTTATCCTCATTTTGTTAATGTGATTTATCACATTGATTGGTTTGCTGATATTGAACCATCGTTGTATCCCTGGAATGAATCTCACTTGATTGTGGTGTATAATTCTTATTGTTTTTGTTTTTCGTTTTTTTGGTGTATAATTCTTTTAATGTATTGTTGGATTCATTTGCTAATATTTTGTTGAATATTTTTTGTTTATCAAGGATATTGACCCATAATTGTTTTTGTGTGTGTGTTGTGTACTTATCTGCTTTTGGTGTCAGTGTAATTCTGGCTTTATAAAAAGTGTTTGGAAGGTTTCCATACTCTTCAATATTTAGAAGGGTTTGAAAGAAGAATAGGTATTAAATCTTCTTTAAATGTTTTGTAAAATTCACCAGTGAAACTTTCTGGTCCTTGGCTTTTGTTTGTTGGTAGATTTTTGATTATTGCCTCAATCTCATTCTTCTCAAATGTACACAAATTATTCTCCAGGATAGATTACATGTTAAGTCACAAAACTAGTCTCAATAAATTCAAGAAGATTGAAATTATATCAAGCATCTTCTCTGATCACAATGATATGAAACTAAAAATCGATCACAAGAAAAAAGGGCAAAAACCACAACAATGTGAAGATGAAACAACATGCTACTGAAAACCAATGGGTCATGAAAGATGTCAAAGGAGAAATTAAAAATTACCTATAGACAAATGAAAATAGAACTATCATATATCAAAATCTATGGGATGCAGTAAAAGTATTTCTAAGAGGTAAGTTCATAGCAATACAGGCTTACTGCAGGAAATAAGAAAACTCCCAAATAAACATTCTAACTTTATGCCCAGAGAATCTAAAAGAAGGAAGAACAAGAGAAGCCCAAAATTAATAGATGGAAGGGTTAAAGATCAGAGTGGAAATAAATGAAATAGAGACTAGAAAGAACAATGGAAAAGATCAATGAACTAAGGGCTGGTTCTTTGAAAAGATAAACAAACAATCGTTTAACTAGACTAACTGAAAAAAAAAAGA
The DNA here is from genome assembly GCF_028023285.1 of Balaenoptera ricei. NCBI lineage: Eukaryota > Metazoa > Chordata > Mammalia > Artiodactyla > Balaenopteridae > Balaenoptera > Balaenoptera ricei. Next base: position 39,365,102 of record NC_082646.1, on the reverse strand, counting down.
GAAGCAGGACTCAAATAAATAAAATTAGAAATGAGGAGGAGAAATGACAACTGAGACCACAAAAATACAAAGGTTATAAAAGTCTATTATGAACAATTATTTGCCAACAAATTGGACAACGTAGAAGAAATGGATACATTCCTAGAAACATATAATCTTCCAAGACTGAATTATAAGGAAATAGAATGCTCAACATCACTAATTATTAGAGAAGTGCAAGTCAAAACTACAATGAGGTATCACCTCACACTTGTCAGAATGGCCATCATCAAAAAAAATCTATAAACAATAAATGCTGGAGAACTTATGGAGAAAAGGGAACCTTCCTACACTGTTGGTGGGAATGCAAGTTGGTAGAACCATTATGGAGAACAGTATGAAGGTTCCTTAAAAAACTACCATATAATCCAGCAATCCCACTCCTGGGCATATATCTGGAGAAAACCATAATTCGAAAAGACACACGCACCCCAGTGTTCATTGCAGCACTATTTACGAGAGCCAAGATATGGAAGCAACATAAATGTCCATCAACAGATGAATGGATAAAGAAGATGTGGTGCATATGTACAATGGACTATTACTCAGCAATAAAAAAGAACAAAATAATGCCATTTGCAGAAACATGGATGGACCTAGAGATTATCATACTACGTGAAGTAAGCCAGACAGAGACAGACAATATCATATGATATCACTTATCTGTGGAATCTAATAAAAAATGATACAAATGAATTTATTTACATACCAGAAACAGACTCACAGATCTCAAAATCAAACTTATGGTTACCAAAGGGGAACGTGGGGGGAAGTGATAAATTAGGAGATTGTGATTAACATATACAGAGTACTATATACAAAATAGATAACTATTAAGGACCTTCAGCATAGCACAGGGAACTCTACTCAATATTCTGTAAATCAACTATATTCCAATAAAAATTTAAAAAAAAAGGAAATCTAAATACACTGGTTACTTGTAACTCTGACTTCTTTGTTACTTCTGAAGAATCATTCATTTGCAGCTGTACTTTCAAGTTTCATATAAACTCCTCTCTTTTCTCTTTTCTCTGCCTTTTAAACTTCAATTAAATTTTTTGTAATATTAGAAATGTAGGATGCCTCATTTTTTATCTTCTTCACAAATTGTTTATCCTCATATATAGTCTAAAAAAGTTCACTTACTTTAGATCAAATGTGGGTTTGGAGTCAGAGACACTAGCCTCAAATTCTACTTCTATCTATCTCTGCTCGCAAAGTATATGAACTTGATTAGAGCTTATTTTATCTATAAAATAATTTCTTCACATTATTTGGCAGAATCTTTAGACTTTAGTAAGTAGATAAAGTTTTCTTAACTGCAGTTAAATCATAGTTTTCCATTTCTACTTGCAGTGGAAATGAAAGTTCCTGGATTCCTGGACAGAGTCTTAGTGCTGTGTGTTTGCTGCTGGCACTTGTTCTCTTAAGATAACATTTTGAGAAACAAACAACAGATGTTGTAGAAATAAGAAACTGGATACTTGAGAGCTGAGCTGGTTAATGCCTTTATTGATAGCAGTGAGAGCAGCTTTCATTTCTCATATGAAAAAGTGTGCTGGATTATTTTTTAAGTGAGCACTTTTAAACATTTTCTTATTTAATTCTTGTAATATATTTTGAACTAGATGATAGTGTTATCCCCAGTTCACTGAGTGGGAAACACAGCTATCTGACCACAAATAGAGGATATAAATTATGAATCCAGTAGACTACTATCACCCTTCACCTAGAGATGGCTGTGCAGAAATTCTCTTAGTTTAATTTGTAATGTGTGCTTCTGCCTAAAGTCTTCTAATAGCACAATTCATTTCCTTCACCCAAACTCTAAATGCATCTGCAGAGACCACAAATCTGTTTATCACAATTAACACGGCAAAAATTAAAATAGAGAATTCTAAAGGCAGCAAGAGAAAAACAAGTCATATACAAGGGAATCCCCAAAAGGCTTTGAGCTGATTTCTCTGCAGAAACTTTGCAGATCAGAGGGAGTGGCATGATATCTTCAAAGTGCTGAAAGGGATACTCTACCCAGCAAGATTATCATTTAAAATAAGAGAAATAAAGAACTTCTCAGGCAAACAAAAACTAGAAGAGTCATCAATATTAAACCTACCCCAAAAGAAATATTGACGGATCGTCTCTAAATGGATGTCAGAGACACTGAAAGAAGAACTTTCTTTACTGACGAAATGGAAAACAATTTTTTTTCTCACTCTTTGTCAGTATACCCAAATGTACCATAACATGTCTGAATTAGTGGTACTAAGATTGAGAGCCCAACTGGCCAAGAAATCTTGGGGGATGAAGAAATTGCCTTTAAAGATAGACCTCTGCAAGTGGCCATTTCCAACCACCTGTGACAGAAACAATTTTTCATTTGCAGCACAGAAATGCATGAGTTCTGTGTCAAAAACTACATCAGTCAGAAATCCAATTCTAGTTTTAAATGAAGGTGTCATGTCTCTGCTACCTCAGTATGCCAATGAACGGTGAGACCTGTGTCTGGTTGTAACGTTTATGATTCACTTGTCCTTTGGCGAATTACAATGTTTGACATTACTGCATTAGGCTGTAAAACGCAGGAGGATATTAAGTGGATAGTATAAAACTCTGTGATTCATGACAGAGAGGAGTGAATGTACCATATTATCTGATCATCGTTGCAGCCAGTTTAGAGCCACTTATCTGCTTTCTTCATGTCTGGTGCATAGAGATAAACTATTTTCAACGTCACACCCTGAAAGAGGTGATGAATAGTTCTTGGAAGTTTTCTGATTGACATTTTCTGAGGCTTTACATTCTGATGTTTTAACACATCCAGTTGGGATTATAACGTGTGGTTTTTCAATAGCCAAATAATTAGATTTGTGGAAATGATCTGACCATAAAGAATAGAGACTTTTTCCCCTTATTGATAGCACCTTGGTTATCTTTTTTAAAAATCTGAATGCTATTGATTTGGTGGATTAAATTTATGACTGTGCAGCATAATTCTTTACAAATGAATCTCTGCCTTTCCCAAGGGTGCCAAACACACTAGCTGACAGAAAATCATTTAGTAGGAGAGGGAATGTTTAATATTGCCTTGGGGCACAGCTCAGGTGCTCACTTTATACATGCTGAAAGGAATTGATAACCGATGTCTCCAAAAGTAAAATATTCTGATGTAACAGCCTAGGATCAACAGAGATAAAAGTGTGAGAACAGATAAGGCCTGTTAGAGTTTTCCCCTGAGGCATGTTTGTATTTATTTAGAGAAGTGGGAAAAGTGAAGGGATTTTCCTGATTCTTTATAATCAGATTCAAATCTTGCCTTTGCACAGGTGAGCCATAAATAGGTATTTGAAAAACATTTTTTGGTGGATGGACTTTTGCTCCTGCTGGGCTCACTTTCACTCCAAATACATCAGAAATGGTGAAAATCAATGTGAAGTGATGCTGTTAAAGGTCAGGAGTGAAAAAGAGTTCAGTATAACAATAATTTAGAGGACCTGCAGAAGATATCCTATCAACTATTTAAGATCAGTTGAACCATTATTTTTTTTTAAAGGTTGTGCTTGACCAGTCTCAGTGATGAGCGTTAGAAGGGTGAGGTGTTGAGGCAGAAGGAGAGAACATGCAGAAGGAAGCACCCTCTTGGGGGTTTTCCTGATTGAGAAGCCTTGGTAGGAGCTGCGTTGGAGTGGAGGTCACCATGCAACCATGAGGAAGAATGAGAGCTTAAAACCTTACCAGCCAGATCCTGTCCTAATGCTGCCATCTCTCTGTAACGTGTTCATTGTTTGTGAGCTGTGGTAAATTAAAATGCTGGTGTCTGCTCTCGAACACTTCCTACTCCCTTATTCCACTTTAATCCTAACAATGTACATTAGCCAGATAATAGAAAACTATACACATTTTAATCTATTTCTTGCCTTTAATTTTGTAGAATTAACCCGTTAGACCACTAAAAAGTAATTCTTTTTATTTTCCTTTCAACTCTAATTTCTCACCAGGTATAAAAATGCCTGAGAAATTAATAACAGAAATTGGTAGAAAAATTATTCTCTCCAGTAACATTGCATAAGCTGCTCCCTTTCGGTTGATTAGTGGGTAAGCTGTAATAGTGAATACAATTCTTGAGCAAAAAGATTCTCACACTTATAATATACACCCTAGAGAACTAATGGTCTTCTAAGAAAATTTTAATTTTCTGCAGGCTCATTTATTTTTTGAAAATCATGAGCAAAGAAATGGTTGTATTTTTTCTTTGGAAGTGGTTTTATATTCTCACACAATAGGATCACACTTTTCCTTCTGCTACGGTCCTCTTTTTCTCTATGGACTTTATGATGTCCCCAGCTTCTGTCTTAACCCTGCTCTTTGCATTATTGTCAACAGTCTTAGTAATCATAATCAATGATTTTTGAGGACATGGTTTTGACATTCGTGGGTGTCGTAGTCTTTGTTCTTAATGGAACCAAGGTTGTTGTTTTAAATTTCTATGTTAATACTATTGGTTTTACTCTTCTAGTTATTCTGGGGCAGGTAGATAAGCTATGACCTCACCCAAGACCTCAAAAAGATTAAGAAGAGTGAGAAAAAAATTGGCAAATTGTGTTCATAAATAATGATGTCAAGATGAAAGGAAAGAAAGGAACCATTCAATGTATTTAATAAGGTAACCACATGTCCTTATTTGCCTAGGATGGTCCGGTGATCATTATTAATAGCATTTTCATCCACTCTCAAGTATGTCCTTAATGGATGATTAATTAGTTAGACTTCTTGTATTAAAAAATAACATGATTAGAGAGGTAATTTCCCAAGTTCAGGTCAGTCAGTTAATTTTTTTAGTAGTCTTTCAATTGAAACTTAAAACACCTAAATATACACAGATCATAAGCATACAACTTGTCAGAGGGGACACACCTGGGTAACCAGCACCCAAAACAAGAACTAGAACATTGCCAGTACTCCAGAAGACCTCTTTATTCCATCTCCTAGTTCTTCCCCCTCCATCAAGGAAACCACCATCTAAACCTCTAGAGAATAGGAATCTTACAGAATAAATTTCTATCAGCGTCTTTCACTCACCATTGTGTTTGAGATATTTATCTATGTTGTACTTGGAGTTTGTTTTCCTTGCTGAATAACATTCTGTTACACAATTACACCATAATTTATTTATTCTACACTTGGTACACTTTTGGATTCTTACCAATTTTGGAATTGGAACGGGGAAATTGTAAAAAGCACAGTTTGGAATTAACTATAATGATATCCATTAGCCATTCAAAATATTTTGGATGTGCACTTTTTTTTTAAACAAATTTATTGGTGTATAATTGCTTTACAATGTTATGTTAGTTTCTGCTGTATAACAAAGTGAATCAACTACACATATACATATATTCCCATATCTCCTCCCTCTTGCATCTCCCTCCCACCCTCCCTATCCCACGCCTCTAAGTGGTCACAAAGCACTGAGTTGATCTCCCTGTGCTATGCAGCTGCTTCCCATGAGCTATCTATTTTACATTTGGTAGTGTAAATATGTCAATGCTACTCTCTCACTTTGTCCCAGCTTCCTCTTCCCCCCACCACCATGTCCTCAAGTCCATTCTCTACATCTGCATCTTTATTCCTGTCCTGCCCCTAGGTTCATCAGAACCTTTTTTTTTTTTTTTTTTGATTCCATATATACGTGTTAGCACACACTATTTGCTTTTCTCTTTCAGACTTTCTTCACTCTGTATGGTAGGCTCTAGGTCCATCCACCTCACTACAGATAACTCAGTTTTGTTTCTTTTTTATGGCTAAGTAATATTCCATTGTATATATGTGCCACATCCTCTTTATCCATTCATCTCTCGATGGACACTTAGGTTGCTTCCATGTCCTGGCTACTGTAAATAGTGCTGCAGTGAATATTGTGGTACATGTCTCTTTTAGAATTATGTTTTTGTCAGGGTATATGCCCAGTACTAGGATTGCTGGGTCATATGGTAGCTCTATTTTTAGTTTTTTAAGGAACCTCCATACTGTTCTCCATAGTGGCTGTATCAATTTACATTCCCACCAACCGTGCAAGAGGGTTCCCTTTTCTCCACACCCTCTCCAGCATTTAATGTTTGTAGATTTTTTGATGATGAGCATTCTGACTGGTGTGAGGTGATACCTCATTGTGGTTTTGATTTGCATTTCTCTAATGATTAGTGATGTTGAGCATCCTTTCATGTGTTTCTTAGCAATCTGTATATCTTCTTTGGAGAAATGTCTATTTAGATCTTCCACCCATTTTTGGATGGGATTGTTTGTTTTTTTTTATATTGAGCTGTATGAGCTGCTTGTATATTTTGGAGATGAATCCCTTGTCAGGTGCTTCATTTGCAATATTTTCTCCCATTCTGAGGGGTCTTTTCATCTTGTTTATGATTCCCTTTGCTGTGCAAATCTTTTAAATTTAATTAGGTCCCCTTTGTTTATTTTTGTTTTTATTTTCATGATTCCAGGAGGTGGGTCAAAAAAAGATGGTGCTGTGATTTATGTCAAAGAGTGTTCTGCCTATGTTTTCCTCTAAGAGTTTTATAGTGTCTGGCCTTATATTTAGGTCTTCAATCCATTTGGAGTTTATTTTTGTGTATGGTGTTAGGAAGTGTTATAATTTCATTCTTTTACATGTAGCTGTCCAGTTTTCCCACCACCACTTATTGAAGAGGCTGTCTTTTCTCCACTGTATATGTTTGCCTCCTTTGTCATAGATTAGGTGACCATATGTGTGTGGGTTTATCTCTGGTCTTTCTACCCTGTTCCATTGATCTATATTTCTGTTTTTGTGCCAGTACCATATTGTCTTGATTACTGTAGCTTTGTGGCAGAGTCTGAAGTCAGGGAGCCTGATTCCTTCAGCTCTGTTTTTCTTTCTCAAGATTGCTTTGGCTATTCAGGGTCTTTTGTGTTTCTATATAAATTGTGAAATTTTTTGTTCTAGTTCAGTGAAAAATGCCATTGGTAATTTGATAGGGATTACATTGAATCTGTAGATTGCTTTGGGGAGAATAGTCATTTTCACAACGTTGATTCTTCCAGTCCAAGACCATGGTATTTCTCTCCATCTGTTTGTATCGTCTTTGATTTCTTTCATCAGTGTCTTATAATTTTCTGCATACAGGTGTTTTGTCTCCTTAGGTAGGTTTATTACCTATCTAAGGTACGTATTTTATTCTTTTTGTTGCAATGGTAAATGGGAGTGTTTCCTTAATTTCTCTTTCAGATTTTTCATCATTAGTGTATAGGAATGCAAGAGTTTTCTGTGCATTAATTTTGCATTGTGCTACTTTACCAAATTCATTGATTAGCTCTAGTAGTTTTCTGGTAGCATCTTTAGGATACTCTATGTATAGTATCATGTCATTCTGCAAACAGTAACAGTTTTGCTTCTTCTTTTCCAATTCGGTTTTCTTTTTCTTCTCTGATCGTCATGTATAAAACTTCCAAGACTATGTTGAAAATAGTGCTGAGAGTGGACAATTTTGTCTTGTTCCTGATCTTAGAGGAAATGGTTTCAGTATTTCACCATTGAGAATGATGTTGGCTGTGGGTTTGTCATACATGGCCTTTATTATGTTGAGGTAAGTTCCCTCCATGCCTACTTTTTGGAGGTTTTTTATCATAAATGGGTGTTGAATTTTGTCAAAGCTTTTTCTGCATCTATTGAGATGATCATATGGTTTTTATCCTTCAGTTTGTTAATATGGCATATCACATTGATTGATCTGCGTATATTGAAGTATCCTTGCATTCCTGGGATAAACCCCACTTGATCATCGTGTATGATCCTTTTAATGTGTTGTTGGATTCTGTTTGCTAGTATTTTGTTGAGGATTTTTGCATCTATGTTCATCAGTGATATTGGCCTGTAGTTTTGTTTTGTTTTGTGACAACTTTGTCTGCTTTTGGTATTAGGGTGATGGTGGCCTCAGAGTATGAGTTTGGGAGTGTTCCTCCCTCTGCTATATTTTGGAAGACTTTGAGAAGGATAGGTGTTTACCTTGTCACTAAATGTTTGATAGAATTTACTTGTGAAGTCATCTGGTCCTGGGCTTTTGTTTGTTGGAAAATTTTTAATCACAGTTTCAATTTCAGTGCTTGCGATTGGTCTGTTTATGTTTTCTACTTCTTCCTGATTCAGTCTCGGAAGGTTGTGCTTTTCTAAGAATTTGTCCATTTCTTCCAGGTTGTCCATTTTATTGGCATATAGTTGCTTGTAGTAATCTCTCATGATCTTTTGTATTTCTGCAGTGTCACTTGTTACTTCTCCTTTTTCATTTCTAACGCTGCTGATTCGAGTCTTCTCCCTTTTTTTCCTGTTGAGTCTGGCTAATGGTTTATCAATTTTCTTTATCTTCTCAAAGAACCAGCTTTTAGTTTTATTGATCTTTGATATTGTTTGCTTCATTTCTTTTTCATTTATTTCTGATCTGATCTTTATGATTTCTTTCCTTCTGCTAACTTTTGGTTTTTTTTTCTTCTTTCTCTAATTGCTTTCGGTGTAAGTTTAGGTTGTTTATTTGAGATTTTTCTTGTTTCTTGAGGTAGGATTGTATTGCTATAAACTTCTCTCTTAGAACTATTTTTGCTGCATCCAATAGGTTTTGGGTTATCATGTTTTCATTGTCATTTGTTTGTAGGTATTTTTTGATTTCTTCTTTGATTTCTTCAGTGATCTCTTGGTTATTTAGTAGCATATTGTTTACCCTCCATGTGTTTGTATTTTTTTACAGTTTTTTTCCTGTAACTGATATGTAGTCTCATAGTGTTGTAGTCGGAGGAGACACTTGATACGATTTCAATTTTCTTAAATTTACCAAGGCTTGATCTGTGACCCAAGATATGATCTATCCTGGAGAATGTTCCATGAGCACTTGAGAAGAAAGTGTATTCTGTTGTTTTTGGATGGAATGTCGTATAAATATCAATTAAGTCCATCTCATCTAATGTGTTGTTTAAAGCTTGTATTTCCTTATTTATTTTCATTTTGGATGATCTGTGCATTGGAATAAGTGGGGTGTTAAAGTTGCCTACTATTATTGTTGCCTACTATTATTACTGTTGATTTCCCCTTTTATGGCTGTTAGCATTTGCCTTATGTATTGAGGAGCTCCTATGTTGGGTGTATAAATATTTATAATTGTTATATCTTCTTCTTGGATTGATCCCTTGATCATTATGTAGTGTCCTTTCTTGTCTCTTGTAGTAGTCTTTATTTTAAAGTCTATTTTGTCTGATATGAATATTGCTACTCCAGCTTTGTTTTGATTTCTTTTTGCATGGACTATCTTTTTCCATCCCCTCACTTTCAGTTTGTATGTGTCCCTAGGTCTGAAGTGGGTCTCTTGTAGACAGCATATATATGGGTCTTGTTTTGGTATCCATTCAGCCAATCTGTGTCTTTTAGTTGGGGCATTTAATCCATTTACATTTAAGGTAATTATCGATAAAAATTAATTACCCTGTGGTAGTTATTTCCACTATTTTATCTTTCAGGTCACTTACCCGTTCTTCTGCCTCAGTTATTCTGCTATTGATTCCTTCTAGAGAATTTTGAATTTCATTTATTGTGTTGTTCATCATTGTTTTCTCTTTATTTCTTCTAGGTCCTTGTTAAACATTTCTTGTATTTTCTCCATTCTATTTCCAAGATTTTGAATCATCTTTACTATCTCTACTCTGAATTCTTTTTCAGGTAGACTGCCTATTTCCTCTTCATTTGTTTGGTCTGGTAGGTTTTTACCTTGCTCCTGTGTATTTGTCTATCTCCTCACTTTGCTTAACTTTTACTTTTACTTTTGGGGTCTCCTTTTCACAGGCTGCATATTTGCAGTTTCTCTTATCTCTGGTTTCTGTCCCCAGTGGGTGAGGTTGGTTCAGTGGCTTGTGTAGGCTTCCTGGTGGGGGGAACTGATGCCTGCTTTCTGGTGGGTGGGGCTGAATCTTGTCCCTCTGGTGGACAGGAATGTGTCTGGTCATGTGTTTTGGGGTGTCCGTGAAGTTAGTATGACTTTAGGCAGCCTGTCTGCTAATGGTTGGGGTTGTTTTCCTGTCTTGCTAGTTGCTTGGCATGGGGTGTCTACACTGGAGCTTGCTGGTCATTGGGTGTGGGTGGGTCTTAGTGTTGAGATGGAAATCTCTGGGAGAGCTCTCACCTATTAAAATTACATCGGGCCAGAGGTCTCTGGTGGTCCAATGTCCTGGACTTGGCTTTCCCACCTTGGAGGCTCAGGCCTGACACCAGCTAGAGCACCAAGACCCTGCCTGCTGCATGGCATGGAAGAAAAGGAAGAAAAACAAACAAACAACCAAATAAACAAACAACGAACAGACAGAACCCCAAGACAAATGGTGAAAGCAAAACTAAACAGACAAAAATCACACAAAGAAACACACACACACTCACAAAAGGAGAATAAAAAAGCAAATAAAAAAGGAAGAGAGCAACCAGACCAATAAACAAATCCACAAATGAAGGCAAACACTGAAAAGTAAACTAAGCTAAACATAAAACCAGAAACAAATCAAATGGAGGAAGCAAACCTCAAGTCCACAGTTGCCTCCAAAGTCCATCGCCTCAAGTTTGAGAACACTCTGTCTATTCAGGTATTCCACAGATGCAGCGTTTACCCAGCTGGTTGTGGGTATTTAATCCACTGTTCCTGAGGCTGCACAGAGAGATTTCCCATTCTCTTCTTTGTTTGCACAGCTCCTGGGTTTGAGCTTTCATTCTGGCCCCGCATCTGCCTGTAGGCTGCCCTCAGGCATCTCTTCCCTGCCCAGACAGTACAGGGTTAATGCAGCAGCTGATTAGGCCTCTCTTGCTCACTCAGGCTGGGGAGAGGGAGGGGTATGGTAGTCATAATTGGAATGTGGGGTGAGCCTGAGGCGGCAGAGGCTGACGTGAGGCTACAGACTGAGGTGCACCGTGTGTTCTCCCAGGGAAGTAGTCCCTGGATCACCAGACCCCGGCAGTGGTGTGCTGCACAGGCTCCTGGGAGGGTTTGGTAGTGACTTGCATTTGCACACAGGACTCTTGGTGGTAGTGGTGGCAGCAGTAGCTGTCCGTGCCTGCCTCTGGGGTCTGGCCATAAGGTGATAGCCATGGCTCGCACCTGTCTCTGGAGCTTGCTTAGGCAGTGCTCTGCCATCTGTGGGCACATGGAGCAGGAAGCCCCTCTCCTTGCACACCCCAAAACAACGGTCTCTTGCCTCTCAGGCAGTTCCAGGCTTTTTCTGGGACTTCCTCCTGGCCAGCTGTGGTGCACTAGCCCCCCCTCAGGCTGTCTTCATGCAGCCAACCCCAGTCCTCTCCCTGGGATCTGACCTCCGAAGCCCAAGCCTCAGCTCCCAGCCCCTACCCACCCTGACGGGTGAGCAGACAATCGTCTCAGGCCAGTGAGTGCTGGACAGAACCAATCCTCTGGGCAGGAATCTCTCTGCTTTGCCCTCTGCACCCCTGTTGCTGCGCTCTCCTCTGTGGCTCTGAAGCTTCCCCACCCACCCACCCCTTGTCTCCTCCAGTGAAGGGGCTTCCTAGTGTGTGGAAACTTTTCTTCCTTCACAGCTCCCTCCTAGTGGTGCAGGTCCCGTCCCTATTCTTTTGTCTGTTTTTTCTTTTTTCTTTTGCCCTACTCAGGTACGTGTGGATTTTCTTTACTTTTTGGAGGTCTGAGGTCTTCTGCCAGTGTTCAGTAGGTGTTCCGTAGGAGTTGTTCCACATGTAGATGTATTTTTTTGTTTTTTTGAGCTCAGGAAAATTTCTTCGATTTTGTCTAATATGTCTCTTGTCCTGTACTGTCTTTTCCCCTTCTATTACAACTTATATATTGGGTCTCCTTCATGATTTTTCTTGGATTTTTTGCTCTGTTTGAAAATTTGGAAATTACTTTGGGACATTTCTTATGCTTGACCTTCTAGATCACCAATTTGAGTCTCAACAATAACTATCCTTTTCTCTTCAATTCCTCTACTGAAATTTTTAATCTTAAATATTCTTGTTATGGTTAATTTGCTTAAGAATGTCTTTTTTTAATATATAAATTTACTTATTTTATTTATTTATTTATTTTTATTTTTGGCTGTGTTGGGTCCTCGCCACTGCGCACGGGCTTTTCTCTAGTTGCGGTGAGCAGGGGCCACTCTTTGTTGTGGTGCGCGGGCTTCTCATTGTGGTGGCCTCCCTTGCTGCAGAGCACGGGCTCCAGGCGCATGGGCCCCAGCAGCTGCGGCACAGAGGCTCAGCAGCTGTGGCTCGCGGGCTCCAGAGCGCAGGCCCAGCAGTCGTGGCGCACAGGCCTAGTTGCTCTGCAGCATGTGGGATCCTCCTGGACCAAGGCCCAAACCCACGTCCCCCACATTGGCAGGTGGACTCGCAACCACCGCGCCACCAGGAAAGCCCTGTAGATGTATTTTTGATGTATTTGTGGGTAGGAAGGTGATCTCCATGTCTTACTCCTCCGCCATCTTGAAGGTCTCTCTCTGGTTGTGTACATTTTGATTTTGAGAAACTGTTTACAGCCC